>NC_080432.1:29215268-29545362 GCF_028018845.1 Melospiza georgiana | reverse complement strand
GGAAACGGGCCGAGGTTTGTGTCTGGGGGCATATGGCTGGGAGTGACCGGCTGGCTCCTGAAAAGCTACGATAGGCAGGATGGTGACCAGACCCATGGTGGCACCAGTGCCAAGTTGGGCTGATTTGATAGTACCAAGTGGCTCCTGCAATCTGCCATCAAAAAGTTGGCAGGCGAGTTTGTTTTCCAGGGAAAAGCGCCGTTGTTTGTGTTTGGGGGCCTGTGGCTGGGAGTGGCCGCCTGGCGCCTTAGAATCCACGTAACGCAGCATGGTTCCCAGAGCCAAGGTGGCACCAGTGCCAAGTCGGGCCTGTTTGATAGTACCAAGTGGCACCTGCAATCTGCCATCCAGAAGCGGGGCAGCTTACTTTTGTTTGCCAGGGAAACGGGCCGAGCTTTGCGTCTGGGGGCCTATGGCTGGGAGTGACCGGCTGGCTCCTGAAAAGCTACGATAGGCAGGATTGTGACCAGACCCATGGTGGCACCTGTGCCAAGTTGGGCTGATTTGATAGTACCAAGTGGCTCCTGCAATCTGCCATCCAGAAGCGGGGCAGCTTACTTTTGTTTGCCAGGGAAACGGGCCGAGCTTTGTGTCTGGGGGCCTATGGCTGGGAGTGACCGGCTAGGTCCTGAAAAGCCACGATAGGCAGGATGGTGACCAGACCCATGGTGGCACCAGTGCCAAGTTGGGCTGATTTGATAGTACCAAGTGGCTCCTGCAATCTGGCATCAAAAATTTGGCAGGCGAGTTTTGTTTTCCAGCCAAAAGTGCTGTTGCTTGTGTTTGGGATCCTGTGGCTGGGAGTGGCCGGCTGGCTCATTAGAATCCACGATACGCAGGATGGTTTTCAGACCAGAGGAGGCACCAGTGCCAAGGCGGGCTACTTTGATGGTGCAAAGTGGCTCCTGCAATCTGCCATCCAGAAGCGGGGCAGCTTACTTTTGTTTGCCAGGGAATCAGGCCGAGGTTTTTGTCTGGAAGCCTATGGCTGGGAGTGACCGGCTGGCTCCTGAAAAGCTACGATAGGCAGGATGGTTACCAGACCCATGGTGGCACCAGTGCCAAGTTGGGCTGATTTGATAGTACCAAGTGGCTCCTGCAATCGGCCATCAAAAATTTGGCAGGCGAGTTTTGTTTTCCAGGGTTAAAGCGCCGTTGTTTGTGTTTGGGGGCCTGTGGCTGGGAGTGGCCGGCTGGCTCCTTAGAATGCACGATACGCAGCATGGTTCCCAGACCCAAGGTGGCACCAGTGCCAAGTCGGGCTGGTTTGATAGTACTAAATAGCTCCTGCAATCTGCCATCCAGAAGCGGGGCAGCTTACTTTTGTTTGCCAGGGAAACGGGCCGAGGTTTGTGTCTGGGGGCCTATGGCTGGGAGTGACCGGCTGGCTCCTGAAAAGCTACGATAGGCAGGATGGTGACCAGACCCATGGTGGCACCAGTGCCAAGTTGGGCTGATTTGATAGTACCAAGTGGCTCCTGCAATCTGCCATCAAAAAGTTGGCAGGCGAGTTTGTTTTCCAGGGAAAAGCGCCGTTGTTTGTGTTTGGGGGCCTGTGGCTGGGAGTGGCCGCCTGGCGCCTTAGAATCTACGTAACGCAGCATGGATCCCAGAGCCAAGGTGGCACCAGTGCCAAGTCGGGCTGGTTTGATAGTACCAAGTGGCACCTGCAATCTGCCATCCAGAAGCGGGGCAGCTTACTTTTGTTTGCCAGGGAAACGGGCCGAGCTTTGCGTCTGGGGGCCTATGGCTGGGAGTGACCGGCTGGCTCCTGAAAAGCTACGATAGGCAGGATTGTGACCAGACCCATGGTGGCACCTGTGCCAAGTTGGGCTGATTTGATAGTACCAAGTGGCTCCTGCAATCTGCCATCCAGAAGCGGGGCAGCTTACTTTTGTTTGCCAGGGAAACGGGCCGAGCTTTGTGTCTGGGGGCCTATGGCTGGGAGTGACCGGCTAGGTCCTGAAAAGCCACGATAGGCAGGATGGTGACCAGACCCATGGTGGCACCAGTGCCAAGTTGGGCTGATTTGATAGTACCAAGTGGCTCCTGCAATCTGGCATCAAAAATTTGGCAGGCGAGTTTTGTTTTCCAGCCAAAAGTGCCGTTGCTTGTGTTTGGGATCCTGTGGCTGGGAGTGGCCGGCTGGCTCCTTAGAATCCACGATACGCAGGATGGTTTTCAGACCAGAGGAGGGCCCAGTGCCAAGGCGGGCTACTTTGATGGTGCAAAGTGGCTCCTGCAATCTGCCATCCAGAAGCGGGGCAGCTTACTTTTGTTTGCCAGGGAATCAGGCCGAGGTTTTTGTCTGGAAGCCTATGGCTGGGAGTGACCGGCTGGCTCCTGAAAAGCTACGATAGGCAGGATGGTTACCAGACCCATGGTGGCACCAGTGCCAAGTTGGGCTGATTTGATAGTACCAAGTGGCTCCTGCAATCGGCCATCAAAAATTTGGCAGGCGAGTTTTGTTTTCCAGGGTTAAAGCGCCGTTGTTTGTGTTTGGGGGCCTGTGGCTGGGAGTGGCCGGCTGGCTCCTTAGAATGCACGATACGCAGCATGGTTCCCAGACCCAAGGTGGCACCAGTGCCAAGTCGGGCTGGTTTGATAGTACTAAATAGCTCCTGCAATCTGCCATCCAGAAGCGGGGCAGCTTACTTTTGTTTGCCAGGGAAACGGGCCGAGCTTTGTGTCTGGGGGCCTATGGCTGGGAGTGACCGGCTGGCTCCTGAAAAGCTACGATAGGCAGGATGGTTACCAGACCCATGGTGGCACCAGTGCCAAGTTGGGCTGGTTTGATAGTACCAAGTGGCTCCTTCAATCTGCCATCAAAATGTTGGCAGGCGAGTTTTGTTTTCCAGGGAAAAGCGCCGTTGTTTGTGTTTGGGGGCCTGTGGCTGGGAGTGGCCAGCTGGCTCCTTAGAATCCACGTTACGAGGGATGGTTCCCATACCAGTGGTGGCACCAGTGCCAAGTTAGGCTGATTTGATAGTACCAAGTGCGTCCTGCAATCTGCCATCCAGAAGCGGGGCAGCTGAGTTTTTTTCGCCTGTGAAACGGGCCGTTGTTTTTGATTCGGGGCTGTGGCCGAGAGTGGTCGGCTGGCTCCTGACAATCCACATTACGCAGGATGGTTCCCAGAGCCAAGGTGGCACCAGTGCCAAGTCGGGCCAGTTTGATAGTACCAAGTGGTTCCTGCAATCTGCCATCCAGAAGCAGGGCAGTTTACTTTTGTTTGCCAAGGAAACGGGCCGAGGTTTTCATTCTGGGGGCCTATGGCTGGGAGTGATAGGCTGGCTCCTGAAAAGCTACGATAGGCAGGATGGTGACCAGACCCATGGTGGCACCAGTGCCAAGTTGGGCTGATTTGATAGTACCAAGTGGCTCCTGCAATCTGCCATCAAAATGTTGGCAGGCGAGTTTTGTTTTCCAGGGAAAAGCGCCGTTGTTTGTGTTTGGGGGCCTGTGGCTGGGAGTGGCCGGCTGGCTAATTAGAATCCACGATACGCAGGATGGTTCTCAGGCCCAAGGTGGCACCAGTGCCAAGTTGGGCTGGTTTGATGGTGCAAAGTGGCTCCTGCAATCTGCCATCCAGAAGCGGGGCAGCTTACTTTTGTTTGCCAGGGAAACGGGCCGAGGTTTGTGTCTGGGGGCATATGGCTGGGAGTGACCGGCTGGTTCCTGAAAAGCTACGATAGGCAGGATGGTGACCAGACCCATGGTGGCACCAGTGCCAAGTTGGGCTGATTTGATAGTACCAAGTGGCTCCTGCAATCTGCCATCAAAAAGTTGGCAGGCGAGTTTGTTTTCCAGGGAAAAGCGCCGTTGTTTGTGTTTGGGGGCCTGTGGCTGGGAGTGGCCGCCTGGCGCCTTAGAATCTACGTAACGCAGCATGGTTCCCAGAGCCAAGGTGGCACCAGTGCCAAGTCGGGCCTGTTTGATAGTACCAAGTGGCACCTGCAATCTGCCATCCAGAAGCGGGGCAGCTTACTTTTGTTTGCCAGGGAAACGGGCCGAGCTTTGCGTCTGGGGGCCTATGGCTGGGAGTGACCGGCTGGCTCCTGAAAAGCTACGATAGGCAGGATTGTGACCAGACCCATGGTGGCACCTGTGCCAAGTTGGGCTGATTTGATAGTACCAAGTGGCTCCTGCAATCTGCCATCCAGAAGCGGGGCAGCTTACTTTTGTTTGCCAGGGAAACGGGCCGAGCTTTGTGTCTGGGGGCCTATGGCTGGGAGTGACCGGCTAGGTCCTGAAAAGCCACGATAGGCAGGATGGTGACCAGACCCATGGTGGCACCAGTGCCAAGTTGGGCTGATTTGATAGTACCAAGTGGCTCCTGCAATCTGGCATCAAAAATTTGGCAGGCGAGTTTTGTTTTCCAGCCAAAAGTGCCGTTGCTTGTGTTTGGGATCCTGTGGCTGGGAGTGGCCGGCTGGCTCGTTAGAATCCACGATACGCAGGATGGTTTTCAGACCAGAGGAGGCACCAGTGCCAAGGCGGGCTACTTTGATGGTGCAAAGTGGCTCCTGCAATCTGCCATCCAGAAGCGGGGCAGCTTACTTTTGTTTGCCAGGGAATCAGGCCGAGGTTTTTGTTTGGAAGCCTATGGCTGGGAGTGACCGGCTGGCTCCTGAAAAGCTACGATAGGCAGGATGGTTACCAGACCCATGGTGGCACCAGTGCCAAGTTGGGCTGATTTGATAGTACCAAGTGGCTCCTGCAATCGGCCATCAAAAATTTGGCAGGCGAGTTTTGTTTTCCAGGGTTAAAGCGCCGTTGTTTGTGTTTGGGGGCCTGTGGCTGGGAGTGGCCGGCTGGCTCCTTAGAATGCACGATACGCAGCATGGTTCCCAGACCCAAGGTGGCACCAGTGCCAAGTCGGGCTGGTTTGATAGTACTAAATAGCTCCTGCAATCTGCCATCCAGAAGCGGGGCAGCTTACTTTTGTTTGCCAGGGAAACGGGCCGAGGTTTGTGTCTGGGGGCCTATGGCTGGGAGTGACCGGCTGGCTCCTGAAAAGCTACGATAGGCAGGATGGTGACCAGACCCATGGTGGCAGCAGTGCCAAGTTGGGCTGGTTTGATAGTACCAAGTGGCTCCTGAAATCTGCCATCAAAATGTTGGCAGGCGAGTTTTGTTTTCCAGGGAAAAGCGCCGTTGTTTGTGTTTGGGGGCCTGTGGCTGGGAGTGGCCAGCTGGCTCCTTAGAATCCACGTTACGAGGGATGGTTCCCATACCAGTGGTGGCACCAGTGCCAAGTTAGGCTGATTTGATAGTACCAAGTGCGTCCTGCAATCTGCCATCCAGAAGCGGGGCAGCTGAGTTTTTTTCGCCTGTGAAACGGGCCGTTGTTTTTGATTCGGGGCTGTGGCCGAGAGTGGTCGGCTGGCTCCTGACAATCCACATTACGCAGGATGGTTCCCAGAGCCAAGGTGGCACCAGTGCCAAGTCGGGCTGATTTGATAGTACGAAGTGGCTCCTGCAATCTGCCATCCCGAAGAGGGGCAGTTGAGTTTTGTTTACCAGAGTAATGGTCCGTGGTTTGTGTTTGGGGGCCTATGGCTGAGAGTGGCCGGCTGGCCCCTGAAAATCCACGATAGGCAGAATGGTTCCCAGATCCAAGGTGGCACCAGTGCCAAGTCGGGCTGGTTTGATGGTGCAAAGTGGCTCCTGCAATCTGCCATCCAGACGCGGGGCAGCGGATTTTTGTTTGCAAGAGAAAATGTCGGTTTTTTGTGTTTGGGGGCCTGTGGCTGGGAATGGCCGGCTGGCTCCTTAGAATCCACGATACGCAGCATGGTTCCCAGACCCAAGGTGGCACCAGTGCCAAGTTGGGGTGGTTTTATAGTACCAAGTGGTTCCTGCAATCTGCCATCCAGAAGCGGGGCAGCTTACTTTTGTTTGCCAGGGAAACGGGCCGAGGTTTGTGTCTCGGGGCCTATGGCTGGGAGTGACCGGCTGGCTCCTGAAAAGCTACGATAGGCAGGATGGTGACCAGACCCATGGTGGCACCAGTGCCAAGTTGGGCTGGTTTGATAGTACCAAGTGGCTCCTGCAATCTGGCATCAAAAGGTTGGCAGGCGAGTTTTGTTTTCCAGGGAAAAGCGCCGTTGTTTGTGTTTGGGGGCCTGTGGCTGGGAGTGGCCAGCTGGCTCCTTAGAATCCACGATACGCAGGATGGTTCCCAGACCAGAGGTGGAACCAGTGCCAAGTCGGGCTGGTTTGATAGTACCAAGTGGTTCCTGCAATCTGCCATCCAGAAGCTGGGCAGTTTACTTTTGTTTGCCAGGGAAACGGGCCGAGGTTTGTGTCTGGGGGCCTATGGCTGGGAGTGACCGGCTGGCTCCTGAAAAGCTACGATAGGCAGGATGGTGACCAGACCCATGGTGGCACCAGTGCCAAGTTGGGCTGGTTTGATAGTACCAAGTGGCTCCTGCAATCTGCCATCAAAATGTTGGCAGGCGAGTTTTGTTTTCCAGGGAAAAGCGCCGTTGTTTGTGTTTGGGGGCCTGTGGCTGGGAGTGGCCGGCTGGCTTATTAGAATCCACGATACGCAGGATGGTTCTCAGGCCCAAGGTGGCACCAGTGCCAAGTTGGGCTGGTTTGATGGTGCAAAGTGGCTCCTGCAATCTGCCATCCAGAATCGAGGCAGCTTACTTTTGTTTGCCAGGGAAACGGGCCGAGGTTTGTGTCTGGGGGCCTATGGCTGGGAGTGACCGGCTGGATCCTGAAAAGCTACGATAGGCAGGATGGTGACCAGAGCCATGGTGGCAGCAGTGCCAAGTTGGGCTGGTTTGATAGTACCAAGTGGCTCCTGCAATCTGCCATCAAAAAGTTGGCAGGCGAGTTTTGTTTTCCAGGGAAAAGCGCCGTTGTTTGTGTTTGGGGGCCTGTGGCTGGGAGTGGCCGGCTGGTTAATTAGAATCCACGATACGCAGGATGGTTCCCAGACCAGAGGTGGCACCATAGCCAAGTCGGGCTGGTTTGATAGTTCCACGTGGTTCCAGTAATCTGCCATCCAGAAGCGCGGTAGCTTACTTTTGTTTGCCAGGGAAACGGGCTGAGCTTTGTGTCTGGGGGCCTATGGCTGGGAGTGACCGGCTGACTCCTGAAAAGCTACGATAGGCAGGATGGTGACCAGACCCATGGTGGCACCAGTGCCAAGTTGGGCTGGTTTGATAGTACCAAGTGGCTCCTGCAATCTGCCATCAAAAATTTGGCAGGCGAGTTTTGTTTTCCAGGGAAAAGCGCCGTTGTTTGTGTTTGGGGGCCTGTGGCTGGGAGTGGCCGGCTGGCTCCTTAGAATCCACGATACGCAGCATGGTTCCCAGAGCCAAGGTGGCACCAGTGCCAAGTCGGGCCAGTTTGATGGTGCAAAGTGGCTCCTGCAATCTGCCATCCAGAAGCGGGGCAGCTTACTTTTGTTTGCCAGGGAAACGGGCCGAGGTTTGTGTCTGGGGGCCTATGGCTGGGAGTGACCGGCTGGCTCCTGAAAAGCTACGATAGGCAGGATGGTGACCAGACCCATGGTGGCACCATTGCCAAGTCGGGCTGGTTTGATAGTGCTAAATAGCTCCTGCAATCTGCCATCCAGAAGCGGGGCAGCCCACTTTTGTTTGCCAGGGAAACGGGCCGAGGTTTGTGTCTGGGGGCTTATGGCTGGAAGTGACCGGCTGGCCCCTGAAAAGCTACGATAGGCAGGATGGTGGCCAGACCCATGGTGGCACCAGTGCCAAGTTGGGCTGGTTTGATAGTACCAAGTGGCTCCTGAAATCTGCCATCAAAATGTTGGCAGGCGAGTTTTGTTTTCCAGGGAAAAGCGCCGTTGTTTGTGTTTGGGGGCCTGTGGCTGGGAGTGGCCAGCTGGCTCCTTAGAATCTACGTTACGAGGGATGGTTCCCATACCAGAGGTGGCACCAATGCCAAGTTAGGCTGATTTGATAGTACCAAGTGGCTCCTGCAATCTGCCATCCAGAAGCGGGGCAGCTGAGTTTTTTTTGCCTGTGAAACGGGCCGTTGTATTTGATTGGGGTCTGTGGCCGAGAGTGGTCGGCTGGCTCCTGAAAATCCACATTACGCAGGATGGTTCCCAGAGCCAAGGTGGCACCAGTGCCAAGTCGGGCTGATTTGATAGTACGAAGTGGCTCCTGCAATCTGCCATCCAGAAGCTGGGCAGCTGAGTTTTGTTTGCCAGAGAAAAGGGCCGTGGGTTGTGTTTTGGGGCATATGGCTGGGAGTGGCCAGCTGGCTCCTTAAAATGCACCATACGCAGGATGGTGACCAGATCCAAGGTGGCACCAGTGCCAAGTCGGGCTGGTTTTGTAGTACCAAGTGCGTCCTGCAATTTGCCATCCAGAAGAAGGGGAGTTGAGTTTTCTTTGCCAGAGAAAAGGGCCATGGTTTGTGTTTGGGGGAATATGGCTGAGAGTGGCCGCCTGGCCCCTGAAAATCAACGTTAGGCAGCATGGTTCCCAGACCAGAGGTGGCGCCAGTGCCAAGTCGGGCTGGTTTGATAGTACAAAATAGCTACTGCAAACTGCCATCCAGAAGCGGGGCAGCTTACTTTTGTTTGCCAGGGGAACGGGCCGAGGTTTGTGTCTGGGGGCCTATGGCTGGGAGTGACCGGCTGGCTCCTGAAAAGCTACGATAGGTAGGATTGTGACCAGACCCATGGTGGCACCTGTGCCAAGTTGGGCTGATTTGATAGTACCAAGTGGCTCCTGCAATCTGCCATCCAGAAGCGGGGCAGCTTACTTTTGTTTGCCAGGGAAACGGGCCGAGCTTTGTGTCTGGGGGCCTATGGCTGGGAGTGACCGGCTAGGTCCTGAAAAGCTACGATAGGCAGGATGGTGACCAGACCCATGGTGGCACCAGTGCCAAGTTGGGCTGATTTGATAGTACCAAGTGGCTCCTGCACTCTGCCATCAAAAAGTTGGCAGGCGAGTTTTGTTTTCCGGGGAAAAGCGGCGTTGTTCGTGTTTGGGGGCCTGTGGCTGGGAGTGACCGGCTGGATCCTTAGAATCCACGATACGCAGCCTGGTTCCCAGACCCAAGGTGGCACCAGTGCCAAGTCGGGCTGGTTTGATAGTACAAAGTGTCTCCTGCAATCTGCCATCCAGAAGCGGGGCAGCTTACTTTTGTTTGCCAGGGAAACGGGCCGAGGTTTGTGTCTGGGGTCCTCTGGCTGAGAGTGACCGGCTGGCTCCTGAAAAGCTACGATAGGCAGGATGGTGACCAGACCCATGGTGGCACCAGTGCCAAGTTGGGCTGGTTTGATAGTACCAAGTGGCTCCTGCAATCTGGCATCAAAAATTTGGCAGGCGAGTTTTGTTTTCCAGCCAAAAGTGCCGTTGTTTGTGTTTGGGATCCTGTGGCTGGGAGTGGCCGGCTGGCTCCTTAGAATCCACGATACGCAGGATGGTTTTCAGACCAGAGGAGGCAGCAGTGCCAAGTCGGGCTAGTTTGATGGTGCAAAGTGGCTCCTGCAATATGCCATCCAGAAGCGGGGCAGCTTACTTTTGTTTGCCAGGGAATCAGGCCGAGGTTTTTGTCTGGGGGCCTATGGCTGGGAGTGACCGGCTGGCTCCTGAAAAGCTACGATAGGCAGGATGGTTACCAGACCCATGGTGGCAGCAGTGCCAAGTTGGGCTGATTTGATAGTACCAAGTGGCTCCTGCATTCGGCCATCAAAAATTTGGCAGGCGAGTTTTGTTTTCCAGAGTTAAAGCGCCGTTGTTTGTGTTTGGGGGCCTGTGGCTGGGAGTGGCCGGCTGGCTCCTTAGAATCCACGATACGCAGCATGGTTCCCAGACCCAAGGTGGCACCAGTGCCAAGTCGGGCTGGTTTGATAGTACCAAGTGGCTCCTGCAATCTGCCATCCAGAAGCGGGGCAGCTTACTTTTGTTTGCCAGGGAAACGGGCCGAGGTTTGTGTCTGTGGGCCTATGGCTGGGAGTGACCGGCTGGCTCCTGAAAAGCTACGATAGGCAGGATGGTGACCAGACCCAAGGTGGCACCAGTGCCAAGTCGGGCTGGTTTGATAGTACCAAGTGGCTCCTGCAATCTGCCATCCAGAAGCGGGGCAGCCTCCTTTTGTTTGCCAGGGAAACGGGCCGAGGTTTGTGTCTGGGGGCCTATGGCTGGGAGTGACCGGCTGGCTCCTGAAAAGCTACGATAGGCAGGATGGTGACCAGACCCATGGTGGCAGCAGTGCCAAGTTGGGCTGGTTTGATAGTACCAAGTGGCTCCTGAAATCTGCCATCAAAATGTTGGCAGGCGAGTTTTGTTTTCCAGGGAAAAGCGCCGTTGTTTGTGTTTGGGGGCCTGTGGCTGGGAGTGGCCGGGGGGCTCCTTAGAATCCACGTTACGAGGGATGGTTCCCATACCAGAGGTGGCACCAGTGCCAAGTTAGGCTGATTTGATAGTACCAAGTGCGTCCTGCAATCTGCCATCCAGAAGCGGGGCAGCTGAGTTTTTTTCGCCTGTGAAACGGGCCGTTGTTTTTGATTGGGGTCTGTGGCCGAGAGTGGTCGGCTGGCTCCTGACAATCCACATTACGCAGGATGGTTCCCAGAGCCAAGGTGGCACCAGTGCCAAGTCGGGCTGATTTGATAGTACGAAGTGGCTCCTGCAATCTGCCATCCCGAAGAGGGGCAGTTGAGTTTTGTTTACCAGAGTAAAGGTCCGTGGTTTGTGTTTGGGGGCCTATGGCTGAGAGTGGCCGGCTGGCCCCTGAAAATCCACGATAGGCAGAATGGTTCCCAGATCCAAGGTGGCACCAGTGCCAAGTCGGGCTGGTTTGATGGTGCAAAGTGGCTCCTGCAATCTGCCATCCAGAAGCGGGGCAGCGGATTTTTGTTTGCAAGAGAAAATGTCGGTTTTTTGTGTTTGGGGGCCTGTGGCTGGGAATGGCCGGCTGGCTAATTAGAATCCACGATACGCAGGATGGTTCCCAGACCAGAGGTGGCACCAGTGCCAAGTCGGGCTGGTTTGATAGTACCAAGTGGCTCCTGCAATCTGCCATCAAAATGTTGGCTGGCGAGTTTTGTTTTCCAGGGAAAAGCGCCGTTGTTTGTGTTTGGGGGCCTGTGGCTGGGAGTGGCCAGCTGGCTCCTTAGAATCCACGATACGCAGCATGGTTCCCAGACCCAAGGTGGCACCAGTGCCAAGTTGGGGTGGTTTTATAGTACCAAGTGCGTCCTGCAATCTGTCATCCAGAAGCAGGGCAGTTTACTTTTGTTTGCCAAGGAAACGGGCCGAGGTTTGTGTCTGGGGGCCTATGGCTGGGAGTGACCGGCTGGCTCCTGAAAAGCTACGATAGGCAGGATGGTGACCCGACCCATGGTGGCACCAGTGCCAAGTTGGGCTGATTTGATAGTACCAAGTGGCTCCTGCAATCTGCCATCAAAATGTTGGCAGGCGAGTTTTGTTTTCCAGGGAAAAGCGCCGTTGTTTGTGTTTGGGGGCCTGTGGCTGGGAGTGGCCGGCTGGTTAATTAGAATCCACGATACGCAGGATGGTTCTCAGGCCCAAGGTGGCACCAGTGCCAAGTTGGGCTGGTTTGATGGTGCAAAGTGGCTCCTGCAATCTGCCATCCAGAATCGGGGCAGCTTACTTTTGTTTGCCAGGGAAACGGGCCGAGGTTTGTGTCTGGCGGCCTATGGCTGGGAGTGAGCGGCTGGCTCCTGAAAAGCTACGATAGGCAGGATGGTGACCAGAGCCATGGTGGCAGCAGTGCCAAGTTGGGCTGGTTTGATAGTACCAAGTGGCTCCTGCAATCTGCCATCAAAAAGTTGGCAGGCGAGTTTTGTTTTCCAGGGAAAAGCGCCGTTGTTTGTGTTTGGGGGCCTGTGGCTGGGAGTGGCCGGCTGGTTAATTAGAATCCACGATACGCAGGATGGTTCCCAGACCAGAGGTGGCACCATACCCATGTCGGGCTGGTTTGATAGTTCCACGTGGTTCCAGTAATCTGCCATCCAGAAGCGCGGTAGCTTACTTTTGTTTGCCAGGGAAACGGGCCGAGCTTTGTGTCTGGGGGCCTATGGCTGGGAGTGACCGGCTGACTCCTGAAAAGCTACGATAGGCAGGATGGTGACCAGACCCATGGTGGCACCAGTGCCAAGTTGGGCTGGTTTGATAGTACCAAGTGGCTCCTGCAATCTGCCATCAAAAAGTTGGCAGGCGAGTTTTGTTTTCCAGGGAAAAGCGCCGTTGTTTGTGTTTGGGGGCCTGTGGCTGGGAGTGGCCGGCTGGATCCTTTGAATCCACGATACGCAGGATGGTGACCAGACCCAAGGTGGCACCAGTGCCAAGTCGGGCTGGTTTGATAGTACCAAGTGGTTCCTGCAATCTGCCATCCAGAAGCGGGGCAGCTTACTTTTGTTTGCCAGGGAAACGGGCCGAGGTTTGTGTCTGGGGGCCTATGGCTGGGAGTGACCGTCTGGCTCCTGAAAAGCTACGATAGGCAGGATGGTGACCAGACCCATGGTGGCACCAGTGCCAAGTTGGGCTGATTTGATAGTACCAAGTGGCTCCTGCAATCTGCCATCAAAATGTTGGCAGGCGAGTTTTGTTTTCCAGGGAAAAGCGCCGTTGTTTGTGTTTGGGGGCGTGTGGCTGGGAGTGGCCGGCTGGCTCCTTAGAATCCACGATACGCAGGATGGTTCCCAGGCCCAAGGTGGCACCAGTGCCAAGTTGGGCTGGTTTGATAGTACCAAGTGGTTCCTGCAATCTGCCATCCAGAAGCGGGGCAGCTTACTTTTGTTTGCCAGGGAAACGGGCCGAGATTTGTGTCTGGGGGCCTATGGCTGGGAGTGACCGGCTGGCTCCTGAAAAGCTACGATAGGCAGGATGGTTACCAGACCCATGGTGGCACCAGTGCCAAGTTGGGCTGGTTTGATAGTACCAAGTGGCTCCTGCAATCTGCCATCAAAATGTTGGCAGGCGAGTTTTGTTTTCCAGGGAAAAGCGCCGTTGTTTGTGTTTGGGGGCGTGTGGCTGGGAGTGGCCGGCTGGATAATTAGAATCCACGATACGCAGGATGGTTCCCAGACCAGAGGTGGCACCAGTGCCAAGTCGGGCCTGTTTGATGCTACCAAATGGCTCCTGCAATCTGCCATCCAGAAGCGGGGCAGCTTACTTTTGTTTGCCAGGGAAACGGGCCGAGCTTTTTGTCTGGGGGCCTATGGCTGGGAGTGACCGGCTAGGTCCTGAAAAGCTACGATAGGCAGGATGGTGACCAGACCCATGGTGGCACCAGTGCCAAGTTGGGCTGGTTTGATAGTACCAAGTGGCTCCTGCACTCTGCCATCAAAAAGTTGGAAGGCGAGTTTTGTTTTCCGGGGAAAAACGGCGTTGTTCGTGTTTGGGGGCCTGTGGCTGGGAGTGGCCGGCTGGATCCTTAGAATCCACGATACGCAGCCTGGTTCCCAGACCCAAGGTGGCACCAGTGCCAAGTCGGGCTGGTTTGATAGTACAAAGTGTCTCCTGCAATCTGCCATCCAGAAGCGGGGCAGCTTACTTTTGTTTGCCAGGGAAACGGGCCGAGGTTTGTGTCTGGGGTCCTCTGGCTGAGAGTGACCGGCTGGCTCCTGAAAAGCTACGATAGGCAGGATGGTGACCAGACCCATGGTGGCACCAGTGCCAAGTTGGGCTGGTTTGATAGTACCAAGTGGCTCCTGCAATCTGGCATCAAAAATTTGGCAGGCGAGTTTTGTTTTCCAGCCAAAAGTGCCGTTGTTTGTGTTTGGGATCCTGTGGCTGGGAGTGGCCGGCTGGCTCCTTAGAATCCACGATACGCAGGATGGTTTTCAGACCAGAGGAGGCAGCAGTGCCAAGTCGGGCTAGTTTGATGGTGCAAAGTGGCTCCTGCAATCTGCCATCCAGAAGCGGGGCAGCTTACTTTTGTTTGCCAGGGAATCAGGCCGAGGTTTTTGTCTGGAGGCCTATGGCTGGGAGTGACCGGCTGGCTCCTGAAAAGCTACGATAGGCAGGATGGTTACCAGACCCATGGTGGCACCAGTGCCAAGTTGGGCTGATTTGATAGTACCAAGTGGCTCCTGCAATCGGCCATCAAAAATTTGGCAGGCGAGTTTTGTTTTCCAGAGTTAAAGCGCCGTTGTTTGTGTTTGGGGGCCTGTGGCTGGGAGTGGCCGGCTGGCTCCTTAGAATCCACGATACGCAGCATGGTTCCCAGACCCAAGGTGGCACCAGTGCCAAGTCGGGCTGGTTTGATAGTACCAAGTGGCTCCTGCAATCTGCCATCCAGAAGCGGGGCAGCTTACTTTTGTTTGCCAGTGAAACGGGCCGAGGTTTGTGTCTGTGGGCCTATGGCTGGGAGTGACCGGCTGGCTCCTGAAAAGCTACGATAGGCAGGATGGTGACCAGACCCATGGTGGCACCAGTGCCAAGTCGGGCTGGTTTGATAGTACTAAATAGCTCCTGCAATCTGCCATCCAGAAGCGGGGCAGCTTACTTTTGTTTGCCAGGGAAACGGGCCGAGGTTTGTGTCTGGGGGCCTATGGCTGGGAGTGACCGGCTGGCTCCTGAAAAGCTACGATAGGCAGGATGGTGACCAGACCCATGGTGGCAGCAGTGCCAAGTTGGGCTGGTTTGATAGTACCAAGTGGCTCCTGAAATCTGCCATCAAAATGTTGGCAGGCGAGTTTTGTTTTCCAGGGAAAAGCGCCGTTGTTTGTGTTTGGGGGCCTGTGGCTGGGAGTGGCCAGCTGGCTCCTTAGAATCCACGTTACGAGTGATGGTTCCCATACCAGAGGTGGCACCAGTGCCAAGTTAGGCTGATTTGATAGTACCAAGTGCGTCCTGCAATCTGCCATCCAGAAGCGGGGCAGCTGAGTTTTTTTCGCCTGTGAAACGGGCCGTTGTTTTTGATTCGGGGCTGTGGCCGAGAGTGGTCGGCTGGCTCCTGACAATCCACATTACGCAGGATGGTTCCCAGAGCCAAGGTGGCACCAGTGCCAAGTCGGGCTGATTTGATAGTACGAAGTGGCTCCTGCAATCTGCCATCCCGAAGAGGGGCAGTTGAGTTTTGTTTACCAGAGTAATGGCCCGTGGTTTGTGTTTGGGGGCCTATGGCTGAGAGTGGCCGGCTGGCCCCTGAAAATCCACGATAGGCAGAATGGTTCCCAGATCCAAGGTGGCACCAGTGCCAAGTCGGGCTGGTTTGATGGTGCAAAGTGGCTCCTGCAATCTGCCATCCAGAAGCGGGGCAGCGGATTTTTGTTTGCAAGAGAAAATGTCGGTTTTTTGTGTTTGGGGGCCTGTGGCTGGGAATGGCCGGCTGGCTAATTAGAATCCACGATACGCAGGATGGTTCCCAGACCAGAGGTGGCACAAGTGCCAAGTCGGGCTGGTTTGATAGTACCAAGTGGCTCCTGCAATCTGCCATCAAAATATTGGCTGGCGAGTTTTGTTTTCCAGGGAAAAGCGCCGTTGTTTGTGTTTGGGGGCCTGTGGCTGGGAGTGGCCAGCTGGCTCCTTAGAATCCACGATACGCAGCATGGTTCCCAGACCCAAGGTGGCACCAGTGCCAAGTTGGGGTGGTTTTATAGTACCAAGTGGTTCCTGCAATCTGCCATCCAGAAGCGGGGCAGCTTACTTTTGTTTGCCAGGGAAACGGGCCGAGGTTTGTGTCTCGGGGCCTATGGCTGGGAGTGACCGGCTGGCTCCTGAAAAGCTACGATAGGCAGGATGGTGACCAGACCCATGGTGGCACCAGTGCCAAGTTGGGCTGGTTTGATAGTACCAAGTGGCTCCTGCAATCTGGCATCAAAATGTTGGCAGGCGAGTTTTGTTTTCCAGGGAAAAGCGACGTTGTTTGTGTTTGGGGGCCTGTGGCTGGGAGTGGCCAGCTGGCTCGTTAGAATCCACGATACGCAGGATGGTTCCCAGACCAGAGGTGGAACCAGTGCCAAGTCGGGCTGGTTTGATAGTACCAAGTGGTTCCTGCAATCTGCCATCCAGAAGCTGGGCAGTTTACTTTTGTTTGCCAAGGAAACGGGCCGAGGTTTGTGTCTGGGGGCCTATGGCAGGGAGTGACCGGCTGGCTCCTGAAAAGCTACGATAGGCAGGATGGTGACCCGACCCATGGTGGCACCAGTGCCAAGTTGGGCTGATTTGATAGTACCAAGTGGCTCCTGCAATCTGCCATCAAAATGTTGGCAGGCGAGTTTTGTTTTCCAGGGAAAAGCGCCGTTGTTTGTGTTTGGGGGCCTGTGGCTGGGAGTGGCCGGCTGGCTAATTAGAATCCACGATACGCAGGATGGTTCTCAGGCCCAAGGTGGCACCAGTGCCAAGTTGGGCTGGTTTGATGGTGCAAAGTGGCTCCTGCAATCTGCCATCCAGAATCGGGGCAGCTTACTTTTGTTTGCCAGGGAAACGGGCCGAGGTTTGTGTCTGGGGGCCTATGGCTGGGAGTGACCGGCTGGCTCCTGAAAAGCTACGATAGGCAGGATGGTGACCAGAGCCATGGTGGCAGCAGTGCCAAGTTGGGCTGGTTTGATAGTACCAAGTGTCTCCTGCAATCTGCCATCAAAAAGTTGGCAGGCGAGTTTTGTTTTCCAGGGAAAAGCGCCGTTGTTTGTGTTTGGGGGCCTGTGGCTGGGAGTGGCCGGCTGGTTAATTAGAATCCACGATACGCAGGATGGTTCCCAGACCAGAGGTGGCACCATAGCCAAGTCGGGCTGGTTTGATAGTTCCACGTGGTTCCAGTAATCTGCCATCCAGAAGCGCGGTAGCTTACTTTTGTTTGCCAGGGAAACGGGCCGAGCTTTGTGTCTGGGGGCCTATGGCTGGGAGTGACCGGCTGACTCCTGAAAAGCTACGATAGGCAGGATGGTGACCAGACCCATGGTGGCACCAGTGCCAAGTTGGGCTGGTTTGATAGTACCAAGTGGCTCCTGCAATCTGCCATCAAAAAGTTGGCAGGCGAGTTTTGTTTTCCAGGGAAAAGCGCCGTTGTTTGTGTTTGGGGGCCTGTGGCTGGGAGTGGCCGGCTGGATCCTTTGAATCCACGATACGCAGGATGGTGACCAGACCCAAGGTGGCACCAGTGCCAAGTCGGGCTGGTTTGATAGTACCAAGGGGTTCCTGCAATCTGCCATCCAGAAGCGGGGCAGCTTACTTTTGTTTGCCAGTGAAACGGGCCGAGGTTTGTGTCTGGGGGCCTATGGCTGGGAGTGACCGTCTGGCTCCTGAAAAGCTACGATAGGCAGGATGGTGACCAGACCCATGGTGGCACCAGTGCCAAGTTGGCCTGATTTGATAGTACCAAGTGGCTCCTGAAATCTGCCATCAAAATGTTGGCAGGCGAGTTTTGTTTTCCAGGGAAAAGCGCCGTTGTTTGTGTTTGGGGGCCTGTGGCTGGGAGTGGCCGGGGGGCTCCTTAGAATCCACGTTACGAGGGATGGTTCCCATACCAGAGGTGGCACCAGTGCCAAGTTAGGCTGATTTGATAGTACCAAGTGCGTCCTGCAATCTGCCATCCAGAAGCGGGGCAGCTGAGTTTTTTTCGCCTGTGAAACGGGCCGTTGTTTTTGATTGGGGTCTGTGGCCGAGAGTGGTCGGCTGGCTCCTGACAATCCACATTACGCAGGATGGTTCCCAGAGCCAAGGTGGCACCAGTGCCAAGTCGGGCTGATTTGATAGTACGAAGTGGCTCCTGCAATCTGCCATCCCGAAGAGGGGCAGTTGAGTTTTGTTTACCAGAGTAAAGGTCCGTGGTTTGTGTTTGGGGGCCTATGGCTGAGAGTGGCCGGCTGGCCCCTGAAAATCCACGATAGGCAGAATGGTTCCCAGATCCAAGGTGGCACCAGTGCCAAGTCGGGCTGGTTTGATGGTGCAAAGTGGCTCCTGCAATCTGCCATCCAGAAGCGGGGCAGCGGATTTTTGTTTGCAAGAGAAAATGTCGGTTTTTTGTGTTTGGGGGCCTGTGGCTGGGAATGGCCGGCTGGCTAATTAGAATCCACGATACGCAGGATGGTTCCCAGACCAGAGGTGGCACCAGTGCCAAGTCGGGCTGGTTTGATAGTACCAAGTGGCTCCTGCAATCTGCCATCAAAATGTTGGCTGGCGAGTTTTGTTTTCCAGGGAAAAGCGCCGTTGTTTGTGTTTGGGGGCCTGTGGCTGGGAGTGGCCAGCTGGCTCCTTAGAATCCACGATACGCAGCATGGTTCCCAGACCCAAGGTGGCACCAGTGCCAAGTTGGGGTGGTTTTATAGTACCAAGTGCGTCCGGCAATCTGCCATCAAGAAGCAGGGCAGTTTACTTTTGTTTGCCAAGGAAACGGGCCGAGGTTTGTGTCTGGGGGCCTATGGCTGGGAGTGACCGGCTGGCTCCTGAAAAGCTACGATAGGCAGGATGGTGACCCGACCCATGGTGGCACCAGTGCCAAGTTGGGCTGGTTTGATAGTACCAAGTGGCTCCTGCAATCTGCCATCAAAATGTTGGCAGGCGAGTTTTGTTTTCCAGGGAAAAGCGCCGTTGTTTGTGTTTGGGGGCCTGTGGCTGGGAGTGGCCGGCTGGTTAATTAGAATCCACGATACGCAGGATGGTTCTCAGGCCCAAGGTGGCACCAGTGCCAAGTTGGGCTGGTTTGATGGTGCAAAGTGGCTCCTGCAATCTGCCATCCAGAATCGGGGCAGCTTACTTTTGTTTGCCAGGGAAACGGGCCGAGGTTTGTGTCTGGCGGACTATGGCTGGGAGTGAGCGGCTGGCTCCTGAAAAGCTACGATAGGCAGGATGGTGACCAGACCCATGGTGGCAGCAGTGCCAAGTTGGGCTGGTTTGATAGTACCAAGTGGCTCCTGCAATCTGCCATCAAAAAGTTGGCAGGCGAGTTTTGTTTTCCAGGGAAAAGCGCCGTTGTTTGTGTTTGGGGGCCTGTGGCTGGGAGTGGCCGGCTGGTTAATTAGAATCCACGATACGCAGGATGGTTCCCAGACCAGAGGTGGCACCATAGCCATGTCGGGCTGGTTTGATAGTTCCACGTGGTTCCAGTAATCTGCCATCCAGAAGCGCGGTAGCTTACTTTTGTTTGCCAGGGAAACGGGCCGAGCTTTGTGTCTGGGGGCCTATGGCTGGGAGTGACCGGCTGACTCCTGAAAAGCTACGATAGGCAGGATGGTGACCAGACCCATGGTGGCACCAGTGCCAAGTTGGGCTGGTTTGATAGTACCAAGTGGCTCCTGCAATCTGCCATCAAAATATTGGCTGGCGAGTTTTGTTTTCCAGGGAAAAGCGCCGTTGTTTGTGTTTGGGGGCCTGTGGCTGGGAGTGGCCAGCTGGCTCCTTAGAATCCACGATACGCAGCATGGTTCCCAGACCCAAGGTGGCACCAGTGCCAAGTTGGGGTGGTTTTATAGTACCAAGTGGTTCCTGCAATCTGCCATCCAGAAGCGGGGCAGCTTACTTTTGTTTGCCAGGGAAACGGGCCGAGGTTTGTGTCTCGGGGCCTATGGCTGGGAGTGACCGGCTGGCTCCTGAAAAGCTACGATAGGCAGGATGGTGACCAGACCCATGGTGGCAGCAGTGCCAAGTTGGGCTGGTTTGATAGTACCAAGTGGCTCCTGCAATCTGGCATCAAAATGTTGGCAGGCGAGTTTTGTTTTCCAGGGAAAAGCGCCGTTGTTTGTGTTTGGGGGCCTGTGGCTGGGAGTGGCCAGCTGGCTCCTTAGAATCCACGATACGCAGGATGGTTCCCAGACCAGAGGTGGAACCAGTGCCAAGTCGGGCTGGTTTGATAGTACCAAGTGGTTCCTGCAATCTGCCATCCAGAAGCTGGGCAGTTTACTTTTGTTTGCCAAGGAAACGGGCCGAGGTTTGTGTCTGGGGGCCTATGGCAGGGAGTGACCGGCTGGCTCCTGAAAAGCTACGATAGGCAGGATGGTGACCCGACCCATGGTGGCACCAGTGCCAAGTTGGGCTGATTTGATAGTACCAAGTGGCTCCTGCAATCTGCCATCAAAATGTTGGCAGGCGAGTTTTGTTTTCCAGGGAAAAGCGCCGTTGTTTGTGTTTGGGGGCCTGTGGCTGGGAGTGGCCGGCTGGCTAATTAGAATCCACGATACGCAGGATGGTTCTCAGGCCCAAGGTGGCACCAGTGCCAAGTTGGGCTGGTTTGATGGTGCAAAGTGGCTCCTGCAATCTGCCATCCAGAATCGGGGCAGCTTACTTTTGTTTGCCAGGGAAACGGGCCGAGGTTTGTGTCTGGGGGCCTATGGCTGGGAGTGACCGGCTGGCTCCTGAAAAGCTACGATAGGCAGGATGGTGACCAGAGCCATGGTGGCAGCAGTGCCAAGTTGGGCTGGTTTGATAGTACCAAGTGTCTCCTGCAATCTGCCATCAAAAAGTTGGCAGGCGAGTTTTGTTTTCCAGGGAAAAGCGCCGTTGTTTGTGTTTGGGGGCCTGTGGCTGGGAGTGGCCGGCTGGTTAATTAGAATCCACGATACGCAGGATGGTTCCCAGACCAGAGGTGGCACCATAGCCAAGTCGGGCTGGTTTGATAGTTCCACGTGGTTCCAGTAATCTGCCATCCAGAAGCGCGGTAGCTTACTTTTGTTTGCCAGGGAAACGGGCCGAGCTTTGTGTCTGGGGGCCTATGGCTGGGAGTGACCGGCTGACTCCTGAAAAGCTACGATAGGCAGGATGGTGACCAGACCCATGGTGGCACCAGTGCCAAGTTGGGCTGGTTTGATAGTACCAAGTGGCTCCTGCAATCTGCCATCAAAAAGTTGGCAGGCGAGTTTTGTTTTCCAGGGAAAAGCGCCGTTGTTTGTGTTTGGGGGCCTGTGGCTGGGAGTGGCCGGCTGGATCCTTTGAATCCACGATACGCAGGATGGTGACCAGACCCAAGGTGGCACCAGTGCCAAGTCGGGCTGGTTTGATAGTACCAAGTGGTTCCTGCAATCTGCCATCCAGAAGCGGGGCAGCTTACTTTTGTTTGCCAGTGAAACGGGCCGAGGTTTGTGTCTGGGGGCCTATGGCTGGGAGTGACCGTCTGGCTCCTGAAAAGCTACGATAGGCAGGATGGTGACCAGACCCATGGTGGCACCAGTGCCAAGTTGGCCTGATTTGATAGTACCAAGTGGCTCCTGCAATCTGCCATCAAAATATTGGCAGACGAGTTTTGTTTTCCAGGGAAAAGCGCCGTTGTTTGTGTTTGGGGGCCTGTGGCTGGGAGTGGCCGGCTGGCTCCTTAGAATCCACGATACGCAGCATGGTTCCCAGGCCCAAGGTGGCACCAGTGCCAAGTTGGGCTGGTTTGATAGTACCAAGTGGTTCCTGCAATCTGCCATCCAGAAGCGGGGCAGCTTACTTTTGTTTGCCAGGGAAACGGGCCGAGATTTGTGTCTGGGGGCCTATGGCTGGGAGTGACCGGCTGGCTCCTGAAAAGCTACGATAGGCAGGATGGTTACCAGACCCATGGTGGCACCAGTGCCAAGTAGGGCTGGTTTGATAGTACCAAGTGGCTCCTGCAATCTGCCATCAAAAAGTTGGCAGGCGAGTTTTGTTTTCCAGGGAAAAGCGCCGTTGTTTGTGTTTGGGGGCCTGTGGCTGGGAGTGGCCGGCTGGATAATTAGAATCCACGATACGCAGGATGGTTCCCAGACCAGAGGTGGCACCAGTGCCAAGTCGGGCCTGTTTGATGCTACCAAGTGGCTCCTGCAATCTGCCATCCAGAAGCGGGGCAGCTTACTTTTGTTTGCCAGGGAAACGGGCCGAGCTTTTTGTCTGGGGGCCTATGGCTGGGAGTGACCGGCTAGGTCCTGAAAAGCTACGATAGGCAGGATGGTGACCAGACCCATGGTGGCACCAGTGCCAAGTTGGGCTGATTTGATAGTACCAAGTGGCTCCTGCACTCTGCCATCAAAAAGTGTGAAGGCGAGTTTTGTTTTCCGGGGAAAAACGGCGTTGTTCGTGTTTGGGGGCCTGTGGCTGGGAGTGGCCGGCTGGCTAATTAGAATCCACGATACGCAGCCTGGTTCCCAGACCCAAGGTGGCACCAGTGCCAAGTCGGGCTGGTTTGATAGTACAAAGTGTCTCCTGCAATCTGCCATCCAGAAGCGGGGCAGCTTACTTTTGTTTGCCAGGGAAACGGGCCGAGGTTTGTGTCTGGGGTCCTCTGGCTGAGAGTGACCGGCTGGCTCCTGAAAAGCTACGATAGGCAGGATGGTGACCAGACCCATGGTGGCACCAGTGCCAAGTTGGGCTGGTTTGATAGTACCAAGTGGCTCCTGCAATCTGGCATCAAAAATTTGGCAGGCGAGTTTTGTTTTCCAGCCAAAAGTGCCGTTGTTTGTGTTTGGGATCCTGTGGCTGGGAGTGGCCGGCTGGCTCCTTAGAATCCACGATACGCAGGATGGTTTTCAGACCAGAGGAGGCAGCAGTGCCAAGTCGGGCTAGTTTGATGGTGCAAAGTGGCTCCTGCAATCTGCCATCCAGAAGCGGGGCAGCTTACTTTTGTTTGCCAGGGAATCAGGCCGAGGTTTTTGTCTGGAGGCCTATGGCTGGGAGTGATCGGCTGGCTCCTGAAAAGCTACGATAGGCAGGATGGTGACCAGACCCATGGTGGCACCAGTGCCAAGTTGGGCTGATTTGATAGTACCAAGTGGCTCCTGCAATCGGCCATCAAAAATTTGGCAGGCGAGTTTTGTTTTCCAGAGTTAAAGCGCCGTTGTTTGTGTTTGGGGGCCTGTGGCTGGGAGTGGCCGGCTGGCTCCTTAGAATCCACGATACGCAGCATGGTTCCCAGACCCAAGGTGGCACCAGTGCCAAGTCGGGGTGGTTTGATAGTACCAAGTGGCTCCTGCAATCTGCCATCCAGAAGCGGGGCAGCTTACTTTTGTTTGCCAGTGAAACGGGCCGAGGTTTGTGTCTTGGGGCCTATGGCTGGGAGTGACCGGCTGGCTCCTGAAAAGCTACGATAGGCAGGATGGTGACCAGACCCATGGTGGCACCAGTGCCAAGTTGGGCTGGTTTGATAGTACTAAATAGCTCCTGCAATCTGCCATCCAGAAGCGGGGCAGCTTACTTTTGTTTGCCAGGGAAACGGGCCGAGGTTTGTGTCTCGGGGCCTATGGCTGGGAGTGACCGGCTGGCTCCTGAAAAGCTACGATAGGCAGGATGGTGACCAGACCCATGGTGGCAGCAGTGCCAAGTTGGGCTGGTTTGATAGTACCAAGTGGCTCCTGAAATCTGCCATCAAAATGTTGGCAGGCGAGTTTTGTTTTCCAGGGAAAAGCGCCGTTGTTTGTGTTTGGGGGCCTGTGGCTGGGAGTGGCCAGCTGGCTCCTTAGAATCCACGTTACGAGGGATGGTTCCCATACCAGAGGTGGCACCAGTGCCAAGTTAGGCTGATTTGATAGTACCAAGTGCGTCCTGCAATCTGCCATCCAGAAGCGGGGCAGCTGAGTTTTTTTCGCCTGTGAAACGGGCCGTTGTTTTTGATTCGGGGCTGTGGCCGAGAGTGGTCGGCTGGCTCCTGACAATCCACATTACGCAGGATGGTTCCCAGAGCCAAGGTGGCACCAGTGCCAAGTCGGGCTGATTTGATAGTACGAAGTGGCTCCTGCAATCTGCCATCCCGAAGAGGGGCAGTTGAGTTTTGTTTACCAGAGTAATGGTCCGTGGTTTGTGTTTGGGGGCCTATGGCTGAGAGTGGCCGGCTGGCCCCTGAAAATCCACGATAGGCAGAATGGTTCCCAGATCCAAGGTGGCACCAGTGCCAAGTCGGGCTGGTTTGATGGTGCAAAGTGGCTCCTGCAATCTGCCATCCAGACGCGGGGCAGCGGATTTTTGTTTCAAGAGAAAATGTCGGTTTTTTGTGTTTGGGGGCCTGTGGCTGGGAATGGCCGGCTGGCTAATTAGAATCCACGATACGCAGGATGGTTCCCAGACCAGAGGTGGCACAAGTGCCAAGTCGGGCTGGTTTGATAGTACCAAGTGGCTCCTGCAATCTGCCATCAAAATATTGGCTGGCGAGTTTTGTTTTCCAGGGAAAAGCGCCGTTGTTTGTGTTTGGGGGCCTGTGGCTGGGAGTGGCCAGCTGGCTCCTTAGAATCCACGATACGCAGCATGGTTCCCAGACCCAAGGTGGCACCAGTGCCAAGTTGGGGTGGTTTTATAGTACCAAGTGGTTCCTGCAATCTGCCATCCAGAAGCGGGGCAGCTTACTTTTGTTTGCCAGGGAAACGGGCCGAGGTTTGTGTCTCGGGGCCTATGGCTGGGAGTGACCGGCTGGCTCCTGAAAAGCTACGATAGGCAGGATGGTGACCAGACCCATGGTGGCAGCAGTGCCAAGTTGGGCTGGTTTGATAGTACCAAGTGGCTCCTGCAATCTGGCATCAAAATGTTGGCAGGCGAGTTTTGTTTTCCAGGGAAAAGCACCGTTGTTTGTGTTTGGGGGCCTGTGGCTGGGAGTGGCCAGCTGGCTCCTTAGAATCCACGATACGCAGGATGGTTCCCAGACCAGAGGTGGAACCAGTGCCAAGTCGGGCTGGTTTGATAGTACCAAGTGGTTCCTGCAATCTGCCATCCAGAAGCTGGGCAGTTTACTTTTGTTTGCCAAGGAAACGGGCCGAGGTTTGTGTCTGGGGGCCTATGGCAGGGAGTGACCGGCTGGCTCCTGAAAAGCTACGATAGGCAGGATGGTGACCCGACCCATGGTGGCACCAGTGCCAAGTTGGGCTGATTTGATAGTACCAAGTGGCTCCTGCAATCTGCCATCAAAATGTTGGCAGGCGAGTTTTGTTTTCCAGGGAAAAGCGCCGTTGTTTGTGTTTGGGGGCCTGTGGCTGGGAGTGGCCGGCTGGCTAATTAGAATCCACGATACGCAGGATGGTTCTCAGGCCCAAGGTGGCACCAGTGCCAAGTTGGGCTGGTTTGATGGTGCAAAGTGGCTCCTGCAATCTGCCATCCAGAATCGGGGCAGCTTACTTTTGTTTGCCAGGGAAACGGGCCGAGGTTTGTGTCTGGGGGCCTATGGCTGGGAGTGACCGGCTGGCTCCTGAAAAGCTACGATAGGCAGGATGGTGACCAGAGCCATGGTGGCAGCAGTGCCAAGTTGGGCTGGTTTGATAGTACCAAGTGGCTCCTGCAATCTGCCATCAAAAAGTTGGCAGGCGAGTTTTGTTTTCCAGGGAAAAGCGCCGTTGTTTGTGTTTGGGGGCCTGTGGCTGGGAGTGGCCGGCTGGTTAATTAGAATCCACGATACGCAGGATGGTTCCCAGACCAGAGGTGGCACCATAGCCAAGTCGAGCTGGTTTGATAGTTCCACGTGGTTCCAGTAATCTGCCATCCAGAAGCGCGGTAGCATACTTTTGTTTGCCAGGGAAACGGGCCGAGGTTTGTGTCTGGGGGCCTATGGCTGGGAGTGACCGGCTGACTCCTGAAAAGCTACGATAGGCAGGATGGTGACCAGACCCATGGTGGCACCAGTGCCAAGTTGGGCTGGTTTGATAGTACCAAGTGGCTCCTGCAATCTGCCATCAAAAAGTTGGCAGGCGAGTTTTGTTTTCCAGGGAAAAGCGCCGTTGTTTGTGTTTGGGGGCCTGTGGCTGGGAGTGGCCGGCTGGATCCTTTGAATCCACGATACGCAGGATGGTGACCAGACCCAAGGTGGCACCAGTGCCAAGTCGGGCTGGTTTGATAGTACCAAGTGGTTCCTGCAATCTGCCATCCAGAAGCGGGGCAGCTTACTTTTGTTTGCCAGGGAAACGGGCCGAGGTTTGTGTCTGGGGGCCTATGGCTGGGAGTGACCGTCTGGCTCCTGAAAAGCTACGATAGGCAGGATGGTGACCAGACCCATGGTGGCACCAGTGCCAAGTTGGCCTGATTTGATAGTACCAAGTGGCTCCTGCAATCTGCCATCAAAATGTTGGCAGGCGAGTTTTGTTTTCCAGGGAAAAGCGCCGTTGTTTGTGTTTGGGGGCCTGTGGCTGGGAGTGGCCGGCTGGCTCCTTAGAATCCACGATACGCAGGATGGTTCCCAGGCCCAAGGTGGCACCAGTGCACAGTTGGGCTGGTTTGATAGTACCAAGTGGTTCCTGCAATCTGCCATCCAGAAGCGGGGCAGCTTACTTTTGTTTGCCAGGGAAACGGGCCGAGATTTGTGTCTGGGGGCCTATGGCTGGGAGTGACCGGCTGGCTCCTGAAAAGCTACGATAGGCAGGATGGTTACCAGACCCATGGTGGCACCAGTGCCAAGTCGGGCTGGTTTGATAGTACCAAGTGGCTCCTGCAATCTTCCATCAAAAAGTTGGCAGGCGAGTTTTGTTTTCCAGGGAAAAGCGCCGTTGTTTGTGTTTGGGGGCCTGTGGCTGGGAGTGGCCGGCTGGCTAATTAGAATCCACGATACGCAGGATGGTTCCCAGGCCCAAGGTGGCACCAGTGCCAAGTTGGGCTGGTTTGATAGTACCAAGTGGTTCCTGCAATCTGCCATCCAGAGGCGGGGCAGCTTACTTTTGTTTGCCAGGGAAACGGGCCGAGGTTTGTGTCTGGGGGCCTATGGCTGGGAGTGACCGGCTGGCTCCTGAAAAGCTACGATAGGCAGGATGGTGACCAGAGCCATGGTGGCACCAGTGCCAAGTTGGGCTGGTTTGATAGTACCAAGTGGCTCCTGCAATCTGCCATCAAAAAGTTGGCAGGCGAGTTTTGTTTTCCAGGGGAAAGCGCCGTTGTTTGTGTTTGGGGGCGTGTGGCTGGGAGTGGCCGGCTGGCTAATTAGAATCCACGATACGCAGGATGGTTCCCAGACCAGAGGTGGCACCAGTGCCAAGTCGGGCCTGTTTGATGCTACCAAGTGGCTCCTGCAATCTGCCATCCAGAAGCGGGGCAGCTTACTTTTGTTTGCCAGGGAAACGGGCCGAGGTTTGTGTCTGGGGGCCTATGGCTGGGAGTGACCGGCTGGCTCCTGAAAAGCTACGATAGGCAGGATGGTGACCAGACCCATGGTGGCACCAGTGCCAAGTTGGCCTGATTTGATAGTACCAAGTGGCTCCTGCAATCTGCCATCAAAAAGTTGGCAGGCGAGTTTTGTTTTCCAGGGAAAAGCGCCGTTGTTTGTGTTTGGGGGCCTGTGGCTGGGAGTGGCCGGCTTGATCCTTAGAATCTACGATACGCAGCATGGTTCCCAGACCCAAGGTGGCACCAGTGCCAAGTCGGGCTGGTTTGATAGTACCAAGTGGTTCCTGCAATCTGCCATCCAGAAGCGGGGCAGCTTACTTTTGTTTGCCAGGGAAACGGGCCGAGGTTTGTGTCTGGGGGCCTATGGGTGGGAGTGACCGCCTAGGTCCAGAAAAGCTACGATAGGCAGGAAAGTGACCAGACCCATGGTGGCACCAGTGCCAAGCTGGGCTGGTTTGATAGTACCAAGTGGATCCTGTAATCTGCCATCAAATATTTGGCAGACGAGTTTTGTTTTCCAGGGAAAAGCGCCGTTGTTTGTGTTTGGCGGCCTGTGGCTGGGAGTGGCCGGCTGGCTCCTTAGAATCCACAATACGCAGGATGGTTCCCAGACCCAAGGTTGCACCAGAGCCAAGTCGGGCTGGTTTGATAGTTCCACGTGGTTCCTGCAATCTGCCATCCAGAAGCGGGGCAGCTTACTTTTGTTTGCCAGGGAAACGAGCCGAGCTTTGTGTCTGGGGGCCTATGGCTGGGAGTGACCGGCTGGCTCCTGAAAAGCTACGATAGGCAGGATGGTGACCAGAGCCATGGTGGCACCAGTGCCAAGTTGGGCTGGTTTGATAGTACCAAGTGGCTCCTGCAATCTGCCATCAAAATGTTGGCAGGCGAGTTTTGTTTTCCAGGGAAAAGCGCCGTTGTTTGTGTTTGGGGGCCTGTGGCTGGGAGTGGCCGGCTGGCTCCTTAGAATCCACGATACGCAGGATGGTTCCCAGACCAGAGGTGGCACCAGTGCCAAGTCGGGCTGGTTTGATAGTTCCAAGTGATTCCTGCAATCTGCCATCCAGAAGCGGGGCAGCTTACTTTTGTTTGCCAGGGAAACGGGCCGAGGTTTGTGTCTGGGGGCCTATGGCTGGGAGTGACCGGCTGGCTCCTGAAAAGCTACGATAGGCAGGATGGTGACCAGACCCATGGTGGCACCAGTGCCAAATCGGGCTGGTTTGATAGTACCAAGTGGCTCCTGAAATCTGCCATCAAAATGTTGGCAGGCGAGTTTTGTTTTCCAGGGAAAAGCGCCGTTGTTTGTGTTTGGGGGCCTGTGGCTGGGAGTGGCCAGCTGGCTCCTTATAATCTACGTTACGAGGGATGGTTCCGATACCAGAGGTGGCACCAGAGCCAAGTTAGGCTGATTTGATAGTACCAAGGGCGTCCTGCAATCTGCCATCCAGAAGCGGGGCAGCTGAGTTTTTTTCGCCTGTGAAACGGGCCGTTGTATTTGATTGGGGTCTGTGGCCGAGAGTGGTCGGCTGGCTCCTGAAAATCCACATTACGCAGGATGGTTCCCAGAGCCAAGGTGGCACCAGTGCCAAGTCGGGCTGATTTGATAGTACGAAGTGGCTCCTGCAATCTGCCATCCAGAAGCTGGGCAGCTGAGTTTTGTTTGCCAGAGAAAAGGGCCGTGGGTTGTGTTTTGGGGCATATGGCTTGGAGTGGCCAGCTGGCTCCTTAAAATGCACCATACGCAGGATGGTGACCAGATCCAAGGTGGCACCAGTGCCAAGTCGGGCTGGTTTTGTAGTACCAAGTGCGTCCTGCAATTTGCCATCCAGAAGAGGGGCAGTTGAGTTTTCTTTGCCAGAGAAAAGGGCCGTGGTTTGTGTTTGGGGGAATATGGCTGAGAGTGGCCGCCTGGCCCCTGAAAATCAACGATAGGCAGCATGGTTCCCAGACCAGAGGTGGCGCCAGTGCCAAGTCGGGCTGGTTTGATAGTACAAAATAGCTACTGCAAACTGCCCTCCAGAAGCGGGGCAGCTTACTTTTGTTTGCCAGGGGAACGGGCCTAGGTTTGTATCTTGGGGCCTATGGCTGTGAGTGGCCAGCTGGCTCCTGAAAAGCTACGATAGGCAGGATGGTGACCAGACCCATGGTGGCACCTGTGCCAAGTTGGGCTGATTTGATAGTACCAAGTGGCTCCTGCAATCTGCCATCCAGAAGCGGGGCAGCTTACTTTTGTTTGCCAGGGAAACGGGCCGAGCTTTGTGTCTGGGGGCCTATGGCTGGGAGTGACCGGCTAGGTCCTGAAAAGCTACGATAGGCAGGATGGTGACCAGACCCATGGTGGCACCAGTGCCAAGTTGGGCTGATTTGATAGTACCAAGTGGCTCCTGCACTCTGCCATCAAAAAGTTGGCAGGCGAGTTTTGTTTTCCGGGGAAAAGCGCCGTTGTTCGTGTTTGGGGGCCGCTGGCTGGGAGTGGCCGGCTGGATCCTTTGAATCCACGATACGCAGGATGGTTCCCAGACCCAAGGTGGGACCAGTGCCAAGTCGGGCTGGTTTGATAGTACAAAGTGTCTCCTGCAATCTGCCATCCAGAAGCGGGGCAGCTTACTTTTGTTTGCCAGGGAAACGGGCCGAGGTTTGTGTCTGGGGTCCTCTGGCTGAGAGTGACCGGCTGGCTCCTGAAAAGCTACGATAGGCAGGATGGTGACCCGACCCATGGTGGCACCAGTGCCAAGTTGGGCTGGTTTGATAGTACCAAGTGGCTCCTGCAATCTGGCATCAAAAATTTGGCAGGCGAGTTTTGTTTTCCAGGGAAAAGCGCCGTTGTTTGTGTTTGGGGGCCTGTGGCTGGGAGTGGCCGGCTGGCTAATTAGAATCCACGATACACAGGATGGTTCCCAGACCAGAGGTGGCACCAGTGCCAAGTCGGGCCTGTTTGATGGTACCAAGTGGCTCCTGCAATCTGCCATCCAGAAGCGGGGCAGCTTACTTTTGTTTGCCAGGGAAACGGGCCGAGGTTTGTGTCTGGGGGCCTGTGGCTGGGAGTGGCCAGCTGGCTCCTTAGAATCCAAGTTACGAGGGATGGTTCCCATACCAGAGGTGGCACCAGTGCCAAGTTAGGCTGATTTGATAGTACCAAGTGCGTCCTGCAATCTGCCATCCAGAAGCGGGGCAGCTGAGTTTTTTTCGCCTGTGAAACGGGCCGTTGTTTTTGATTGGGGTCTGTGGCCGAGAGTGGTCGGCTGGCTCCTGACAATCCACATTACGCAGGATGGTTCCCAGAGCCAAGGTGGCACCAGTGCCAAGTCGGGCTGATTTGATAGTACGAAGTGGCTCCTGCAATCTGCCATCCCGAAGAGGGGCAGTTGAGTTTTGTTTACCAGAGTAATGGTCCGTGGTTTGTGTTTGGGGGCCTATGGCTGGGACTGACCGGCTGGCTCCTGAAAAGCTACGATAGGCAGGATGGTGAGAAGACCCATGGTGGCACCAGTGCCAAGTTGGGCTTGTTTGATAGTACCAAGTGGCTCCTGCAATCTGCCATCAAAAAGTTGGCAGGCGAGTTTTGTTTTCCAGGGAAAAGCACCGTTGTTTGTGTTTGGGGGCCTGTGGCTGGGAGTGGCCGGCTGGCTCCTTAGAATCCACGATACGCAGGATGGTTCCCAGACCAGAGGTGGCTCCAGTGCCAAGTCGGGCCAGTTTGATGGTGCAAACTGGCTCCTGCAATCTGCCATCCAGAAGCGGGGCAGCTTACTTTTGTTTGCCAGGGAAACGGGCCGAGGTTTGTGTCTGGGGACCTGTGGCTGGGAGTGACCGGCTGGCTCCTGAAAAGCTACGATAGGCAGGATGGTGACCCAACCCATGGTGGCACAAGTGCCAAGTTGGGCTGGTTTGATAGTACCATGTGGCTCCTGCAATCTGCCATCAAAAAGTTGGCAGGCAAGTTTTGTTTTCCAGGGAAAAGCGCCGTTGTTTGTGTTTGGGGGCCTGTGGCTGGGAGGGGCCAGCTGGCTCCTTAGAATCCACGATACGCAGGATGGTTCCCAGACCAGAGGTGGCACCAGTGCCAAGTCGGGCTGGTTTGATATTACCAAGTGGTTCCTGCAATCTGCCATCCAGAAGCGGGGCAGCTTACTTTTGTTTGCCATGGAAACGGGCCGAGCTTTGTGTCTGGGCGCCTATGGCTGGGAGTGACCGGCTGGCTCCTGAAAAGCTACGATAGGCAGGATGTTGACCAGACCCATGGCGCCACCAGTGCCAAGTAGGGCTGGTTTGATAGTACCAAGTGGCTCCTGCAATCTGCCATCAAAAAGTTGGCAGGCGAGTTTTGTTTTCCAGGGAAAAGCGCCGTTGTTTGTGTTTGGGGGCCTGTGGCTGGGAGTGGCCGAGTGGCTGCTTAGAATCCACGATACGCAGGATGGTTTTCAGGCCAGAGGTGGCTCCAGTGCCAAGTCGGGCCAGTTTGATGGTGCAAACTGGCTCCTGCAATCTGCCATCCAGAAGCGGGGTAGCTTACTTTTGTTTGCCAGGGAAACGGGCCGAAATTTTTGTCTGGGGGCCTACGGCTGGGGGTGACTGGCTGGCTCCTGAAAAGCTACGATAGGCAGGATGGTGACCAGACCCATGGTGGCACCAGTGCCAAGTCGGGCTGGTTTGATAGTACCAAGTGGCTCCTGCAATCTGCCATCAAAAAGTTGGCAGGCGAGTTTTGTTTTCCAGGGAAAAGCGCCGTTGTTTGTGTTTGGGGGCATGTGGCTGGGAGTGGCCGGCTGGCTCCTGAAAATACGCGATAGGCAGGATGGTTCCCAGATCCAAGGTGGCACCAGTGCCACGTCGGGCTGGTTTTATGTTGCAAAGTGGCTCCTGCAATCTGCCATCAAAATGTTGGCAGGCGAGTTTTGTTTTCCAGGGAAAAGTGCCGTTGTTTGTGTTTGGGGGTTCTGTGGCTGGGAGTGGCCAGCTGGCTCCTTAGAATCTATGTTACGCAGCATGGTTCCCAGTCCCAAGGTGGCACCAGTGCCAAGTCGGGCTGGTTTGATGGTGCAAAGTGGCTCCTGCAATCTGCCATCCAGAAGCGGCGTAGCTTACTTTTGTGTGCCAGGGAAACGGGCAGAGCTTTGTGTCTGGGGGCCTATTGTTGGGAGTGGCCTGCTGGCTCCTTAAAATTCACGATACGCAGGATTGTGACCAGACCCAAGGTGGCACCAGTGCCATGTCGGGCTGGTTTTGTAGTACCAAGTGCGTCCTGCAATTTGCAATCCAAAAGCGGGGCAGCTGAGTTTTGTTTGCCGGAGAAAAGGGCTGTGGTATGTGTTTGGGTCCTGTGGCTGGCAGTGGCCGGCTGTCTCCTTAAATTCCATGATACGCAGCATCGTTCCCAGACCCAAGGTGGCACCAGTGCCAAGTCGGGCTGGTTTGACAGTGTCAAAAGCTCCTGTAATCTCCCATCCAGAAGTGGGGCAGCTGAGTTTTTTTTGCCTGTGAATCGGGCCGTTGTTTTTGATTGGGGTCCGTGGCGGAGAGTGGTCGGCTGGCTCCTGACAATCCACAATACGCAGGATGGTTCCGAGACCCAAGGTGGCACCAGTGCCAAGTTGGGCTGGTTTGATAGTACCAAATGGCTCCTGCAATCTGCCATCCAGAAGCGGGGCAGCTGAGTTTTGTTTGCCAGGGAAAAGGGCCGTGGTTTTTGTTTGGGGACCTATGGCTCAGAGTGGCCGGCTGGCTCCTTAAAATGCTCGATACGCAGGATGGTTCCCAGACCCAAGGTGGCACCAGTGCCAAGTTGGGCTGTTTTTGTAGTACCAAGTGCGTCCTGCAATTTGCCCACCAGAAGAGAGGCAGTTGAGTTTTGTTTGCCAGAGAAAAGGGCCGTGGTTTGTGTTTGAGGGCATATGGCTGAGAGTGGCCGGCTGACCCCTGAAAATCCACAATAGGCAGGATGGTTCCCAGAGCCAAGGTGGCACCAGTGCCAAGTTGCGCTGGTTTGATAGTACTAAATAGCTCCTGCAATCTGCCATCAAGAGGCGGGGCAGCTTAATTTTTTTTGCCAGGGAAATCGGCCGTTGTTTGTGTTTGGGGGCCTATGGCTGGGAATGACCGGCTGGCTCCTGAAAAGCTACGATAGGCAGGATGGTGACCAGACCCATGGTGGCACCAGTGCCAAGTCGGGCTGGTTTGATAGTACCAAGTGGCTCCTGCAGTCTGCCATCAAAAATTTGGCAGGCGAGTTTTGTTTTCCAGGGAAAAGTGCCGTTGTTTGTGTTTGGGGGCCTGTGGTTTGGATTGAGCCGCTGGCTCCTTAGAATTCACGATACGCAGGATGGTTCCCAGACCCAAGGTGGCACCATGGCCAAGGTAGGCTGGTTTGATAGTATCAAGTGGTTCCTGCAATCTGCCATCCAGAAACAGGGCAGCTTACTTTTGTTTGCCAGGGAAACGGGCCGAGGTTTGTGTCTGGGGACCTATGGCTGGGACTGACCGGCTGGCTCCTGAAAAGCTACGATAGGCAGGATGGTGACCCGACCCATGGTGGCAAAAAACCCAAGTTGGGCTGGTTTGATAGTACCATGTGGCTCCTGCAATCTGCCATCAAAAAGTTGGCAGGCGAGTTTTGTTTTCCAGGGAAAAGTGCGGTTGTTTGTGTTTGGGGGCCTGTGGCTGGGAGTGGCCGGCTGGCTCCTTAGAATCCACAATACGCAGCATGGTTCCCAGAGCCAAGGTGGCACCAGTGCCATGTCGGGCTAGTTTGATGGTGCAAAGTGGTTCCTGCAATCTGCCATCCAGAAGCAGGGCAGCTTATTTTGTTTGCCAGGGAAACGGGCAGAGCTTTGTGTCTGGGGGCCTATGGCTGGGAGTGAGCCGCTGGCTCCTTAGAATCCACGATACGCAGGATGGTTCCCAGAGCCAAGGTGGCACCAGTGCCAAGTCGGGCAGGTTTGACAGCACTAAATAGCTCCTGCAATCTGCCATCCAGAAGCGGGGCAGCTTACTTTTGTTTGCCAGGGAAACGTGCCGAGGTTTGTGTCTGGGGGCCTATGGCTGGGAGTGACCGGCTGGCTCCTGAAAAGCTACGATAGGCAGGATGGTTCCCAGAGCCAAGGTGGCACCAGTGCCAAGTCGGGCTAGTTTGATGGTGCAAACTGGCTCCTGCAATCTGCCATCCAGAAGCGGGGTAGCTTACTTTTGTTTGCCAGGGAAACGGGCCGAGGATTTTGTCTGGGGGCCTATGGCTGGGAGTGACCGGCTGGCTTCTGAAAAGCTGCGATAGGCAGGATATTTTCCAGACCAATGGTGGCACCAGTGCCAAGTTGGGCTGATTAGATAGTACCAAGTGGCTCCTGCAATCTGCCATCAAATAGTTGGCAGGCGAGTTATGTTTTCCAGGGAAAAGTGCCGTTGTTTGTGTTTGGGGGCCTGTGGCTGGGAGTGGCCAGCTGGCTCCTTAGAATCCACGATACGCAGGATGGTTCCCAGACCAGAGGTTGCACCAGTGCCAAGTCGGGCTGGTTTGATGGTGCAAAGTGGCTCCTGCAATCTGCCATCCAGAAGCGGGGTAGCTTACTTTTGTTTGCCAGGGAAATGGGCGGAGGTTTTTGTCTGGGGGCCTATGGCTGGGACTGACTGGCTGGCTCCTGAAAAGCTACGATAGGCAGGATGGTGACAAGACCCATGGTGGCACCAGTGCCAAGTTGGGCTTGTTTGATAGTACCAAGTGGCTCCTGCAATCTGCCATCAAAAAGTTGGCAGGCGAGTTTTGTTTTCCAGGGAAAAGCACCGTTGTTTGTGTTTGGGGGCCTGTGGCTGGGAGTGGCCGGCTGGCTCCTTAGAATCCACGATACGCAGGATGGTTCCCAGACCAGAGGTGGCTCCAGTGCCAAGTCGGGCCAGTTTGATGGTGCAAACTGGCTCCTGCAATCTGCCATCCAGAAGCGGGGTAGCTTACTTTTGTTTGCCAGGGAAACGGGCCGAGGTTTTTGTCTGGGGGCCTATGGCTGGGAGTGACCGGCTGGCTCCTGAAAAGCTACGATAGGCAGTATGGTGACCAGACCTATGGTGGCACCAGTGCCAAGTTGGGCTTGTTTGATAGTACCAAGTGGCTCCTGCAATCTGCCATCAAAAAGTTGGCAGACGAGTTTTGTTTTCCAGGGAAAAGCGCCGTTGTTTGTGTTTGGGGGCCTGTGGCTGGGAGTGGCCGAGTGGCTCCTTAGAATCCACAATACGCAGCATGGTTCCCAGACCAGAGGTGGCACCAGTGCCAAGTTGGGCTGGTTTGATAGTACCAAGTGGCTCCTGCAATCTGCCATCAAAAAGTTGGCAGGCAAGTTTTGTTTTCCAGGGAAAAGCACCGTTGCTTTTGTTTGGCGTCCTGTGGCTGGGAGTGGCCGGCTGGCTCCTTAGAATCCACGATACGCAGGATGGTTCCCAGAGACAAGGTGGCACCAGTGCCAAGTCGGGCTGGTTTGATAGTACCAAGTGGCTCCTGCAATCTGCCATCCAGAAGCGTGGCAGCTTACTTTTGTTTGCCAGGGAAACGGGCCCAGGCTTGTGTCTGGGGGCCTATGGCTGGGAGTGAGCGGCTGGCTACTGAAAAGCTACGATAGGCAGGATGGTGACCAGACCCATGGTGGCACCAGTGCCAAGTTGGGCTGGTTTGATAGCACCAAGTGGCTCCTGCAATCTGCCATCAAAATGTTGGCAGGCGAGATTTGTTTTCCAGGGTAAAGCGCCATTGTTCGTGTTTGGGGGCTGTGGCTGGGAGTGGCCGGCTGGATCCTTAGAATCCACGATACGCAGGATGGTTCCCAGACCAGAGGTGGCACCAGTGACAACTTGGGCTGGTTTGATACTGCAAAGTGGTTCCTGCAATCTGCCATCCAGAAGAAGGGTAGCTTACTTTTGTTTGCCAGGGAAACGGGCTGTTGTTTGTGTTTGGGGGCCTGTGGCTGGGAGTGGCTGGCTGGCTCCTTAGAATCCACGATACGCAGGATGGTTCCCAGACCAGAGGTGGCACCAGTGCCAAGTCAGTCTGGTTTGATACTACCAAGTGGTTCCTGCAATCTGCCATCCAGAAGCGGGGCAGCTTACTTTTGTTTGCCAGGGAAACGTGCCGAGGTTTGTGTCTGGGGGCCTATGGCTGGGAGTGACCGGCTGGCTCCTGAAAAGCTACGATAGGCAGGATGGTTACCAGACCCATGGTGGCAGCAGTGGCAAGTTGGGCTGGTTTGATAGTACCAAGTGGCTCCTGCAATCTGCCATCAAAAAGTTGGCAGGCGAGTTTTGTTTTCCAGGGAAAAGCACCGTTGTTGGTGTTTGGGGGCCTGTGGCTGGGAGTGGCCGGCTGGCTCCTTAGAATCCACGATACGCAGGATGGATTCCCAGACCAGAGGTGGCACCAGTGCCAAGTCGGGCTACTTTGATAGTAGCAAGTGGCTCCTGCAATCTGCCATCCGGAAGCGGGGCAGCTTACTTTTGTTTGCCAGGGAAACGGGCCGAGGTTTGTGTCTGGGGGCCTATGGCTGGGAGTGACCGGCTGGCTCCTGAAAAGCTACGATAGGCAGGATGGTGACCAGACCCATGGTGGCACCAGTGCCAAGTTGGGCTGGTTTGATAGTACCAAGTGGCTCCTGCAATCTGCCATCAAAATGTTGGCAGGCGAGTTTTGTTTTCCAGGGAAAAGCACCGTTTATTTTGTTTGGGGGCCTGTGGCTGTGAGTGGCCGGCTGGCTCCTTAGAATCCACAATACGCAGGATGGTTCCCATACCAGAGGTGGCACCAGTGCCAAGTCGGGCTAGTTTGATGGTGCAAAGTGACTCCTGCAATCTGCCATCCAGAAGCAGGGCAGCTTACTTTTGTTTGCCAGGGAAACGGGCCGAGGTTTGTGTCTGGGGACCTATGGCTGGGACTGACCGGCTGGCTCCTGAAAAGCTACGATAGGCAGGATGGTGACCCGACCCATGGTGGCAAAAAACCCAAGTTGGGCTGGTTTGATAGTACCATGTGGCTCCTGCAATCTGCCATCAAAAAGTTGGCAGGCGAGTTTTGTTTTCCAGGGAAAAGTGCGGTTGTTTGTGTTTGGGGGCCTGTGGCTGGGAGTGGCCGGCTGGCTCCTTAGAATCCACAATACGCAGCATGGTTCCCAGAGCCAAGGTGGCACCAGTGCCATGTCGGGCTAGTTTGATGGTGCAAAGTGGTTCCTGCAATCTGCCATCCAGAAGCAGGGCAGCTTATTTTGTTTGCCAGGGAAACGGGCAGAGCTTTGTGTCTGGGGGCCTATGGCTGGGAGTGAGCCGCTGGCTCCTTAGAATCCACGATACGCAGGATGGTTCCCAGAGCCAAGGTGGCACCAGTGCCAAGTCGGGCAGGTTTGACAGCACTAAATAGCTCCTGCAATCTGCCATCCAGAAGCGGGGCAGCTTACTTTTGTTTGCCAGGGAAACGTGCCGAGGTTTGTGTCTGGGGGCCTATGGCTGGGAGTGACCGGCTGGCTCCTGAAAAGCTACGATAGGCAGGATGGTTCCCAGAGCCAAGGTGGCACCAGTGCCAAGTCGGGCTAGTTTGATGGTGCAAACTGGCTCCTGCAATCTGCCATCCAGAAGCGGGGTAGCTTACTTTTGTTTGCCAGGGAAACGGGCCGAGGATTTTGTCTGGGGGCCTATGGCTGGGAGTGACCGGCTGGCTTCTGAAAAGCTGCGATAGGCAGGATATTTTCCAGACCAATGGTGGCACCAGTGCCAAGTTGGGCTGATTAGATAGTACCAAGTGGCTCCTGCAATCTGCCATCAAATAGTTGGCAGGCGAGTTATGTTTTCCAGGGAAAAGTGCCGTTGTTTGTGTTTGGGGGCCTGTGGCTGGGAGTGGCCAGCTGGCTCCTTAGAATCCACGATACGCAGGATGGTTCCCAGACCAGAGGTTGCACCAGTGCCAAGTCGGGCTGGTTTGATGGTGCAAAGTGGCTCCTGCAATCTGCCATCCAGAAGCGGGGTAGCTTACTTTTGTTTGCCAGGGAAATGGGCGGAGGTTTTTGTCTGGGGGCCTATGGCTGGGACTGACTGGCTGGCTCCTGAAAAGCTACGATAGGCAGGATGGTGACAAGACCCATGGTGGCACCAGTGCCAAGTTGGGCTTGTTTGATAGTACCAAGTGGCTCCTGCAATCTGCCATCAAAAAGTTGGCAGGCGAGTTTTGTTTTCCAGGGAAAAGCACCGTTGTTTGTGTTTGGGGGCCTGTGGCTGGGAGTGGCCGGCTGGCTCCTTAGAATCCACGATACGCAGGATGGTTCCCAGACCAGAGGTGGCTCCAGTGCCAAGTCGGGCCAGTTTGATGGTGCAAACTGGCTCCTGCAATCTGCCATCCAGAAGCGGGGTAGCTTACTTTTGTTTGCCAGGGAAACGGGCCGAGGTTTTTGTCTGGGGGCCTATGGCTGGGAGTGACCGGCTGGCTCCTGAAAAGCTACGATAGGCAGTATGGTGACCAGACCTATGGTGGCACCAGTGCCAAGTTGGGCTTGTTTGATAGTACCAAGTGGCTCCTGCAATCTGCCATCAAAAAGTTGGCAGACGAGTTTTGTTTTCCAGGGAAAAGCGCCGTTGTTTGTGTTTGGGGGCCTGTGGCTGGGAGTGGCCGAGTGGCTCCTTAGAATCCACAATACGCAGCATGGTTCCCAGACCAGAGGTGGCACCAGTGCCAAGTTGGGCTGGTTTGATAGTACCAAGTGGCTCCTGCAATCTGCCATCAAAAAGTTGGCAGGCAAGTTTTGTTTTCCAGGGAAAAGCACCGTTGCTTTTGTTTGGCGTCCTGTGGCTGGGAGTGGCCGGCTGGCTCCTTAGAATCCACGATACGCAGGATGGTTCCCAGAGACAAGGTGGCACCAGTGCCAAGTCGGGCTGGTTTGATAGTACCAAGTGGCTCCTGCAATCTGCCATCCAGAAGCGTGGCAGCTTACTTTTGTTTGCCAGGGAAACGGGCCCAGGCTTGTGTCTGGGGGCCTATGGCTGGGAGTGAGCGGCTGGCTACTGAAAAGCTACGATAGGCAGGATGGTGACCAGACCCATGGTGGCACCAGTGCCAAGTTGGGCTGGTTTGATAGCACCAAGTGGCTCCTGCAATCTGCCATCAAAATGTTGGCAGGCGAGATTTGTTTTCCAGGGTAAAGCGCCATTGTTCGTGTTTGGGGGCTGTGGCTGGGAGTGGCCGGCTGGATCCTTAGAATCCACGATACGCAGGATGGTTCCCAGACCAGAGGTGGCACCAGTGACAACTTGGGCTGGTTTGATACTGCAAAGTGGTTCCTGCAATCTGCCATCCAGAAGAAGGGTAGCTTACTTTTGTTTGCCAGGGAAACGGGCTGTTGTTTGTGTTTGGGGGCCTGTGGCTGGGAGTGGCTGGCTGGCTCCTTAGAATCCACGATACGCAGGATGGTTCCCAGACCAGAGGTGGCACCAGTGCCAAGTCAGTCTGGTTTGATACTACCAAGTGGTTCCTGCAATCTGCCATCCAGAAGCGGGGCAGCTTACTTTTGTTTGCCAGGGAAACGTGCCGAGGTTTGTGTCTGGGGGCCTATGGCTGGGAGTGACCGGCTGGCTCCTGAAAAGCTACGATAGGCAGGATGGTTACCAGACCCATGGTGGCAGCAGTGGCAAGTTGGGCTGGTTTGATAGTACCAAGTGGCTCCTGCAATCTGCCATCAAAAAGTTGGCAGGCGAGTTTTGTTTTCCAGGGAAAAGCACCGTTGTTGGTGTTTGGGGGCCTGTGGCTGGGAGTGGCCGGCTGGCTCCTTAGAATCCACGATACGCAGGATGGATTCCCAGACCAGAGGTGGCACCAGTGCCAAGTCGGGCTACTTTGATAGTAGCAAGTGGCTCCTGCAATCTGCCATCCGGAAGCGGGGCAGCTTACTTTTGTTTGCCAGGGAAACGGGCCGAGGTTTGTGTCTGGGGGCCTATGGCTGGGAGTGACCGGCTGGCTCCTGAAAAGCTACGATAGGCAGGATGGTGACCAGACCCATGGTGGCACCAGTGCCAAGTTGGGCTGGTTTGATAGTACCAAGTGGCTCCTGCAATCTGCCATCAAAATGTTGGCAGGCGAGTTTTGTTTTCCAGGGAAAAGCACCGTTTATTTTGTTTGGGGGCCTGTGGCTGTGAGTGGCCGGCTGGCTCCTTAGAATCCACAATACGCAGGATGGTTCCCATACCAGAGGTGGCACCAGTGCCAAGTCGGGCTAGTTTGATGGTGCAAAGTGACTCCTGCAATCTGCCATCCAGAAGCGGGTTAACTTACTTTTGTTTGCCAGGGAAACTGGCCGAGGATTTTGTTTGGGGGCCTATGGCTGGGAGTGACCGGCTGGCTCCGGAAAAGCTACGATAGGCAGGATGGTGACCAGACCCATGGTGGCACCAGTGCCAAGTTGGGCTGGTTTGATAGTACCAAGTGGCTCCTGCAATCTGCCATCAAAAATTTGGCAGGCGAGTTTTGTTTTCCAGGGAAAAGCGCCGTTGTTTGTGTTTGGGGGCCTATGGCTGGGAGTGACCGGCTGGGTCCGGAAAAGCTACGATAGGCAGTATGGTGACCAGACCCATGGTGGCAACAGTGCCAAGTTGGGCTGGTTTGATAGTACCAAGTGGCTCCTGCAATCTGCCATCAAAAAGTTGGCAGGCGAGTTTTGTTTTCCCGGGAAAAGCACCGTTGTTTGTTTTTGGGGTGCTGTTGCTGGGAGTGGCCGGCTGGCTCCTTAGAATCCACAATACGCAGCATTGTTCCCAGAGACAAGGTGGCACCAGTGCCCAGTCGGGCGGATTGGATAGTACAAAGTGGCTCCTGCAATCTGCCATCCAGAAGCGGGGCAGCTTACTTTTGTTTGCCAGGGAAAAGGGCCGTGGTTTTTTTTTGGGGACCTATGGCTCAGAGTGGCCGGCTGGCCCCTGAAAATCCACGATAGGCAGGATGGTGACCAGAGCCAAGGTGGCACCAGTGCCAAGTCGGGCTGGTTTGATAGTAATAAATAGCTCCTGCAATCTGCCTTCCGGAAGCGGGGCAGCTTAATTTTGTTTGCCAGGGAAACGGGCCGTGGTTTGTGTCTGGGGGCCTATGGCTGGGAGTGACCGGCTGGCTCCTGAAAAGCTACGATAGGAAGGATGGTGACCAGACCCATGGTGGCACCAGTGCCAAGTTGGGCTGGTTTGATAGTACCAAGTGGCTCCTGCAATCTGCCATCAAATAGTTGGCAGGCGAAGTATGTTTTCCAGGGTAAGTGCCGTTGTTTGTGTTTGGGGGCCTGTGGCTGGGAGTGGCCAGCTGGCTCCTTAGAATCCACGATACGAAGAATGGTTCCCAGACCAGAGGTGGCACCAGTGCCAAGTCTGGCTGGTTTGATATTACCAAATGGTTCCTGCAATCTGCCATCCAGAAGCGGGGCAGCTTACTTTTGTTTGCCATGGAAACGTGCCGAGCTTTGTGTCTGGGCGCCTATGGCTGGGAGTGACTGGCTGGCTCCTGAAAAGCTACGATAGGCTGGATGTTGACCAGCCCCATGGTGGCACCAGTTGCAAGTTGGGCTGATTTGATAGTACCAAGTGGCTCCTGCAATCTGCCATCAAAAAGTTGGCAGGCGAGTTTTGTTTTCCAGGGAAAAGCGCCGTTGTTTGTGTTTGGGGGCCAGTGGCTGGGAGTGGCCGAGTGGCTGCTTAGAATCCACGATACGCAGGATGGTTCCCAGGCCAGAGGTGGCACCAGTGCCAAGTCGGGCCAGTTTGATGGTGCAAACTGGCTCCTGCAATCTGCCATCCAGAAGCGGGGTAGCTTACTTTTGTTTGCCAGGGAAACGGGCCGAAATTTTTGTCTGGGGGCCTACGGCTGGGGGTGACTGGCTGGCTCCTGAAAAGCTACGATAGGCAGGATGGTGACCAGCCCCATGGTGGCACCAGTGCCAAGTCGGGCTGGTTTGATAGTACCAAGTGGCTCCTGCAGTCTGCCATCAAAAAGTTGGCAGGCGAGTTTTGTTTTCCAGGGAAAAGCGCCGTTGTTTGTGTTTGGGGGCATGTGGCTGGGAGTGGCCGGCTGGCTCCTGAAAATACGCGATAGGCAGGATGGTTCCCAGATCCAAGGTGGCACCAGTGCCAAGTCGGGCTGGTTTTATGTTGCAAAGTGGCTCCTGCAATCTGCCATCAAAATGTTGGCAGGGGAGTTTTGTTTTCCAGGGAAAAGTGCCGTTGTTTGTGTTTGGGGGTTCTGTGGCTGGGAGTGGCCAGCTGGCTCCTTAGAATCTATGTTACGCAGCATGGTTCCCAGACCCAAGGTGGCACCAGTGCCAAGTCGGGCTGGTTTGATGGTGCAAAGTGGCTCCTGCAATCTGCCATCCAGAAGCGGCGTAGCTTACTTTTGTGTGCCAGGGAAACGGGCAGAGCTTTGTGTCTGGGGGCCTATTGTTTGGAGTGGCCTGCTGGCTCCTTAAAATTCACGATACGCAGGATGGTGACCAGACCCAAGGTGGCACCAGTGCCATGTCGGGCTGGTTTTGTAGTACCAAGTGCGTCCTGCAATTTGCAATCCAAAAGCGGGGCAGCTGAGTTTTGTTTGCCGGAGAAAAGGGCTGTGGTATGTGTTTGGGTCCTGTGGCTGGCAGTGGCCGGCTGTCTCCTTAAATTCCATGATACGCAGCATCGTTCCCAGACCCAAGGTGGCACCAGTGCCAAGTAGGGCTGGTTTGACAGTGTCAAAAGCTCCTGTAATCTCCCATCCAGAAGTGGGGCAGCTGAGTTTTTTTTGCCTGTGAATCGGGCCGTTGTTTTTGATTGGGGTCTGTGGCGGAGAGTGGTCGGCTGGCTCCTGACATTCCACAATACGCAGGATGGTCCCGAGACCCAAGGTGGCACCAGTGCCAAGTTGGGCTGGTTTGATAGTACCAAGTGGCTCCTGCAATCTGCCATCCAGAAGCGGGGCAGCTGAGTTTTGTTTGCCAGGGAAAAGGGCCGTGGTTTTTGTTTGGGGACCTATGGCTCAGAGTGGCCGGCTGGCCCCTGAAAATCCACAATAGGCAGAATGGTTCCCAGACCCAAGGTGGCACCAATGACAAGTCGAGCTGGTTTGATGGTGCAAAGTGGCTCCTGCAATCTGCCATCCCGATGAGGGGCAGCTGATTTTTGTTTGCCAGAGAACAAGTCCGTGGTTCGTTTTTGGGGGCATATGGCTGGGAGTGGCCGGCTGGCTCCTTAAAATGCTCGATACGCAGGATGGTTCCCAGACCCAAGGTGGCACCAGTGCCAAGTTGGGCTGTTTTTGTAGTACCAAGTGCGTCCTGTAATTTGCCTTCCAGAAGAGAGGCAGTTGAGTTTTGTTTTCCAGAGAAAAGGGCCGTGGTTTGTGTTTGAGGGCATATGGCTGAGAGTGGCCGGCTGACCCCTGAAAATCCACAATAGGCAGGATGGTTCCCAGAGCCAAGGTGGCACCAGTGCCAAGTCGGGCTGGTTTGATAGTACTAAATAGCTCCTGCAATCTGCCATCCAGAAGCGGGGCAGCTTAATTTTGTTTGCCAGGGAAACGGGCCGAGGTTTGTGTCTGGGGGCCTATGGCTGGGAATGACCGGCTGGCTCCTGAAAAGCTACGATAGGCAGGATGGTGACCAGACCCATGGTGGCACCAGTGCCAAGTCGGGCTGGTTTGATAGTACCAAGTGGCTCCTGCAGTCTGCCATCAAAAATTTGGCAGGCGAGTTTTGTTTTCCCGGGAAAAGTGCCGTTGTTTGTGTTTGGGGGCCTGTGGCTGGATGTGAGCCGCTGGCTCCTTAGAATTCATGATACGCAGGATGGTTCCCAGACCCAAGGTGGCACCATTGCCAAGGTAGGCTGGTTTGATAGTATCAAGTGGTTCCTGCAATCTGCCATCCAGAAGCGGGGCAGCTTATTTTGTTTGCCAGGGAAACGGGCAGAGCTTTGTGTCTGGGGGCCTATGGCTGGGAGTGAGCCGCTGGCTCCTTAGAATCCACGATACGCAGGATGGTTCCCAGAGCCAAGGTGGCACCAGTGCCAAGTTGGGCTGGTTTGACAGCACTAAATAGCTCCTGCAATCTGCCATCCAGAAGCGGGGCAGCTGAGTTTTGTTTGCCAGGGAAAAGGGCCGTGGTTTTTGTTTGGGGACCTATGGCTCAGAGTGGCCGGCTGGCTCCTTAAAATGCTCGATACGCAGGATGGTTCCCAGACCCAAGGTGGCACCAGTGCCAAGTTGGGCTGTTTTTGTAGTACCAAGTGCGTCCTGCAATTTGCCCACCAGAAGAGAGGCAGTTGAGTTTTGTTTGCCAGAGAAAAGGGCCGTGGTTTGTGTTTGAGGGCATATGGCTGAGAGTGGCCGGCTGACCCCTGAAAATCCACAATAGGCAGGACGGTGACCAGAGCCAAGGTGGCACCAGTGCCAAGTTGCGCTGGTTTGATAGTACTAAATAGCTCCTGCAATCTGCCATCAAGAGGCGGGGCAGCTTAATTTTTTTTGCCAGGGAAATCGGCCGTTGTTTGTGTTTGGGGGCCTATGGCTGGGAATGACCGGCTGGCTCCTGAAAAGCTACGATAGGCAGGATGGTGACCAGACCCATGGTGGCACCAGTGCCAAGTCGGGCTGGTTTGATAGTACCAAGTGGCTCCTGCAGTCTGCCATCAAAAATTTGGCAGGCGAGTTTTGTTTTCCAGGGAAAAGTGCCGTTGTTTGTGTTTGGGGGCCTGTGGTTTGGATTGAGCCGCTGGCTCCTTAGAATTCACGATACGCAGGATGGTTCCCAGACCCAAGGTGGCACCATGGCCAAGGTAGGCTGGTTTGATAGTATCAAGTGGTTCCTGCAATCTGCCATCCAGAAGCAGGGCAGCTTACTTTTGTTTGCCAGGGAAACGGGCCGAGGTTTGTGTCTGGGGACCTATGGCTGGGACTGACCGGCTGGCTCCTGAAAAGCTACGATAGGCAGGATGGTGACCCGACCCATGGTGGCAAAAAACCCAAGTTGGGCTGGTTTGATAGTACCATGTGGCTCCTGCAATCTGCCATCAAAAAGTTGGCAGGCGAGTTTTGTTTTCCAGGGAAAAGTGCGGTTGTTTGTGTTTGGGGGCCTGTGGCTGTGAGTGGCCGGCTGGCTCCTTAGAATCCACAATACGCAGCATGGTTCCCAGAGCCAAGGTGGCACCAGTGCCATGTCGGGCTAGTTTGATGGTGCAAAGTGGTTCCTGCAATCTGCCATCCAGAAGCAGGGCAGCTTATTTTGTTTGCCAGGGAAACGGGCAGAGCTTTGTGTCTGGGGGCCTATGGCTGGGAGTGAGCCGCTGGCTCCTTAGAATCCACGATACGCAGGATGGTTCCCAGAGCCAAGGTGGCACCAGTGCCAAGTTGGGCTGTTTTGAGAGCACTAAATAGCTCCTGCAATCTGCCATCCAGAAGCGGGGCAGCTTACTTTTGTTTGCCAGGGAAATCGGCCGTTGTTTGTGTTTGGGGGCCTATGGCTGGGAGTGACCGGCTGGCTCCTGTAAAGCTACGATAGGCAGGATGGTGACCAGACCCATGGTGGCACCAGTGCCAAGTTGGGCTGGTTTGATAGTACCAAGTGACTCCTGCAATCTGCTATCAAAAAGCTGACAGGCGAGTTTTGTTTTCCAGGGAAAAGCGCCGTTGCTTGTGTTTGGGGGCCTGTGGCTGGGAGTGGCCCTCTGGCGTCATAGAATCTATGTTACGCAGCCTGGTTCCCAGAGCCAAGGTGGCACCAGTGCCAAGTCGGGCTAGTTTGATGGTGCAAACAGGCTCCTGCAATCTGCCATCCAGAAGCGGGGTAGCTTACTTTTGTTTGCCAGGGAAACGGGCCGAGGTTTTTGTCTGGGGGCCTATGGCTGGGAGTGACCGGCTGGCTTCTGAAAAGCTGCGATAGGCAGGATATTTTCCAGACCAATGGTGGCACCAGTGCCAAGTTGGGCTGATTAGATAGTACCAAGTGGCTCCTGCAATCTGCCATCAAATAGTTGGCAGGCGAGTTATGTTTTCCAGGGAAAAGTGCCGTTGTTTGTGTTTGGGGGCCTGTGGCTGGGAGTGGCCAGCTGGCTCCTTAGAATCCACGATACGCAGGATGGTTCCCAGACCAGAGGTTGCACCAGTGCCAAGTCGGGCTGGTTTGATGGTGCAAAGTGGCTCCTGCAATCTGCCATCGAGAAGCGGGGTAGGTTACTTTTGTTTGCCAGGGAAACGGGCCGAGGTTTTCATCTGGGGGCCTATGGCTGGGACTGACTGGCTGGCTCCTGAAAAGCTACGATAGGCAGGATGGTGACAAGACCCATGGTGGCACCAGTGCCAAGTTGGGCTTGTTTGATAGTACCAAGTGGCTCCTGCAATCTGCCATCAAAAAGTTGGCAGGCGAGTTTTGTTTTCCAGGGAAAAGCACCGTTGTTTGTGTTTGGGGGCCTGTGGCTGGGAGTGGCCGGCTGGCTCCTTAGAATCCACGATACGCAGGATGGTTCCCAGACCAGAGGTGGCTCCAGTGCCAAGTCGGGCCAGTTTGATAGTGCAAACTGGCTCCTGCAATCTGCCATCCAGAAGCGGGGTAGCTTACTTTTGTTTGCCAGGGAAACGGGCCGAGGTTTTTGTCTGGGGGCCTATGGCTGGGAGTGACCGGCTGGCTCCTGAAAAGCTACGATAGGCAGGATGGTGACCAGACCCATGGTGGCACCAGTGCCAAGTTGGGCTGGTTTGATAGTACCAAGTGGCTCCTGCAATCTGCCATCAAAAAGTTGGCAGACGAGTTTTGTTTTCCAGGGAAAAGCGCCGTTGTTTGTGTTTGGGGGCCTGTGGCTGGGAGTGGCCGAGTGGCTCCTTAGAATCCACAATACGCAGCATGGTTCCCAGACCCAAGGTGGCACCAGTGCCAAGTTGGGCTGGTTTGATAGTACCAAGTGGCTCCTGCAATCTGCCATCAAAAAGTTGGCAGGCAAGTTTTGTTTTTCAGGGAAAAGCACCGTTGCTTGTGTTTGGCGTCCTGTGGCTGGGAGTGGCCGGCTGGCTCCTTAGAATCCACGATACGCAGGATGGTTCCCAGAGACAAGGTGGCACCCGTGCCAAGTCGGGCTGGTTTGATAGTACCAAGTGGCTCCTGCAATCTGCCATCCAGAAGCGTGGCAGCTTACTTATGTTTGCCAGGGAAACGGGCCCAGGCTTGTGTCTGGGGGCCTATGGTGGGAGTGAGCGGCTGGCTACTGAAAAGCTACGATAGGCAGGATGGTGACCAGACCCATGGTGGCACCAGTGCCAAGTTGGGCTGGTTTGATAGCACCAAGTGGCTCCTGCAATCTGCCATCAAAAAGTTGGCAGGCGAGATTTGTTTTCCAGGGAAAAGCGCCATTGTTCGTGTTTGGGGGCTGTGGCTGGGTGTGGCCGGCTGGATCCTTAGAATCCACGATACGCAGGATGGTTCCCAGACCAGAGGTGGCACCAGTGACAAGTTGGTCTGGTTTGATACTGCAAAGTGGTTCCTGCAATCTGCCATCCAGAAGCAGGGCAGCTTATTTTGTTTGCCAGGGAAACGGGCAGAGCTTTGTGTCTGGGGGCCTATGGCTGGGAGTGAGCCGCTGGCTCCTTAGAATCCACGATACGCAGGATGGTTCCCAGAGCCAAGGTGGCACCAGTGCCAAGTTGGGCTTGTTTAACAGCACTAAATAGCTCCTGCAATCTGCCATCCAGAAGCGGGGCAGCTTACTTTTGTTTGCCAGGGAAATCGGCCGTTGTTTGTGTTTGGGGGCCTATGGCTGGGAGTGACCGGCTGGCTCCTGAAAAGCTACGATAGGCAGGATGGTGACCAGACCCATGGTGGCACTAGTGCCAAGTTGGGCTGGTTTGATAGTACCAAGTGACTCCTGCAATCTGCTATCAAAAATTGACAGGCGAGTTTTGTTTTCCAGGGAAAAGCGCCGTTGCTTGTGTTTGGGGGCCTGTGGCTGGGAGTGGCCCTCTGGCGTCATAGAATCTATGTTACGCAGCATGGTTCCCAGAGCCAAGGTGGCACCAGTGCCAAGTCGGGCTAGTTTGATGGTGCAAACTGGCTCCTGCAATCTGCCATCCAGAAGCGGGGTAGCTTACTTTTGTTTGCCAGGGAAACGGGCCGAGGTTTTTGTCTGGGGGCCTATGGCTGGGAGTGACCGGCTGGCTTCTGAAAAGCTGCGATAGGCAGGATATTTTCCAGACCAATGGTGGCACCAGTGCCAAGTTGGGCTGATTAGATAGTACCAAGTGGCTCCTGCAATCTGCAATCAAATAGTTGGCAGGCGAGTTATGTTTTCCAGGGAAAAGTGCCGTTGTTTGTGTTTGGGGGCCTGTGGCTGGGAGTGGCCGGCTGGCTCCTTAGAATCCACGATACGCAGGATGGTTCCCATACCAGAGGTTGCACCGGTGCCAAGTCGGGCTGGTTTGATGGTGCAAAGTGGCTCCTGCAATCTGCCATCCAGAAGCGGGGTAGCTTACTTTTGTTTGCCAGGGAAACGGGCCGAGGTTTTTGTCTGGGGGCCTATGGCTGGGACTGACCGGCTGGCTCCTGAAAAGCTACGATAGGCAGGATGGTGACAAGACCCATGGTGGCACCAGTGCCAAGTTGGGCTTGTTTGATAGTACCAAGTGGCTCCTGCAATCTGCCATCAAAAAGTTGGCAGGCGAGTTTTGTTTTCCAGGGAAAAGCACCGTTGTTTGTGTTTGGGGGCCTGTGGCTGGGAGTGGCCGGCTGGCTCCTTAGAATCCACGATACGCAGGATGGTTCCCAGACCAGAGGTGGCTCCAGTGCCAAGTCGGGCCAGTTTGATGGTGCAAACTGGCTCCTGCAATCTGCCATCCAGAAGCGGGGCAGCTTACTTTTGTTTGCCAGGGAAACGGGCCGAGGTTTGTGTCTGGGGACCTATGGCTGGGAGTGACCGGCTGGCTCCTGAAAAGCTACGATAGGCAGGATGGTGACCCAACCCATGGTGGCACAAGTGCCAAGTTGGGCTGGTTTGATAGTACCATGTGGCTCCTGCAATCTGCCATCAAAAAGTTGGCAGGCAAGTTTTGTTTTCCAGGGAAAAGCGCCATTGTTTGTGTTTGGGGGCCTGTGGCTGGGAGGGGCCAGCTGGCTCCTTAGAATCCACGATACGCAGGATGGTTCCCAGACCAGAGGTGGCACCAGTGCCAAGTCGGGCTGGTTTGATATTACCAAGTGGTTCCTGCAATCTGCCATCCAGAAGCGGGGCAGCTTACTTTTGTTTGCCATGGAAACGGGCCGAGCTTTGTGTCTGGGCGCCTATGGCTGGGAGTGACCGGCTGGCTCCTGAAAAGCTACGATAGGCAGGATGTTGACCAGACCCATGGCGCCACCAGTGCCAAGTAGGGCTGGTTTGATAGTACCAAGTGGCTCCTGCAATCTGCCATCAAAAATTGGCAGGCGAGTTTTGTTTTCCAGGGAAAAGCGCCGTTGTTTGTGTTTGGGGGCCTGTGGCTGGGAGTGGCCGAGTGGCTGCTTAGAATCCACGATACGCAGGATGGTTCCCAGGCCAGAGGTGGCTCCAGTGCCAAGTCGGGCCAGTTTGATGGTGCAAACTGGCTCCTGCAATCTGCCATCCAGAAGCGGGGTAGCTTACTTTTGTTTGCCAGGGAAACGGGCCGAAATTTTTGTCTGGGGGCCTACGGCTGGGGGTGACTGGCTGGCTCCTGAAAAGCTACGATAGGCAGGATGGTGACCAGACCCATGGTGGCACCAGTGCCAAGTCGGGCTGGTTTGATAGTACCAAGTGGCTCCTGCAATCTGCCATCAAAAAGTTGGCAGGCGAGTTTTGTTTTCCAGGGAAAAGCGCCGTTGTTTGTGTTTGGGGGCATGTGGCTGGGAGTGGCCGGCTGGCTCCTGAAAATACGCGATAGGCAGGATGGTTCCCAGATCCAAGGTGGCACCAGTGCCACGTCGGGCTGGTTTTATGTTGCAAAGTGGCTCCTGCAATCTGCCATCAAAATGTTGGCAGGCGAGTTTTGTTTTCCAGGGAAAAGTGCCGTTGTTTGTGTTTGGGGGTTCTGTGGCTGGGAGTGGCCAGCTGGCTCCTTAGAATCTATGTTACGCAGCATGGTTCCCAGACCCAAGGTGGCACCAGTGCCAAGTCGGGCTGGTTTGATGGTGCAAAGTGGCTCCTGCAATCTGCCATCCAGAAGCGGCGTAGCTTACTTTTGTGTGCCAGGGAAACGGGCAGAGCTTTGTGTCTGGGGGCCTATTGTTGGGAGTGGCCTGCTGGCTCCTTAAAATTCACGATACGCAGGATTGTGACCAGACCCAAGGTGGCACCAGTGCCATGTCGGGCTGGTTTTGTAGTACCAAGTGCGTCCTGCAATTTGCAATCCAAAAGCGGGGCAGCTGAGTTTTGTTTGCCAGAGAAAAGGGCTGTGGTATGTGTTTGGGTCCTGTGGCTGGCAGTGGCCGGCTGTCTCCTTAAATTCCATGATACGCAGCATCGTTCCCAGACCCAAGGTGGCACCAGTGCCAAGTCGGGCTGGTTTGACAGTGTCAAAAGCTCCTGTAATCTCCCATCCAGAAGTGGGGCAGCTGAGTTTTTTTTGCCTGTGAATCGGGCCGTTGTTTTTGATTGGGGTCCGTGGCGGAGAGTGGTCGGCTGGCTCCTGACAATCCACAATACGCAGGATGGTTCCGAGACCCAAGGTGGCACCAGTGCCAAGTTGGGCTGGTTTGATAGTACAAAGTGGCTCCTGCAATCTGCCATCCAGAAGCGGGGCAGCTGAGTTTTGTTTGCCAGGGAAAAGGGCCGTGGTTTTTGTTTGGGGACCTATGGCTCAGAGTGGCCGGCTGGCTCCTTAAAATGCTCGATACGCAGGATGGTTCCCAGACCCAAGGTGGCACCAGTGCCAAGTTGGGCTGTTTTTGTAGTACCAAGTGCGTCCTGCAATTTGCCCACCAGAAGAGAGGCAGTTGAGTTTTGTTTGCCAGAGAAAAGGGCCGTGGTTTGTGTTTGAGGGCATATGGCTGAGAGTGGCCGGCTGACCCCTGAAAATCCACAATAGGCAGGATGGTTCCCAGAGCCAAGGTGGCACCAGTGCCAAGTTGCGCTGGTTTGATAGTACTAAATAGCTCCTGCAATCTGCCATCCAGAAGCGGGGCAGCTTAATTTTGTTTGCCAGGGAAACGGGCCCAGGTTTGTGTCTGGGGGCCTATGGCTGGGAATGACCGGCTGGCTCCTGAAAAGCTACGATAGGCAGGATGGTGACCAGACCCATGGTGGCACCAGTGCCAAGTCGGGCTGGTTTGATAGTACCAAGTGGCTCCTGCAGTCTGCCATCAAAAATTTGGCAGGCGAGTTTTGTTTTCCAGGGAAAAGTGCCGTTGTTTGTGTTTGGGGGCCTGTGGCTGGGATTGAGCCGCTGGCTCCTTAGAATTCACGATACGCAGGATGGTTCCCAGACCCAAGGTGGCACCATTGCCAAGGTAGGCTGGTTTGATAGTATCAAGTGGTTCCTGCAATCTGCCATCCAGAAGCAGGGCAGCTTACTTTTGTTTGCCAGGGAAACGGGCCGAGGTTTGTGTCTGGGGACCTATGGCTGGGACTGACCGGCTGGCTCCTGAAAAGCTACGATAGGCAGGATGGTGACCCGACCCATGGTGGCACAAGTGCCAAGTTGGGCTGGTTTGATAGTACCATGTGGCTCCTGCAATCTGCCATCAAAAAGTTGGCAGGCGAGTTTTGTTTTCCAGGGAAAAGTGCGGTTGTTTGTGTTTGGGGGCCTGTGGCTGGGAGTGGCCGGCTGGCTCCTTAGAATCCACAATACGCAGCATGGTTCCCAGAGCCAAGGTGGCACCAGTGCCATGTCGGGCTAGTTTGATGGTGCAAAGTGGTTCCTGCAATCTGCCATCCAGAAGCAGGGCAGCTTATTTTGTTTGCCAGGGAAACGGGCAGAGCTTTGTGTCTGGGGGCCTATGGCTGGGAGTGAGCCGCTGGCTCCTTAGAATCCACGATACGCAGGATGGTTCCCAGAGCCAAGGTGGCACCAGTGCCAAGTCGGGCAGGTTTGACAGCACTAAATAGCTCCTGCAATCTGCCATCCAGAAGCGGGGCAGCTTACTTTTGTTTGCCAGGGAAACGTGCCGAGGTTTGTGTCTGGGGGCCTATGGCTGGGAGTGACCGGCTGGCTCCTGAAAAGCTACGATAGGCAGGATGGTTCCCAGAGCCAAGGTGGCACCAGTGCCAAGTCGGGCTAGTTTGATGGTGCAAACTGGCTCCTGCAATCTGCCATCCAGAAGCGGGGTAGCTTACTTTTGTTTGCCAGGGAAACGGGCCGAGGATTTTGTCTGGGGGCCTATGGCTGGGAGTGACCGGCTGGCTTCTGAAAAGCTGCGATAGGCAGGATATTTTCCAGACCAATGGTGGCACCAGTGCCAAGTTGGGCTGATTAGATAGTACCAAGTGGCTCCTGCAATCTGCCATCAAATAGTTGGCAGGCGAGTTATGTTTTCCAGGGAAAAGTGCCGTTGTTTGTGTTTGGGGGCCTGTGGCTGGGAGTGGCCAGCTGGCTCCTTAGAATCCACGATACGCAGGATGGTTCCCAGACCAGAGGTTGCACCAGTGCCAAGTCGGGCTGGTTTGATGGTGCAAAGTGGCTCCTGCAATCTGCCATCCAGAAGCGGGGTAGCTTACTTTTGTTTGCCAGGGAAATGGGCGGAGGTTTTTGTCTGGGGGCCTATGGCTGGGACTGACTGGCTGGCTCCTGAAAAGCTACGATAGGCAGGATGGTGACAAGACCCATGGTGGCACCAGTGCCAAGTTGGGCTTGTTTGATAGTACCAAGTGGCTCCTGCAATCTGCCATCAAAAAGTTGGCAGGCGAGTTTTGTTTTCCAGGGAAAAGCACCGTTGTTTGTGTTTGGGGGCCTGTGGCTGGGAGTGGCCGGCTGGCTCCTTAGAATCCACGATACGCAGGATGGTTCCCAGACCAGAGGTGGCTCCAGTGCCAAGTCGGGCCAGTTTGATGGTGCAAACTGGCTCCTGCAATCTGCCATCCAGAAGCGGGGTAGCTTACTTTTGTTTGCCAGGGAAGCGGGCCGAGGTTTTTGTCTGGGGGCCTATGGCTGGGAGTGACCGGCTGGCTCCTGAAAAGCTACGATAGGCAGTATGGTGACCAGACCTATGGTGGCACCAGTGCCAAGTTGGGCTTGTTTGATAGTACCAAGTGGCTCCTGCAATCTGCCATCAAAAAGTTGGCAGACGAGTTTTGTTTTCCAGGGAAAAGCGCCGTTGTTTGTGTTTGGGGGCCTGTGGCTGGGAGTGGCCGAGTGGCTCCTTAGAATCCACAATACGCAGCATGGTTCCCAGACCAGAGGTGGCACCAGTGCCAAGTTGGGCTGGTTTGATAGTACCAAGTGGCTCCTGCAATTTGCCATCAAAAAGTTGGCAGGCAAGTTTTGTTTTCCAGGGAAAAGCACCGTTGCTTTTGTTTGGCGTCCTGTGGCTGGGAGTGGCCGGCTGGCTCCTTAGAATCCACGATACGCAGGATGGTTCCCAGAGACAAGGTGGCACCAGTGCCAAGTCGGGCTGGTTTGATAGTACCAAGTGGCTCCTGCAATCTGCCATCCAGAAGCGTGGCAGCTTACTTTTGTTTGCCAGGGAAACGGGCCCAGGCTTGTGTCTGGGGGCCTATGGCTGGGAGTGAGCGGCTGGCTACTGAAAAGCTACGATAGGCAGGATGGTGACCAGACCCATGGTGGCACCAGTGCCAAGTTGGGCTGGTTTGATAGCACCAAGTGGCTCCTGCAATCTGCCATCCAAAAGTTGGCAGGCGAGATTTGTTTTCCAGGGTAAAGCGCCATTGTTCGTGTTTGGGGGCTGTGGCTGGGAGTGGCCGGCTGGATCCTTAGAATCCACGATACGCAGGATGGTTCCCAGACCAGAGGTGGCACCAGTGACAACTTGGGCTGGTTTGATACTGCAAAGTGGTTCCTGCAATCTGCCATCCAGAAGAAGGGTAGCTTACTTTTGTTTGCCAGGGAAACGGGCTGTTGTTTGTGTTTGGGGGCCTGTGGCTGGGAGTGGCTGGCTGGCTCCTTAGAATCCACGATACGCAGGATGGTTCCCAGACCAGAGGTGGCACCAGTGCCAAGTCAGTCTGGTTTGATACTACCAAGTGGTTCCTGCAATCTGCCATCCAGAAGCGGGGCAGCTTACTTTTGTTTGCCAGGGAAACGTGCCGAGGTTTGTGTCTGGGGGCCTATGGCTGGGAGTGACCGGCTGGCTCCTGAAAAGCTACGATAGGCAGGATGGTTACCAGACCCATGGTGGCAGCAGTGGCAAGTTGGGCTGGTTTGATAGTACCAAGTGGCTCCTGCAATCTGCCATCAAAAAGTTGGCAGGCGAGTTTTGTTTTCCAGGGAAAAGCACCGTTGTTGGTGTTTGGGGGCCTGTGGCTGGGAGTGGCCGGCTGGCTCCTTAGAATCCACGATACGCAGGATGGATTCCCAGACCAGAGGTGGCACCAGTGCCAAGTCGGGCTACTTTGATAGTAGCAAGTGGCTCCTGCAATCTGCCATCCGGAAGCGGGGCAGCTTACTTTTGTTTGCCAGGGAAACGGGCCGAGGTTTGTGTCTGGGGGCCTATGGCTGGGAGTGACCGGCTGGCTCCTGAAAAGCTACGATAGGCAGGATGGTGACCAGACCCATGGTGGCACCAGTGCCAAGTTGGGCTGGTTTGATAGTACCAAGTGGCTCCTGCAATCTGCCATCAAAATGTTGGCAGGCGAGTTTTGTTTTCCAGGGAAAAGCACCGTTTATTTTGTTTGGGGGCCTGTGGCTGTGAGTGGCCGGCTGGCTCCTTAGAATCCACAATACGCAGGATGTTTCCCATACCAGAGGTGGCACCAGTGCCAAGTCGGGCTAGTTTGATGGTGCAAAGTGACTCCTGCAATCTGCCATCCGGAAGCGGGTTAACTTACTTTTGTTTGCCAGGGAAACTGGCCGAGGATTTTGTTTGGGGGCCTATGGCTGGGAGTGACCGGCTGGCTCCGGAAAAGCTACGATAGGCAGGATGGTGACCAGACCCATGGTGGCACCAGTGCCAAGTTGGGCTGGTTTGATAGTACCAAGTGGCTCCTGCAATCTGCCATCAAAAATTTGGCAGGCGAGTTTTGTTTTCCAGGGAAAAGCGCCGTTGTTTGTGTTTGGGGGCCTATGGCTGGGAGTGACCGGCTGGGTCCGGAAAAGCTACGATAGGCAGTATGGTGACCAGACCCATGGTGGCAACAGTGCCAAGTTGGGCTGGTTTGATAGTACCAAGTGGCTCCTGCAATCTGCCATCAAAAAGTTGGCAGGCGAGTTTTGTTTTCCCGGGAAAAGCACCGTTGTTTGTTTTTGGGGTGCTGTTGCTGGGAGTGGCCGGCTGGCTCCTTAGAATCCACAATACGCAGCATTGTTCCCAGAGACAAGGTGGCACCAGTGCCCAGTCGGGCGGATTGGATAGTACAAAGTGGCTCCTGCAATCTGCCATCCAGAAGCGGGGCAGCTTACTTTTGTTTGCCAGGGAAAAGGGCCGTGGTTTTTTTTTGGGGACCTATGGCTCAGAGTGGCCGGCTGGCCCCTGAAAATCCACGATAGGCAGGATGGTGACCAGAGCCAAGGTGGCACCAGTGCCAAGTCGGGCTGGTTTGATAGTAATAAATAGCTCCTGCAATCTGCCTTCCGGAAGCGGGGCAGCTTAATTTTGTTTGCCAGGGAAACGGGCCGTGGTTTGTGTCTGGGGGCCTATGGCTGGGAGTGACCGGCTGGCTCCTGAAAAGCTACGATAGGAAGGATGGTGACCAGACCCATGGTGGCACCAGTGCCAAGTTGGGCTGGTTTGATAGTACCAAGTGGCTCCTGCAATCTGCCATCAAATAGTTGGCAGGCGAAGTATGTTTTCCAGGGTAAGTGCCGTTGTTTGTGTTTGGGGGCCTGTGGCTGGGAGTGGCCAGCTGGCTCCTTAGAATCCACGATACGAAGAATGGTTCCCAGACCAGAGGTGGCACCAGTGCCAAGTCTGGCTGGTTTGATATTACCAAGTGGTTCCTGCAATCTGCCATCCAGAAGCGGGGCAGCTTACTTTTGTTTGCCATGGAAACGTGCCGAGCTTTGTGTCTGGGCGCCTATGGCTGGGAGTGACTGGCTGGCTCCTGAAAAGCTACGATAGGCTGGATGTTGACCAGCCCCATGGTGGCACCAGTTGCAAGTTGGGCTGATTTGATAGTACCAAGTGGCTCCTGCAATCTGCCATCAAAAAGTTGGCAGGCGAGTTTTGTTTTCCAGGGAAAAGCGCCGTTGTTTGTGTTTGGGGGCCAGTGGCTGGGAGTGGCCGAGTGGCTGCTTAGAATCCACGATACGCAGGATGGTTCCCAGGCCAGAGGTGGCACCAGTGCCAAGTCGGGCTGGTTTGATGGTGCAAACTGGCTCCTGCAATCTGCCATCCAGAAGCGGGGCAGCTTACTTTTGTTTGCCAGGGAAACGGGCCGAAATTTTTGTCTGGGGGCCTACGGCTGGGGGTGACTGGCTGGCTCCTGAAAAGCTACGATAGGCAGGATGGTGACCCGACCCATGGTGGCACCAGTGCCAAGTCGGGCTGGTTTGATAGTACCAAGTGGCTCCTGCAGTCTGCCATCAAAAAGTTGGCAGGCGAGTTTTGTTTTCCAGGGAAAAGCGCCGTTGTTTGTGTTTGGGGGCATGTGGCTGGGAGTGGCCGGCTGGCTCCTGAAAATACGCGATAGGCAGGATGGTTCCCAGATCCAAGGTGGCACCAGTGCCAAGTCGGGCTGGTTTTATGTTGCAAAGTGGCTCCTGCAATCTGCCATCAAAATGTTGGCAGGCGAGTTTTGTTTTCCAGGGAAAAGTGCCGTTGTTTGTGTTTGGGGGTTCTGTGGCTGGGAGTGGCCAGCTGGCTCCTTAGAATCTATGTTACGCAGCATGGTTCCCAGACCCAAGGTGGCACCAGTGCCAAGTCGGGCTGGTTTGATGGTGCAAAGTGGCTCCTGCAATCTGCCATCCAGAAGCGGCGTAGCTTACTTTTGTGTGCCAGGGAAACGGGCAGAGCTTTGTGTCTGGGGGCCTATTGTTTGGAGTGGCCTGCTGGCTCCTTAAAATTCACGATACGCAGGATGGTGACCAGACCCAAGGTGGCACCAGTGCCATGTCGGGCTGGTTTTGTAGTACCAAGTGCGTCCTGCAATTTGCAATCCAAAAGCGGGGCAGCTGAGTTTTGTTTGCCGGAGAAAAGGGCTGTGGTATGTGTTTGGGTCCTGTGGCTGGCAGTGGCCGGCTGTCTCCTTAAATTCCATGATACGCAGCATCGTTCCCAGACCCAAGGTGGCACCAGTGCCAAGTAGGGCTGGTTTGACAGTGTCAAAAGCTCCTGTAATCTCCCATCCAGAAGTGGGGCAGCTGAGTTTTTTTTGCCTGTGAATCGGGCCGTTGTTTTTGATTGGGGTCTGTGGCGGAGAGTGGTCGGCTGGCTCCTGACAATCCACAATACGCAGGATGGTCCCGAGACCCAAGGTGGCACCAGTGCCAAGTTGGGCTGGTTTGATAGTACCAAGTGGCTCCTGCAATCTGCCATCCAGAAGCGGGGCAGCTGAGTTTTGTTTGCCAGGGAAAAGGGCCGTGGTTTTTGTTTGGGGACCTATGGCTCAGAGTGGCCGGCTGGCCCCTGAAAATCCACAATAGGCAGAATGGTTCCCAGACCCAAGGTGGCACCAATGACAAGTCGAGCTGGTTTGATGGTGCAAAGTGGCTCCTGCAATCTGCCATCCCGATGAGGGGCAGCTGATTTTTGTTTGCCAGAGAACAAGTCCGTGGTTCGTTTTTGGGGGCATATGGCTGGGAGTGGCCGGCTGGCTCCTTAAAATGCTCGATACGCAGGATGGTTCCCAGACCCAAGGTGGCACCAGTGCCAAGTTGGGCTGTTTTTGTAGTACCAAGTGCGTCCTGTAATTTGCCTTCCAGAAGAGAGGCAGTTGAGTTTTGTTTTCCAGAGAAAAGGGCCGTGGTTTGTGTTTGAGGGCATATGGCTGAGAGTGGCCGGCTGACCCCTGAAAATCCACAATAGGCAGGATGGTTCCCAGAGCCAAGGTGGCACCAGTGCCAAGTCGGGCTGGTTTGATAGTACTAAATAGCTCCTGCAATCTGCCATCCAGAAGCGGGGCAGCTTAATTTTGTTTGCCAGGGAAACGGGCCGAGGTTTGTGTCTGGGGGCCTATGGCTGGGAATGACCGGCTGGCTCCTGAAAAGCTACGATAGGCAGGATGGTGACCAGACCCATGGTGGCACCAGTGCCAAGTCGGGCTGGTTTGATAGTACCAAGTGGCTCCTGCAGTCTGCCATCAAAAATTTGGCAGGCGAGTTTTGTTTTCCCGGGAAAAGTGCCGTTGTTTGTGTTTGGGGGCCTGTGGCTGGATGTGAGCCGCTGGCTCCTTAGAATTCACGATACGCAGGATGGTTCCCAGACCCAAGGTGGCACCATTGCCAAGGTAGGCTGGTTTGATAGTATCAAGTGGTTCCTGCAATCTGCCATCCAGAAGCGGGGCAGCTTATTTTGTTTGCCAGGGAAACGGGCAGAGCTTTGTGTCTGGGGGCCTATGGCTGGGAGTGAGCCGCTGGCTCCTTAGAATCCACGATACGCAGGATGGTTCCCAGAGCCAAGGTGGCACCAGTGCCAAGTTGGGCTGGTTTGACAGCACTAAATAGCTCCTGCAATCTGCCATCCAGAAGCGGGGCAGCTTACTTTTGTTTGCCAGGGAAATCGGCCGTTGTTTGTGTTTGGGGGCCTATGGCTGGGAGTGACCGGCTGGCTCCTGAAAAGCTACGATAGGCAGGATGGTGACCAGACCCATGGTGGCACTAGTGCCAAGTTGGGCTGGTTTGATAGTACCAAGTGACTCCTGCAATCTGCTATCAAAAATTGATAGGCGAGTTTTGTTTTCCAGGGAAAAGCGCCGTTGCTTGTGTTTGGGGGCCTGTGGCTGGGAGTGGCCCTCTGGCGTCATAGAATCTATGTTACGCAGCATGGTTCCCAGAGCAAAGGTGGCACCAGTGCCAAGTCGGGCTAGTTTGATGGTGCAAACTGGCTCCTGCAATCTGCCATCCAGAAGCGGGGTAGCTTACTTTTGTTTGCCAGGGAAACGGGCCGAGGTTTTTGTCTGGGGGCCTATGGCTGGGAGTGAGCGGCTGGCTTCTGAAAAGCTGCGATAGGCAGGATATTTTCCAGACCAATGGTGGCACCAGTGCCAAGTTGGGCTGATTAGATAGTACCAAGTGGCTCCTGCAATCTGCAATCAAATAGTTGGCAGGCGAGTTATGTTTTCCAGGGAAAAGTGCCGTTGTTTGTGTTTGGGGGCCTGTGGCTGGGAGTGGCCGGCTGGCTCCTTAGAATCCACGATACGCAGGATGGTTCCCAGGCCAGAGGTGGCTCCAGTGCCAAGTCGGGCTGGTTTGATGGTGCAAACTGGCTCCTGCAATCTGCCATCGAGAAGCGGGGTAGCTTACTTTTGTTTGCCAGGGAAACGGGCCGAAATTTTTGTCTGGGGGCCTACGGCTGGGGGTGTCTGGCTGGCTCCTGAAAAGCTACGATAGGCAGGATGGTGACCGGCCCCATGGTGGCACCAGTGCCAAGTCGGGCTGGTTTGATAGTACCAAGTGGCTCCTGCAATCTGCCATCAAAAAGTTGGCAGGCGAGTTTTGTTTTCCAGGGAAAAGCGCCGTTGTTTGTGTTTGGGGGCATGTGGCTGGGAGTGGCCGGCTGGCTCCTGAAAATACGCGATAGGCAGGATGGTTCCCAGATCCAAGGTGGCACCAGTGCCACGTCGGGCTGGTTTTATGTTGCAAAGTGGCGACTGCAATCTGCCATCAAAATGTTGGCAGGCGAGTTTTGTTTTCCAGGGAAAAGTGCCGTTGTTTGTGTTTGGGGGTTCTGTGGCTGGGAGTGGCCAGCTGGCTCCTTAGAATCTATGTTACGCAGCATGGTTCCCAGACCCAAGGTGGCACCAGGGCCATGTCGGGCTGGTTTTGTAGTACCAAGTGCGTCCTGCAATTTGCAATCCAAAAGCGGGGCAGCTGAGTTTTGTTTGCCAGAGAAAAGGGCTGTGGTATGTGTTTGGGTCCTGTGGCTGGCAGTGGCCGGCTGTCTCCTTAAATTCCATGATACGCAGCATCGTTCCCAGACCCAAGGTGGCAGCAGTGCCAAGTAGGGCTGGTTTGACAGTGTCAAAAGCTCCTGTAATCTCCCATCCAGAAGTGGGGCAGCTGAGTTTTTTTTGCCTGTGAATCGGGCCGTTGTTTTTGATTGGGGTCTGTGGCGGAGAGTGGTCGGCTGGCTCCTGACAATCCACAATACGCAGGATGGTTCCGAGACCCAAGGTGGCACCAGTGCCAAGTTGGGCTGGTTTGATAGTACCAAATGGCTCCTGCAATCTGCCATCCAGAAGCGGGGCAGCTGAGTTTTGTTTGCCAGGGAAAAGGGCCGGGGTTTTTGTTTGGGGACCTATGGCTCAGAGTGGCCGGCTGGCTCCTTAAAATGCTCGATACGCAGGATGGTTCCCAGACCCAAGGTGGCACCAGTGCCAAGTTGGGCTGTTTTTGTAGTACCAAGTGCGTCCTGCAATTTGCCCACCAGAAGAGAGGCAGTTGAGTTTTGTTTGCCAGAGAAAAGGGCCGTGGTTTGTGTTTGAGGGCATATGGCTGAGAGTGGCCGGCTGACCCCTGAAAATCCACAATAGGCAGGACGGTGACCAGAGCCAAGGTGGCACCAGTGCCAAGTTGCGCTGGTTTGATAGTACTAAATAGCTCCTGCAATCTGCCATCCAGAAGCGGGGCAGCTTAATTTTGTTTGCCAGGGAAATCGGCCGTTGTTTGTGTCTGGGGGTCTATGGCTGGGAGTGACCAGCTGGCTCCTGAAAAGCTACGATAGGCAGGATGGTGACCAGACCCATGGTGGCACTAGTGCCAAGTTGGGCTGGTTTGATAGTACCAAGTGACTCCTGCAATCTGCTATCAAAAATTGACAGGCGAGTTTTGTTTTCCAGGGAAAAGCGCCGTTGTTTGTGTTTGGGGGCCTGTGGCTGGGAGTGGCCCTCTGGCGTCATAGAATCTATGTTACGCAGCATGGTTCCCAGAGCCAAGGTGGCACCAGTGCCAAGTCGGGCTAGTTTGATGGTGCAAACTGGCTCCTGCAATCTGCCATCCAGAAGCGGGGTAGCTTACTTTTGTTTGCCAGGGAAACGGGCCGAGGTTTTTGTCTGTGGGCCTATGGCTGGGAGTGACCGGCTGGCTTCTGAAAAGCTGCGATAGGCAGGATATTTTCCAGACCAATGGTGGCACCAGTGCCAAGTTGGGCTGATTAGATAGTACCAAGTGGCTCCTGCAATCTGCAATCAAATAGTTGGCAGGCGAGTTATGTTTTCCAGGGAAAAGTGCCGTTGTTTGTGTTTGGGGGCCTGTGGCTGGGAGTGGCCGGCTGGCTCCTTAGAATCCACGATACGCAGGATGGTTCCCAGAGCCAAGGTGGCACCAGTGCCAAGTCGGGCTGGTTTGATGGTGCAAAGTGGCTCCTGAAATCTGCCATCCAGAAGCGGGGTAGCTTACTTTTGTTTGCCAGGGAAACGGGCCGAGGTTTTTGTCTGGGGGCCTATGGCTGGGACTGACCGGCTGGCTCCTGAAAAGCTACGATAGGCAGGATGGTGACAAGACCCATGGTGGCACCAGTGCCAAGTTGGGCTTGTTTGATAGTACCAAGTGGCTCCTGCAATCTGCCATCAAAAAGTTGGCAGGCGAGTTTTGTTTTCCAGGGAAAAGCACCGTTGTTTGTGTTTGGGGGCCTGTGGCTGGGAGAGGCCGGCTGGCTCCTTAGAATCCACGATACGCAGGATGGTTCCCAGACCAGAGGTGGCTCCAGTGCCAAGTCGGGCCAGTTTGATGATGCAATCTGGCTCCTGCAATCTGCCATCCAGAAGCGGGGCAGCTTACTTTTGTTTGCCAGGGAAACGGGCCGAGGTTTTTGTCTGGGGACCTATGGCTGGGAGTGACCGGCTGGCTCCTGAAAAGCTACGATAGGCAGGATGGTGACCCAACCCATGGTGGCACAAGTGCCAAGTTGGGCTGGTTTGATAGTACCAAGTGGCTCCTGCAATCTGCCATCAAATAGTTGGCAGGCGAGTTATGTTTTCCAGGGAAAAGTGCCGTTGTTTGTGTTTGGGGGCCTGTGGCTGGGAGTGGCCGGCTGGCTCCTTAGAATCCACGATACGCAGGATGGTTCCTAGAGCCAAGGTGGCACCAGTGCCAAGTCGGGCTGGTTTGATATTACCAAGTGGTTCCTGCAATCTGCCATCCAGAAGGGGGGCAGCTTACTTTTGTTTGCCATGGAAACGGGCCGAGCTTTGTGTCTGTGGGCCTATGGCTGGGAGAGATCGGCTGGCTCCTGAAAAGCTACGATAGGCAGGATGTTGACCAGACCCATGGCGCCACCACTGCCAAGTAGGGCTGGTTTGAAAGTACCAAGTGGCTCCTGCAATCTGCCATCAAAAAGTTGGCAGGCGAGTTTTGTTTTCCAGGGAAAAGCGCCGTTATTTGTGTTTGGGGGCCTTTGGCTGGGAGTGGCCGAGTGGCTGCTTAGAATCCACGATACGCAGGATGGTTCCCAGGCCAGAGGTGGCTCCAGTGCCAAGTCGGGCCAGTTTGATGGTGCAAACTGGCTCCTGCAATCTGCCATCCAGAAGCGGGGTAGCTTACTTTTGTTTGCCAGGGAAACGGGCCGAAATTTTTGTCTGGGGGCCTACGGCTGGGGGTGACTGGCTGGCTCCTGAAAAGCTACGATAGGCAGGATTGTGACCAGACCCAAGGTGGCACCAGTGCCATGTCGGGCTGGTTTTGTAGTACCAAGTGCGTCCTGCAATTTGCAATCCAAAAGCGGGGCAGCTGAGTTTTGTTTTCCAGAGAAAAGGGCTGTGGTATGTGTTTGGGTCCTGTGGCTGGCAGTGGCCGGCTGTCTCCTTAAATTCCATGATACGCAGCATCGTTCCCAGACCCAAGGTGGCACCAGTGCCAAGTCGGGCTGGTTTGACAGTGTCAAAAGCTCCTGTAATCTCCCATCCAGAAGTGGGGCAGCTGAGGTTTTTTTGCCTGTGAATCGGGCCGTTGTTTTTGATTGGGGTCCGTGGCGGAGAGTGGTCGGCTGGCTCCTGACAATCCACAATACGCAGGATGGTTCCGAGACCCAAGGTGGCACCAGTGCCAAGTTGGGCTGGTTTGATAGTACCAAATGGCTCCTGCAATCTGCCATCCAGAAGCGGGGCAGCTGAGTTTTGTTTGCCAGGGAAAAGGGCCGGGGTTTTTGTTTGGGGACCTATGGCTCAGAGTGGCCGGCTGGCTCCTTAAAATGCTCGATACGCAGGATGGTTCCCAGACCCAAGGTGGCACCAGTGCCAAGTTGGGCTGTTTTTGTAGTACCAAGTGCGTCCTGCAATTTGCCCACCAGAAGAGAGGCAGTTGAGTTTTGTTTGCCAGAGAAAAGGGCCGTGGTTTGTGTTTGAGGGCATATGGCTGAGAGTGGCCGGCTGACCCCTGAAAATCCACAATAGGCAGGATGGTTCCCAGAGCCAAGGTGGCACCAGTGCCAAGTTGGGCTGGTTTGACAGCACTAAATAGCTCCTGCAATCTGCCATCCAGAAGCGGGGCAGCTTAATTTTGTTTGCCAGGGAAACGGGCCGAGGTTTGTGTCTGTGGGTCTATGGCTGGGAATGACCAGCTGGCTCCTGAAAAGCTATGATAGGCAGGATGGTGACCAGACCCATGGTGGCACCAGTGCCAAGTCGGGCTGGTTTGATAGTACCAAGTGGCTCCTGCAATCTGCCATCAAAAATTTGGCAGGCGAGTTTTGTTTTCCAGGGAAAAGTGCCGTTGTTTGTGTTTGGGGGCCTGTGGCTGGGATTGAGCCGCTGGCTCCTTAGAATTCACGATACGCAGGATGGTTCCCAGACCCAAGGTGGCACCATTGCCAAGGTAGGCTGGTTTGATAGTATCAAGTGGTTCCTGCAATCTGCCATCCAGAAGCAGGGCAGCTTACTTTTGTTTGCCAGGGAAACGGGCCGAGGTTTGTGTCTGGGGACCTATGGCTGGGACTGACCGGCTGGCTCCTGAAAAGCTGCGATAGGCAGGATGGTGACCCGACCCATGGTGGCACAAGTGCCAAGTTGGGCTGATTTGATAGTACCATGTGGCTCCTGCAATCTGCCATCAAAATGTTGGCAGGCGAGTTTTGTTTTCCAGGGAAAAGTGCGGTTGTTTGTGTTTGGGGGCCTGTGGCTCGGAGTGGCCGGCTGGCTCCTTAGAATCCACAATACGCAGCATGGTTCCCAGACCCAAGGTGGCACCAGTGCCAAGTCGGGCTAGTTTGATGGTGCAAAGTGGCTCCTGCAATCTGCCATCCAGAAGCAGGGCAGCTTATTTTGTTTGCCAGGGAAATGGGCAGAGCTTTGTGTCTGGGGGCCTATGGCTGGGAGTGAGCCGCTGGCTCCTTAGAATCCACGATACGCAGGATGGTTCCCAGAGCCAAGGTGGCACCAGTGCCAAGTTGGGCTGGTTTGACAGCACTAAATAGCTCCTGCAATCTGCCATCCAGAAGCGGGGCAGCTTACTTTTGTTTGCCAGGGAAATCGGCCGTTGTTTGTGTTTGGGGGCCTATGGCTGGGAGTGACCGGCTGGCTCCTGTAAAGCTACGATAGGCAGGATGGTGACCAGACCCATGGTGGCACCAGTGCCAAGTTGGGCTGGTTTGATAGTACCAAGTGACTCCTGCAATCTGCTATCAAAAAGCTGACAGGCGAGTTTTGTTTTCCAGGGAAAAGCGCCGTTGTTTGTGTTTGGGGGCCTGTGGCTGGGAGTGGCCCTATGGCGTCATAGAATCTATGTTACGCAGCCTGGTTCCCAGAGCCAAGGTGGCACCAGTGCCAAGTCGGGCTAGTTTGATGGTGCAAACTGACTCCTGCAATCTGCCATCCAGAAGCGGGGTAGCTTACTTTTGTTTGCCAGGGAAACGGGCCGAGGTTTTTGTCTGGGGGCCTATGGCTGGGAGTGACCGGCTGGCTTCTGAAAAGCTGCGATAGGCAGGATATTTTCCAGACCAATGGTGGCACCAGTGCCAAGTTGGGCTGATTAGATAGTACCAAGTGGCTCCTGCAATCTGCCATCAAAAAGTTGGCAGGCGAGTTTTGTTTTCCAGGGAAAAGCGCCGTTGTTTGTGTTTGGGGGCCTGTGGCTGGGAGTGGCCGAGTGGCTCCTTAGAATCCACAATACGCAGCATGGTTCCCAGACCAGAGGTGGCACCAGTGCCAAGTCGGGCTGATTTGATAGTACCAAGTGGCTCCTGCAATCTGCCATCCACAAGTGGGGCAGCTTACTTTTGTTTGCCAGGGAAACGGGCCGAGGTTTTTGTCTGGGGGCCTATGGCTGGGAGTGAGCGGCTGGCTCCTGAAAAGCTACGATAGGCAGGATGGTTCCCAGACCCATGGTGGCAACAGTGCCAAGTTGGGCTGGTTTGATAGTACCAAGTGGCTCCTGCAATCTGCCATCAAAAAGTTGGCAGGCAAGTTTTGTTTTCCAGGGAAAAGCGCCATTGTTTGTGTTTGGGGGCCTGTGGCTGGGAGGGGCCAGCTGGCTCCTTAGAATCCACGATACGCAGGATGGTTCCCAGACCAGAGGTGGCACCAGTGCCAAGTCGGGCCAGTTTGATGGTGCAAAGTGGCTCCTGCAATCAGCCATCCAGAAGCGGGGTAGCTTACTTTTGTTTGCCAGGGAAACGGGCCGAGGTTTTCTCTGGGGGCCTATGGCTGGGACTGACCGGCTGGCTCCTGAAAAGCTACGATAGGCAGGATGGTGACCAGACCCATGGTGGCACCAGTGCCAAGTCGGGCTGGTTTGATAGTACCAAGTGGCTCCTGCAATCTGCCATAAAGTAGTTGGCAGACGAGTTTTGTATTCCAGGGAAAAGCGCCGTTGTTTGTGTTTGGGGGCCTGTGGCTGGGAGTGGCCAGCTGGCTCCTTAGAATCCACAATACGCAGCATGGTTCCCAGACCAGAGGTGGCACCAGTGCCACGTCGGGCTACTTTGATGGTGCAAAGTGGCTCCTGCAATCTGCCATCCAGAAGCGGGTCAGCTTACTTTTGTTTGCCAGGGAAACGGGCAGAGCTTTGTGTCTGCGGGCCTATGGCTGGGAGTGAGCCGCTGGCTCCTTAGAATCCACGATACGCAGGATGGTTCCCAGAGCCAAGGTGGCACCAGTGCCAAGTCGGGCTGGTTTGATAGCACTAAATAGCTCCTGCAATCTGTCATCCAGAAGCGCGGCCGCTTACTTTTGTTTGCCAGGGAAATGGGCCGAGGATTTATCCTGGGGGCCTATGGCTGGGAGTGACCGGCTGGCTCCTGAAAAGCTACGATAGGCAGGATGGTGACCAGACCCATGGTGGCACCAGTGCCAAATTGGGCTGGTTTGATAGTACCAAGTGGCTCCTGCAATCTGCCATCTAAAAGTTGACAGGCGAGTTTTGTTTTCCAGGGACAAACGCCGTTGCTTGTGTTTGGGGGCCTGTGGCTGGGAGTGGCCCTCTGGCGTCATAGAAGCTATGTTACGCAGCATGGTTCCCAGAGCCACGGTGGCACCAGTGCCAAGTCGGGCTAGTTTGATGGTGCAAAGTGGCTCCTGCAATCTGCCATCCAGAAGCGGGGTGGCTTACTTTTGTTTGCCAGGGAAACGGGCCGAGCTTTTTGTCTGGGTTCCTATGGCTGGGAGTGACCGGCTGGCTCCTGAAAAGCTACGATAGGCAGGATATTTTCCAGACCCATGGTGGCACCAGTGCCAAGTTGGGCTGATTAGATAGTACCAAGTGGCTCCTGCAATCTGCCATCAAAATGTTGGCAGGCGAGTTTTGTTTTCCAGGGAAAAGCGCCATTGCTTTTGTTTGAGGGCCTGTGGCTGGAGAGGCCGGATGGCTAATTAGAATCCATGATACGCAGGATGGTTCCCAGACCTGAGGTGACACCAGTGCCAAATCGGGCTACTTTGATAGTACAAAGTGCGTCCTGCAATATGCCATCCAGAAGCGGGGTAGCTTAATTTTGTTTGCCAGGGAAACGGGCCAAGGTTTGTGTCTTGGGGCCTATGGCTGGGAGTGACCGGCTGGCTCCTGAAAAGCTACGATAGGCAGGATGGTGACCAGACCCATGGTGGCACCAGTGCCAAGTTGGGCTGGTTTGATAGTACCAAGTGTCTCCTGCAATCTGCCATCAAAAAGTTGGCAGACGAGTTTTTTTTTCCAGGGAAAAGCGCCGTTGTTTATGTTTGGGGGTATATGCCTGGCAGTGGCCGGCTGTCTCCTTAGAATCCACGATATGCAGGATGGTTCCCAGACCGGAGGTGCCACCAGTGCCAGGTCGGGCTGGTTTGATACTAGCAAGTGGCTCCTGCAATCTCCCATCCTGACGCGGGGCAGCTGAGTTTTTTTTGCCTGTGAAACTGGCCGTTGTTTTTGATTGCGTCTGTGGCTTGCAGTGGTTGGCTGCCTCCTGACAATCCACAATACGCAGGATCGTTCCCAGACCCAAGGTGGCACCAGTGCCACGTCGGGCTGGTTTGATAGTACGAAGTGGCTCCTGCAATCTGCCATCCTCATGCTGGGCAGCTGAGTTTTCTTTGCCAGAGAAAAGGGCCGTAGATTTTGTTTGGGGGAATATGGCTAGGTGTGGCCAGCTGGCTCCTTAAAATGCACGATACGCAGGATGGTGACCAGACCCAAGGTGGCACCAGTGCCAAGTCGGGCTGCTTTTGTAGTGCCAAGTGCGTCCTGCAATTTGCCATCCCGAAGAGGGGCAGTTGAGTTTTGTTTACCAGAGTCAAGGGCCGTGGTTTGTGTTTGGGGGCCTTTGGCTGAGAGTGGCCAGCTGGCACCTGAAAATCCACGATAGGCAGGATGGTTCCCAGATCCAAGGTGGCACCAGTGCCAAGTCGGGCTGGTTTGATAATGCAAAGTGGCTCCTGCAATCTGCCATCCAGACGCGGGGCAGCGGATTTTTGTTTGCAAGAGAAAAGGTCCGTGGTTTGTTTTTGGGGGTATATGGCTGGGAGTGGCCGGCTGGCTCCTTAAAAAGCACGATACGCAGGATGGTTCGCAGACCCAAGGTGGCATCAGTGCCAAGTCGGGCTGTTTTCGTAGTACAAAGTGAGTCCTGCAATTTGGCATCCAGAAGAGGGGCAGTTGAGTTTTGTGTGCCAGAGAAAAGGGCCGTGGTTTGTGTTTGGGGGCCTATGGCTGAGAGTGGCCGGCTGGCCCCTGAAAATCCACGATAGGCAGGATGGTTCCCAGAGCCAAGGTGGCACCAGTGCCAAGTCGGGCTGGTTTGATAGTACTAAATAGCTCCTGCAATCTGCCATCCAGAAGCGGGGCAGCTTACTTTTGTTTGCCAGGGAAACGGGCCGAGGTTTGTGTCTGGGGGCCTATGGCTGGGAGTGACCGGCTGGCTCCTGAAAAGCTACGATAGGCAGGATGGTGACCAGACCCATGGTGGCAGAAGTGCTAAGTTGGGCTGGTTTGATAGTACCAAGTGGCTCCTGCAATCTGCCATCAAAATTTGGCAGGCGAGTTTTGTTTTCCAGGGAAAAGTGCCGTTGTTTGTGTTTGGGGGCCTGTGGCTGGGAGTGGCCGACTGGCTCCTTAGAATCCACGATACGCAGCATGGTTCCCAGACCTGAGGTGACACCATTGCCAAGGTAGGCTGGTTTGATAGTATCAAGTGGTTCCTGCAATCTGCCATCCAGAAGCAGGGCAGCTTACTTTTGTTTGCCAGGGAAACGGGCCGAGGTTTGTGTCTGGGGACCTATGGCTGGGACTGACCGGCTGGCTCCTGAAAAGCTACGATAGGCAGGATGGTGACCCGACCCATGGTGGCACAAGTGCCAAGTTGGGCTGGTTTGATAGTACCATGTGGCTCCTGCAATCTGCCATCAAAAAGTTGGCAGGCGAGTTTTGTTTTCCAGGGAAAAGTGTGGTTGTTTGTGTTTGGGGGCCTGTGGCTCGGAGTGGCCGGCTGGCTCCTTAGAATCCACAATACGCAGCATGGTTCCCAGAGCCAAGGTGGCACCAGTGCCATGTCGGGCTAGTTTGATGGTGCAAAGTGGCTCCTGCAATCTGCCATCCAGAAGCAGGGCAGCTTATTTTGTTTGCCAGGGAAACGGGCAGAGCTTTGTGTCTGGGGGCCTATGGCTGGGAGTGAGCCGCTGGCTCCTTAGAATCCATGATACGCAGGATGGTTCCCAGAGCCAAGGTGGCACCAGTGCCAAGTTGGGCTGGTTGACAGCACTAAATAGCTCCTGCAATCTGTCATCCAGAAGCGGGGCAGCTTACTTTTGTTTGCCAGGGAAATCGGCCGTTGTTTGTGTTTGGGGGCCTATGGCTGGGAGTGACCGGCTGGCTCCTGTAAAGCTACGATAGGCAGGATGGTGACCAGACCCATGGTGGCACCAGTGCCAAGTTGGGCTGGTTTGATAGTATCAAGTGACTCCTGCAATCTGCTATCAAAAAGCTGACAGGCGAGTTTTGTTTTCCAGGGAAAAGCGCCGTTGCTTGTATTTGGGGGCCTGTGGCTGGGAGTGGCCCTCTGGCGTCATAGAATCTATGTTACGCAGCCTGGTTCCCAGAGCCAAGGTGGCACCAGTGCCAAGTCGGGCTAGTTTGATGGTGAAAACTGGCTCCTGCAATCTGCCATCCAGAAGCGGGGTAGCTTACTTTTGTTTGCCAGGGAAACGGGCCGAGGTTTTTGTCTGGGGGCCTATGGCTGGGAGTGACCGGCTGGCTTCTGAAAAGCTGCGATAGGCAGGATGGTGACCAGACCCATGGTGGCACCAGTGCCAAGTTGGGCTGGTTTGATAGTACCAAGTGGCTCCTGCAATCTGCCATCAAAAATTTGGCAGGCGAGTTTTGTTTTCCAGGGAAAAGCGCCGTTGTTTGTGTTTGGGGGCCTATGGCTGGGAGTGACCGGCTGGGTCCGGAAAAGCTACGATAGGCAGTATGGTGACCAGACCCATGGTGGCAACAGTGCCAAGTTGGGCTGGTTTGATAGTACCAAGTGGCTCCTGCAATCTGCCATCAAAATTTGGCAGGCGAGTTTTGTTTTCCAGAGAAAAGCACCGTTGTTTGTGTTTGGGGTCCTGTGGCTGGGAGTGGCCGGCTGGCTCCTTAGAATCCACGATACGCAGCATGGTTCCCAGAGACAAGGTGGCACCAGTGCCAAGTCGGGCTGGTTTGATAGTACCAAGTGGCTCCTGCAATCTGCCATCAAAAAGTTGGCAGGCGAGTTTTGTTTGCCAGCGAAAAGGGCCGGGGTTTTTGTTTGGGGACCTATGGCTCAGAGTGGCCGGCTGGCCCCTGAAAATCCACGATAGGCAGGATGGTGACCAGAGCCAAGGTGGCACCAGTGCCAAGTCGGGCTGGTTTAATAGTAATAAATAGCTCCTGCAATCTGCCATCCAGAAGCAGGGCAGCTTAATTTTGTTTGCCAGGGAAACGGGCCGTGGTTTGTGTCTGGGGGCCTATGGCTGGGAGTGACCGGCCGGCTCCTGAAAAGCTACGATAGGAAGGATGGTGACCAGACCCATGGTGGCACCAGTGCTAAGTTGGGCTGGTTTGATAGTACCAAGTGGCTCCTGCAATCTGCCATCAAATAGTTGGCAGGCGAAGTATGTTTTCCAGGGTAAAGTGCCGTTGTTTGTGTTTGGGGGCCTGTGGCTGGGAGTGGCCGAGTGGCTGCTTAGAATCCACGATACGCAGGATGGTTCCCAGGCCAGAGGTGGCTCCAGTGCCAAGTCGGGCCAGTTTGATTGTGCAAACTGGCTCCTGCAATCTGCCATCCAGAAGCGGGGTAGCTTACTTTTGTTTGCCAGGGAAACGGGCCGAAATTTTTGTCTGGGGCCCTACGGCTGGGGGTGACTGGCTGGCTCCTGAAAAGCTACGATAGGCAGGATGGTGACCAGCCCCATGGTGGCAGCAGTGCCATGTTGGGCTGGTTAGATAGTACAAAGTGGCTCCTGCAATCTGCCATCAAAAAGTTGGCAGGCGAGTTTTGTTTTCCAGGGAAAAGCGCCGTTGTTTGTGTTTGGGGGCATGTGGCTGGGAGTGGCCGGCTGGCTCCTGAAAATACGCGATAGGCAGGATGGTTCCCAGATCCAAGGTGGCACCAGTGCCAAGTCGGGCTGGTTTTATGTTGCAAAGTGGCTCCTGCAATCTGCCATCAAAATGTTGGCAGGCGAGTTTTGTTTTCCAGGGAAAAGTGCCGTTGTTTGTGTTTGGGGGTTCTGTGGCTGGGAGTGGCCAGCTGGCTCCTTAGAATCTATGTTACGCAGCATGGTTCCCAGACCCAAGGTGGCACCAGTGGCAAGTCGGGCTGGTTTGATGGTGCAAAGTGGCTCCTGCAATCTGCCATCCAAAAGCGGCGCAGCTTACTTTTGTGTGCCAGGGAAACGGGCAGAGCTTTGTGTCTGGGGGCCTATTGTTGGGAGTGGCCTGCTGGCTCCTTAAAATTCACGATACGCAGGATTGTGACCAGACCCAAGGTGGCACCAGTGCCATGTCGGGCTGGTTTTGTAGTACCAAGTGCGTCCTGCAATTTGCAATCCAAAAGCGGGGCAGCTGAGTTTTGTTTGCCAGAGAAAAGGGCTGTGGTATGTGTTTGGGTCCTGTGGCTGGCAGTGGCCGGCTGTCTCCTTAAATTCCATGATACGCAGCATCGTTCCCAGACCCAAGGTGGCACCAGTGCCAAGTTGGGCTGGTTTGACAGTGTCAAAAGCTCCTGTAATCTCCCATCCAGAAGTGGGGCAGCTGAGTTTTTTTTGCCTGTGAATCGGGCCGTTGTTTTTGATTGGGGTCTGTGGCGGAGAGTGGTCGGCTGGCTCCTGACAATCCACAATACGCAGGATGGTTCCGAGACCCAAGGTGGCACCAGTGCCAAGTTGGGCTGGTTTGATAGTACCAAGTGGCTCCTGCAATCTGCCATCCAGAAGCGGGGCAGCTGAGTTTTGTTTGCCAGGGAAAAGGGCCGTGGTTTTTGTTTGGGGACCTATGGCTCAGAGTGGCCGGCTGGCCCCTGAAAATCCACAATAGGCAGAATGGTTCCCAGACCCAAGGTGGCACCAATGACAAGTCGAGCTGGTTTGATGGTGCAAAGTGGCTCCTGCAATCTGCCATCCCGATGAGGGGCAGCTGATTTTTGTTTGCCAGAGAACAAGTCCGTGGTTCGTTTTTGGGGGCATATGGCTGGGAGTGGCCGGCTGGCTCCTTAAAATGCTCGATACGCAGGATGGTTCCCAGACCCAAGGTGGCACCAGTGCCAAGTTGGGCTGTTTTTGTAGTACCATGTGCGTCCTGCAATTTGCCCTCCAGAAGAGAGGCAGTTGAGTTTTGTTTTCCAGAGAAAAGGGCCGTGGTTTGTGTTTGAGGGCATATGGCTGAGAGTGGCCGGTTGACCCCTGAAAATCCACAATAGGCAGGATGGTTCCCAGAGCCAAGGTGGCACCAGTGCCAAGTCGGGCTGGTTTGATAGTACTAAATAGCTCCTGCAATCTGCCATCCAGAAGCGGCGTAGCTTACTTTTGTGTGCCAGGGAAACGGGCAGAGCTTTGTGTCTGGGGGCCTATTGTTGGGAGTGGCCTTCTGGCTCCTTAAAATTCACGATACGCAGGATTGTGACCAGACCCAAGGTGGCACCAGTGCCATGTCGGGCTGGTTTTGTAGTACCAAGTGCGTCCTGCAATTTGCAATCCAAAAGCGGGGCAGCTGAGTTTTGTTTACCAGAGAAAAGGGCTGTGGTATGTGTTTGGGTCCTGTGGCTGGCAGTGGCCGGCTGTCTCCTTAAATTCCATGATACGCAGCATCGTTCCCAGACCCAAGGTGGCACCAGTGCCAAGTAGGGCTGGTTTGACAGTGTCAAAAGCTCCTGTAATCTCCCATCCAGAAGTGGGGCAGCTGAGTTTTTTTTGCCTGTGAATAGGGCCGAGGATTGTGTCTGGGGACCTATGGCTGGGAGTGACCGGCTGGCTCCTGAAAAGCTACGGTAGGCAGGATGGTGACCCGACCCATGGTGGCACAAGTGCCAAGTCAGGCTGGTTTGATAGTACAAAGTGGCTCCTGCAATCTGCCATCCAGAAGCGGGGCAGCTTACTTTTGTTTGCCATGGAAACGGGCCGAGCTTTGTGTCTGGGCGCCTATGGCTGGGAGTGACTGGCTGGCTCCTGAAAAGCTACGATAGGCAGGATGTTGACCAGACCCATGGTGGCACCAGTGCCAAGTCAGGCTGGTTTGATAGTACAAAGTGGCTCCTGCAATCTGCCATCAAAATGTTGGCAGGCGAGTTTTGTTTTCCAGGGAAAAGCGCCGTTGTTTGTGTTTGGGGGCATGTGGCTGGGAGTGGCCGGCTGGCTCCTAAAAATACGCGATAGGCAGGATGGTTCCCAGATCCAAGGTGGCACCAGTGCCAAGTCGGGCTGGTTTTATGTTGCAAAGTGGCTCCTGCAATCTGCCATCAAAAATTTGGCAGGCGAGTTTTGTTTTCCAGGGAAAAGTGCCGTTGTTTGTGTTTGGGGTTTCTGTGGCTGGGAGTGGCCAGCTGGCTCCTTAGAATCTATGTTACGCAGCATGGTTCCCAGACCCAAGGTGGCACCAGTGCCAAGTCGGGCTGGTTTGATGGTGCAAACCGGCTCCTGCAATCTGCCATCCAGAAGCGGGGTAGCTTACTTTTGTTTGCCAGGGAAACGGGCCGAGGTTTTTGTCTGGGGGCCTATGGCTGGGAGTGACCGGCTGGCTCCTGAAAAGCTACGATAGGCAGGATGGTGACCAGACCCATGGTGGCACCAGTGCCAAGTTGGGCTGATTAGATAGTACCAAGTGGCTCCTGCAATCTGCCATCAAATAGTTGGCAGGCGAGTTATGTTTTCCAGGGAAAAGTGCCGTTGTTTGTGTTTGGGGGCCTGTGGCTGGGAGTGGCCGGCTGGCTCCTTAGAATCCACGATTCGCAGGATGGTTCCCAGACCAGAGGTGGCACCAGTGCCAAGTCGGGCTGGTTTGATGGTGCAAAGTGGCTCCTGCAATCTGCCATCCAGAAGCGGGGTAGCTTACTTTTGTTTGCCAGGGAAACGGGCCGAGGTTTTTGTCTGGGGGCCTATGGCTGGGAGTGACCAGCTGGCTCCTGAAAAGCTACGATAGGCAGGATGGTGATCAGACCCATGGTGGCACCAGTGCCAAGTTGGGCTTGTTTGATAGTACCAAGTGGCTCCTGCAATCTGCCATCAAAAAGTTGGCAGGCGAGTTTTGTTTTCCAGGGAAAAGCACCGTTGTTTGTGTTTGGGGGCCTGTGGCTGGGAGTGCCCGGCTGGCTCCTTAGAATCCACGATACGCAGGATGGTTCCCAGACCAGAGGTGGCTCCAGTGCCAAGTCGGGCTAGTTTGATGGTGCAAAGTGGCTCCTGCAATCTGCCATCCAGAAGCGGGGTAGCTTACTTTTGTTTGCCAGGGAAACGGGCCGAGGTTTTTGTCTGGGGGCCTATGGCTGGGAGTGACCAGCTGGCTCCTGAAAAGCTACGATAGGCAGGATGGTGACCAGACCCATGGTGGCACCAGTGCCAAGTCGGGCTGGTTTGATAGTACCAAGTGGCTCCTGCAATCTGCCATCTAAAAGTTGGCAGGCGAGTTTTGTTTTCCAGGTAAAAGCGCCGTTGTTTGTGTTTGGGGGCCTGTGGCTGGGAGTGGCCGAGTGGCTCCTTAGAATCCACAATACGCAGCATGGTTCCCAGACCAGAGGTGGCACCAGTGCCAAGTCGGGCTGATTTGATAGTACCAAGTGGCTCCTGCAATCTGCCATCCACAAGCGGGGCAGCTTACGTTTGTTTGCCAGGGAAACGGGCCGAGGTTTGTGTCTGGGGGCCTATGGCTGGGAGTGACCAGCTGGCTCCTGAAAAGCTTCGATAGGCAGGATGGTGACCCGTCCCATGGTGGCACAAGTGCCAAGTTGGGCTGGTTTGATAGTACCATGTGGCTCCTGCAATCTGCCATCAAATAGTTGGCAGGCGAGTTTTGTTTTCCAGGGAAAAGCGCCGTTGTTTGTGTTTGGGGGCATGTGGCTGGGAGTGGCCGGCTGGCTCCTAAAAATACGCGATAGGCAGGATGGTTCCCAGATCCAAGGTGGCACCAGTGCCAAGTCGGGCTGGTTTTATGTTGCAAAGTGGCTCCTGCAATCTGCCATCAAAATGTTGGCAGGCGAGTTTTGTTTTCCAGGGAAAAGTGCCGTTGTTTGTGTTTGGGGGTTCTGTGGCTGGGAGTGGCCAGCTGGCTCCTTAGAATCTATGTTACGCAGCATGGTTCCCAGACCCAAGGTGGCACCAGTGCCAAGTCGGGCTGGTTTGATGGTGCAAACTGGCTCCTGCAATCTGCCATCCAGAAGCGGGGTAGCTTACTTTTGTTTGCCAGGGAAACGGGCCGAGGTTTTTTTCTGGGGGCCTATGGCTGGGAGTGACCGGCTGGCTCCTGAAAAGCTGCGATAGGCAGGATGGTGACCAGACCCATGGTGGCACAAGTGCCAAGTTGGGCTGATTAGATAGTACCAAGTGGCTCCTGCAATCTGCCATCAAATAGTTGGCAGGCGAGTTATGTTTTCCAGGGAAAAGTGCCGTTGTTTGTGTTTGGGGGCCTGTGGCTGGGAGTGGCCGGCTGGCTCCTTAGAATCCACGATTCGCAGGATGGTTCCCAGAACAGAGGTGGCACCAGTGCCAAGTCGGGCAGGTTTGATGGTGCAAAGTGGCTCCTGCAATCTGCCATCCAGAAGCGGGGTAGCTTACTTTTGTTTGCCAGGGAAACGGGCCGAGGTTTTTGTCTGGGGGCCTATGGCTGGGAGTGACCAGCTGGCTCCTGAAAAGCTACGATAGGCAGGATGGTGATCAGACCCATGGTGGCACCAGTGCCAAGTTGGGCTTGTTTGATAGTACCAAGTGGCTCCTGCAATCTGCCATCAAAAAGTTGGCAGGCGAGTTTTGTTTTCCAGGGAAAAGCACCGTTGTTTGTGTTTGGGGGCCTGTGGCTGGGAGTGGCCGGCTGGCTCCTTAGAATCCACGATACGCAGGATGGTTCCCAGACCAGAGGTGGCTCCAGTGCCAAGTCGGGCTAGTTTGATGGTGCAAAGTGGCTCCTGCAATCTGCCATCCAGAAGCGGGGTAGCTTACTTTTGTTTGCCAGGGAAACGGGCCGAGGTTTTTGTCTGGGGGCCTATGGCTGGGAGTGACCGGCTGGCTCCTGAAAAGCTACGATAGGCAGGATGGTGACCAGACCCATGGTGGCACCAGTGCCAAGTCGGGCTGGTTTGATAGTACCAAGTGGCTCCTGCAATCTGCCATCTAAAAGTTGGCAGGCGAGTTTTGTTTTCCAGGGAAAAGCGCCGTTGTTTGTGTTTGGGGGCCTGTGGCTGGGAGTGGCCGAGTGGCTCCTTAGAATCCACAATACGCAGCATGTTTCCCAGACCAGAGGTGGCACCAGTGCCAAGTCGGGCTGATTTGATAGTACCAAGTGGCTCCTGCAATCTGCCATCCACAAGCGGGGCAGCTTACGTTTGTTTGCCAGGGAAACGGGCCGAGGTTTGTGTCTGGGGGCCTATGGCTGGGAGTGACCAGCTGGCTCCTGAAAAGCTACGATAGGCAGGATGGTGACCCGTCCCATGGTGGCACAAGTGCCAAGTTGGGCTGGTTTGATAGTACCATGTGGCTCCTGCAATCTGCCATCAAAAAGTTGGCAGGCAAGTTTTGTTTTCCAGGGAAAAGCGCCGTTGTTTGAGTTTGGGGGCCTGTGGCTGGGAGTGGCCAGCTGGCTCCTTAGAATCCACGATACGCAGGATGGTTCCCAGACCAGAGGTGACACCAGTGCCAAGTCGGGCCAGTTTGATAGTGCAAACTGGCTCCTGCAATCTGCCATCCAGAAGCGGGGTAGCTAACTTTTGTTTGCCAGGGAAACGGGCAGAGCTTTGTGTCTGGGGGCCTATGGCCTGGAGTGAGCCGCTGGCTCCTTGGAATCCACGATACGCAGGATGGTTCCCAGAGCCAAGGTGGCACCAGTGCCAAGTTGGGCTGGTTTGACAGCACTAAATAGCTCCTGCAATCTGCCATCCAGAAGCGGGGCAGCTTACTTTTGTTTGCCAGGGATATCGGCCGTTGTTTGTGTTTGGGGGCCTATGGCTGGGAGTGACCGGCTGGCTCCTGAATAGCTACGATAGGCAAGATGGTGACCAGACCCATGGTGGCACCAGTGCCAAGTTGGGCTGGTTTGATAGTACCTAGTGACTCCTGCAATCTGCCATCAAAAAGTTGACAGGCGAGTTTTGTTTTCCAGGGAAAAGCACCCTTGCTTGTGTTTGGGGGCCTGTGGCTGGGAGTGGCCCTCTGGCGTCATAGAATCTATGTTATGCAGCATGGTTCCCAGAGCCAAGGTGGCACCAGTGCCAAGTCGGGCTAGTTTGATGGTGCAAAGTGGCTCCTGCAATCTGCCATCCAGAAGCGGGGCAGCTTACTTTTGTTTGCCAGGGAAACGGGCCGAGGTTTTTGTCTGGTGGCCTATGGCTGGGAGTGACCGGCTGGCTCCTGAAAAGCTGCGATAGGCAGGATGTTTTCCAGACCCATGGTGGCACCAGTGCCAAGTTGGGCTGATTAGATAGTACCAAGTGGCTCCTGCAATCTGCCATCAAAAATTTGGAAGGCGAGTTATGTTTTCCAGGGAAAAGTGCCGTTGTTTGTGTTTGGGGGCCTGTGGCTGGGAGTGGCCAGCTGGCTCCTTAGAATCCACGATACGCAGGATGGTTCCCAGACCAGAGGTGGCACCAGTGCCAAGTCGGGCTGGTTTGATGGTGCAAAGTGGCTCCTGCAATCTGCCATCCAGAAGCGGGGTAGCTTACTTTTGTTTGCCAGGGAAACGGGCCGAGGTTTTTGTCTGGGGGCCTATGGCTGGGAGTGACCGGCTGGCTCCTGAAAAGCTACAATAGGCAGGATGGTGACCAGCCCCATGGTGGCACCAGTGCCAAGTCGGGCTGGTTTGATAGTACAAAGTGGCTCCTGCAATCTGCCATCAAAAAGTTGGCAGGCGAGTTTTGTTTTCCAGGGAAAAGCGCCGTTGTTTGTGTTTGGGGGCATGTGGCTGGGAGTGGCCGGCTGGCTCCTGAAAATACGCGATAGGCAGGATGGTTCCCAGACCAGAGGTGGCACCAGTGCCAAGTCGGGCTGGTTTGATATTACCAAGTGGTTCCTGCAATCTGCCATCCAGAAGCGGGGCAGCTTACTTTTGTTTGCCATGGAAACGGGCCGAGCTTTGTGTCTGGGCGCCTATGGCTGGGAGTGACCGGCTGGCTCCTGAAAAGCTATGATAGGCAGGATGTTGACCAGACCCATGGCGCCACCAGTGCCAAGTAGGGCTGGTTTGATAGTACCAAGTGGCTCCTGCAATCTGCCATCAAAAATTTGGCAGGCGAGTTTTGTTTTCCAGGGAAAAGCGCCGTTGTTTGTGTTTGGGGGCCTGTGGCTGGGAGTGGCCGAGTGGCTGCTTAGAATCCACGATACGCAGGATGGTTCCCAGGCCAGAGGTGGCACCAGTGCCAAGTCGGGCTGGTTTGATGGTGCAAACTGGGTCCTGCAATCTGCCATCGAGAAGCGGGGTAGCTTACTTTTGTTTGCCAGGGAAACGGGCCGAAATTTTTGTCTGGGGGCCTACGGCTGGGGGTGACTGGCTGGCTCCTGAAAAGCTACGATAGGCAGGATGGTGACCAGCCCCATGGTGGCACCAGTGCCAAGTCGGGCTGGTTTGATAGTACCAAGTGGCTCCTGCAATCTGCCATCAAAAAGTTGGCAGGCGAGTTTTGTTTTCCAGGGAAAAGCGCCGTTGTTTGTGTTTGGGGGCATGTGGCTGGGAGTGGCCGGCTGGCTCCTGAAAATACGCGATAGGCAGGATGGTTCCCAGATCTAAGGTGGCACCAGTGCCACGTCGGGCTGGTTTTATGTTGCAAAGTGGCTCCTGCAATCTGCCATCAAAATGTTGGCAGGCGAGTTTTGTTTTCCAGGGAAAAGTGCGGTTGTTTGTGTTTGGGGGCCTGTGGCTCGGAGTGGCCGGCTGGCTCCTTAGAATCCACAATACGCAGCATGTTTCCCAGAGCCAAGGTGGCACCAGTGCCAAGTCGGGCTAGTTTGATGGTGCAAAGTGGCTCCTGCAATCTGCCATCCAGAAGCGGGGCAGCTTATTTTGTTTGCCAGGGAAACGGGCAGAGCTTTGTGTCTGGGGGCCTATGGCTGGGAGTGAGCCGCTGGCTCCTTAGAATCCACGATACGCAGGATGGTTCCCAGAGCCAAGGTGGCACCAGTGCCAAGTTGGGCTGGTTTGACAGCACTAAATAGCTCCTGCAATCTGCCATCCAGAAGCGGGGCAGCTTACTTTTGTTTGCCAGGGAAATCGGCCGTTGTTTGTGTTTGGGGGCCTATGGCTGGGAGTGACCGGCTGGCTCCTGAAAAGCTACGATAGGCAGGATGGTGACCAGACCCATGGTGGCACCAGTGCCAAGTTGGGCTGGTTTGATAGTACCAAGTGACTCCTGCAATCTGCTATCAAAAAGTTGACAGGCGAGTTTTGTTTTCCAGGGAAAAGCGCCGTTGCTTGTGTTTGGGGGCCTGTGGCTGGGAGTGGCCCTCTGGCGTCATAGAATCTATGTTACGAAGCATGGTTCCCAGAGCCAAGGTGGCACCAGTGCCAAGTCGGGCTAGTTTGATGGTGCAAAGTGGCTCCTGCAATCTGCCATCAAAAATTTGGCAGGCGAGTTATGTTTTCCAGGGAAAAGTGCCGTTGTTTGTGTTTGGGGGCCTGTGGCTGGGAGTGGCCAGCTGGCTCCTTAGAATCCACGATACGCAGGATGGTTCCCAGACCAGAGGTGGCACCAGTGCCAAGTCGGGCTGGTTTGATGGTGCAAAGTGGCTCCTGCAATCTGCCATCCAGAAGCGGGGCAGCTTACTTTTGTTTGCCAGGGAAACGGGCCGAGGTTTTTGTCTGGGGGCCTATGGCTGGGAGTGACCGGCTGGCTCCTGAAAAGCTACAATAGGCAGGATGGTGACCAGCCCCATGGTGGCACCAGTGCCAAGTCGGGCTGGTTTGATAGTACCAAGTGGCTCCTGCAATCTGCCATCAAAAAGTTGGCAGGCGAGTTTTGTTTTCCAGGGAAAAGCACCGTTGTTTGTGTTTGGGGGCCTGTGGCTGGGAGTGCCCGGCTGGCTCCTTAGAATCCACGATACGCAGGATGGTTCCCAGACCAGAGGTGGCTCCAGTGCCAAGTCGGGCTAGTTTGATGGTGCAAAGTGGCTCCTGCAATCTGCCATCCAGAAGCGGGGTAGCTTACTTTTGTTTGCCAGGGAAACGGGCCGAGGTTTTTGTCTGGGGGCCTATGGCTGGGAGTGACCAGCTGGCTCCTGAAAAGCTACGATAGGCAGGATGGTGACCAGACCCATGGTGGCACCAGTGCCAAGTCGGGCTGGTTTGATAGTACCAAGTGGCTCCTGCAATCTGCCATCTAAAAGTTGGCAGGCGAGTTTTGTTTTCCAGGTAAAAGCGCCGTTGTTTGTGTTTGGGGGCCTGTGGCTGGGAGTGGCCGAGTGGCTCCTTAGAATCCACAATACGCAGCATGGTTCCCAGACCAGAGGTGGCACCAGTGCCAAGTCGGGCTGATTTGATAGTACCAAGTGGCTCCTGCAATCTGCCATCCACAAGCGGGGCAGCTTACGTTTGTTTGCCAGGGAAACGGGCCGAGGTTTGTGTCTGGGGGCCTATGGCTGGGAGTGACCAGCTGGCTCCTGAAAAGCTTCGATAGGCAGGATGGTGACCCGTCCCATGGTGGCACAAGTGCCAAGTTGGGCTGGTTTGATAGTACCATGTGGCTCCTGCAATCTGCCATCAAATAGTTGGCAGGCGAGTTTTGTTTTCCAGGGAAAAGCGCCGTTGTTTGTGTTTGGGGGCATGTGGCTGGGAGTGGCCGGCTGGCTCCTAAAAATACGCGATAGGCAGGATGGTTCCCAGATCCAAGGTGGCACCAGTGCCAAGTCGGGCTGGTTTTATGTTGCAAAGTGGCTCCTGCAATCTGCCATCAAAATGTTGGCAGGCGAGTTTTGTTTTCCAGGGAAAAGTGCCGTTGTTTGTGTTTGGGGGTTCTGTGGCTGGGAGTGGCCAGCTGGCTCCTTAGAATCTATGTTACGCAGCATGGTTCCCAGACCCAAGGTGGCACCAGTGCCAAGTCGGGCTGGTTTGATGGTGCAAACTGGCTCCTGCAATCTGCCATCCAGAAGCGGGGTAGCTTACTTTTGTTTGCCAGGGAAACGGGCCGAGGTTTTTTTCTGGGGGCCTATGGCTGGGAGTGACCGGCTGGCTCCTGAAAAGCTGCGATAGGCAGGATGGTGACCAGACCCATGGTGGCACAAGTGCCAAGTTGGGCTGATTAGATAGTACCAAGTGGCTCCTGCAATCTGCCATCAAATAGTTGGCAGGCGAGTTATGTTTTCCAGGGAAAAGTGCCGTTGTTTGTGTTTGGGGGCCTGTGGCTGGGAGTGGCCGGCTGGCTCCTTAGAATCCACGATTCGCAGGATGGTTCCCAGAACAGAGGTGGCACCAGTGCCAAGTCGGGCAGGTTTGATGGTGCAAAGTGGCTCCTGCAATCTGCCATCCAGAAGCGGGGTAGCTTACTTTTGTTTGCCAGGGAAACGGGCCGAGGTTTTTGTCTGGGGGCCTATGGCTGGGAGTGACCAGCTGGCTCCTGAAAAGCTACGATAGGCAGGATGGTGATCAGACCCATGGTGGCACCAGTGCCAAGTTGGGCTTGTTTGATAGTACCAAGTGGCTCCTGCAATCTGCCATCAAAAAGTTGGCAGGCGAGTTTTGTTTTCCAGGGAAAAGCACCGTTGTTTGTGTTTGGGGGCCTGTGGCTGGGAGTGGCCGGCTGGCTCCTTAGAATCCACGATACGCAGGATGGTTCCCAGACCAGAGGTGGCTCCAGTGCCAAGTCGGGCTAGTTTGATGGTGCAAAGTGGCTCCTGCAATCTGCCATCCAGAAGCGGGGTAGCTTACTTTTGTTTGCCAGGGAAACGGGCCGAGGTTTTTGTCTGGGGGCCTATGGCTGGGAGTGACCGGCTGGCTCCTGAAAAGCTACGATAGGCAGGATGGTGACCAGACCCATGGTGGCACCAGTGCCAAGTCGGGCTGGTTTGATAGTACCAAGTGGCTCCTGCAATCTGCCATCTAAAAGTTGGCAGGCGAGTTTTGTTTTCCAGGGAAAAGCGCCGTTGTTTGTGTTTGGGGGCCTGTGGCTGGGAGTGGCCGAGTGGCTCCTTAGAATCCACAATACGCAGCATGTTTCCCAGACCAGAGGTGGCACCAGTGCCAAGTCGGGCTGATTTGATAGTACCAAGTGGCTCCTGCAATCTGCCATCCACAAGCGGGGCAGCTTACGTTTGTTTGCCAGGGAAACGGGCCGAGGTTTGTGTCTGGGGGCCTATGGCTGGGAGTGACCAGCTGGCTCCTGAAAAGCTACGATAGGCAGGATGGTGACCCGTCCCATGGTGGCACAAGTGCCAAGTTGGGCTGGTTTGATAGTACCATGTGGCTCCTGCAATCTGCCATCAAAAAGTTGGCAGGCAAGTTTTGTTTTCCAGGGAAAAGCGCCGTTGTTTGAGTTTGGGGGCCTGTGGCTGGGAGTGGCCAGCTGGCTCCTTAGAATCCACGATACGCAGGATGGTTCCCAGACCAGAGGTGACACCAGTGCCAAGTCGGGCCAGTTTGATAGTGCAAACTGGCTCCTGCAATCTGCCATCCAGAAGCGGGGTAGCTAACTTTTGTTTGCCAGGGAAACGGGCAGAGCTTTGTGTCTGGGGGCCTATGGCCTGGAGTGAGCCGCTGGCTCCTTGGAATCCACGATACGCAGGATGGTTCCCAGAGCCAAGGTGGCACCAGTGCCAAGTTGGGCTGGTTTGACAGCACTAAATAGCTCCTGCAATCTGCCATCCAGAAGCGGGGCAGCTTACTTTTGTTTGCCAGGGATATCGGCCGTTGTTTGTGTTTGGGGGCCTATGGCTGGGAGTGACCGGCTGGCTCCTGAATAGCTACGATAGGCAAGATGGTGACCAGACCCATGGTGGCACCAGTGCCAAGTTGGGCTGGTTTGATAGTACCTAGTGACTCCTGCAATCTGCCATCAAAAAGTTGACAGGCGAGTTTTGTTTTCCAGGGAAAAGCACCCTTGCTTGTGTTTGGGGGCCTGTGGCTGGGAGTGGCCCTCTGGCGTCATAGAATCTATGTTATGCAGCATGGTTCCCAGAGCCAAGGTGGCACCAGTGCCAAGTCGGGCTAGTTTGATGGTGCAAAGTGGCTCCTGCAATCTGCCATCCAGAAGCGGGGCAGCTTACTTTTGTTTGCCAGGGAAACGGGCCGAGGTTTTTGTCTGGTGGCCTATGGCTGGGAGTGACCGGCTGGCTCCTGAAAAGCTGCGATAGGCAGGATGTTTTCCAGACCCATGGTGGCACCAGTGCCAAGTTGGGCTGATTAGATAGTACCAAGTGGCTCCTGCAATCTGCCATCAAAAATTTGGAAGGCGAGTTATGTTTTCCAGGGAAAAGTGCCGTTGTTTGTGTTTGGGGGCCTGTGGCTGGGAGTGGCCAGCTGGCTCCTTAGAATCCACGATACGCAGGATGGTTCCCAGACCAGAGGTGGCACCAGTGCCAAGTCGGGCTGGTTTGATGGTGCAAAGTGGCTCCTGCAATCTGCCATCCAGAAGCGGGGTAGCTTACTTTTGTTTGCCAGGGAAACGGGCCGAGGTTTTTGTCTGGGGGCCTATGGCTGGGAGTGACCGGCTGGCTCCTGAAAAGCTACAATAGGCAGGATGGTGACCAGCCCCATGGTGGCACCAGTGCCAAGTCGGGCTGGTTTGATAGTACAAAGTGGCTCCTGCAATCTGCCATCAAAAAGTTGGCAGGCGAGTTTTGTTTTCCAGGGAAAAGCGCCGTTGTTTGTGTTTGGGGGCATGTGGCTGGGAGTGGCCGGCTGGCTCCTGAAAATACGCGATAGGCAGGATGGTTCCCAGACCAGAGGTGGCACCAGTGCCAAGTCGGGCTGGTTTGATATTACCAAGTGGTTCCTGCAATCTGCCATCCAGAAGCGGGGCAGCTTACTTTTGTTTGCCATGGAAACGGGCCGAGCTTTGTGTCTGGGCGCCTATGGCTGGGAGTGACCGGCTGGCTCCTGAAAAGCTATGATAGGCAGGATGTTGACCAGACCCATGGCGCCACCAGTGCCAAGTAGGGCTGGTTTGATAGTACCAAGTGGCTCCTGCAATCTGCCATCAAAAATTTGGCAGGCGAGTTTTGTTTTCCAGGGAAAAGCGCCGTTGTTTGTGTTTGGGGGCCTGTGGCTGGGAGTGGCCGAGTGGCTGCTTAGAATCCACGATACGCAGGATGGTTCCCAGGCCAGAGGTGGCACCAGTGCCAAGTCGGGCTGGTTTGATGGTGCAAACTGGGTCCTGCAATCTGCCATCGAGAAGCGGGGTAGCTTACTTTTGTTTGCCAGGGAAACGGGCCGAAATTTTTGTCTGGGGGCCTACGGCTGGGGGTGACTGGCTGGCTCCTGAAAAGCTACGATAGGCAGGATGGTGACCAGCCCCATGGTGGCACCAGTGCCAAGTCGGGCTGGTTTGATAGTACCAAGTGGCTCCTGCAATCTGCCATCAAAAAGTTGGCAGGCGAGTTTTGTTTTCCAGGGAAAAGCGCCGTTGTTTGTGTTTGGGGGCATGTGGCTGGGAGTGGCCGGCTGGCTCCTGAAAATACGCGATAGGCAGGATGGTTCCCAGATCCAAGGTTGCACCAGTGCCACGTCGGGCTGGTTTTATGTTGCAAAGTGGCTCCTGCAATCTGCCATCAAAATGTTGGCAGGCGAGTTTTGTTTTCCAGGGAAAAGTGCGGTTGTTTGTGTTTGGGGGCCTGTGGCTCGGAGTGGCCGGCTGGCTCCTTAGAATCCACAATACGCAGCATGTTTCCCAGAGCCAAGGTGGCACCAGTGCCAAGTCGGGCTAGTTTGATGGTGCAAAGTGGCTCCTGCAATCTGCCATCCAGAAGCGGGGCAGCTTATTTTGTTTGCCAGGGAAACGGGCAGAGCTTTGTGTCTGGGGGCCTATGGCTGGGAGTGAGCCGCTGGCTCCTTAGAATCCACGATACGCAGGATGGTTCCCAGAGCCAAGGTGGCACCAGTGCCAAGTTGGGCTGGTTTGACAGCACTAAATAGCTCCTGCAATCTGCCATCCAGAAGCGGGGCAGCTTACTTTTGTTTGCCAGGGAAATCGGCCGTTGTTTGTGTTTGGGGGCCTATGGCTGGGAGTGACCGGCTGGCTCCTGAAAAGCTACGATAGGCAGGATGGTGACCAGACCCATGGTGGCACCAGTGCCAAGTTGGGCTGGTTTGATAGTACCAAGTGACTCCTGCAATCTGCTATCAAAAAGTTGACAGGCGAGTTTTGTTTTCCAGGGAAAAGCGCCGTTGCTTGTGTTTGGGGGCCTGTGGCTGGGAGTGGCCCTCTGGCGTCATAGAATCTATGTTACGAAGCATGGTTCCCAGAGCCAAGGTGGCACCAGTGCCAAGTCGGGCTAGTTTGATGGTGCAAAGTGGCTCCTGCAATCTGCCATCAAAAATTTGGCAGGCGAGTTATGTTTTCCAGGGAAAAGTGCCGTTGTTTGTGTTTGGGGGCCTGTGGCTGGGAGTGGCCAGCTGGCTCCTTAGAATCCACGATACGCAGGATGGTTCCCAGACCAGAGGTGGCACCAGTGCCAAGTCGGGCTGGTTTGATGGTGCAAAGTGGCTCCTGCAATCTGCCATCCAGAAGCGGGGCAGCTTACTTTTGTTTGCCAGGGAAACGGGCCGAGGTTTTTGTCTGGGGGCCTATGGCTGGGAGTGACCGGCTGGCTCCTGAAAAGCTACAATAGGCAGGATGGTGACCAGCCCCATGGTGGCACCAGTGCCAAGTCGGGCTGGTTTGATAGTACAAAGTGGCTCCTGCAATCTGCCATCAAAAAGTTGGCAGGCGAGTTTTGTTTTCCAGGGAAAAGCGCCGTTGTTTGTGTTTGGGGGCATGTGGCTGGGAGTGGCCGGCTGGCTCCTGAAAATACGCGATAGGCAGGATGGTTCCCAGACCAGAGGTGGCACCAGTGCCAAGTCGGGCTGGTTTGATATTACCAAGTGGTTCCTGCAATCTGCCATCCAGAAGCGGGGCAGCTTACTTTTGTTTGCCATGGAAACGGGCCGAGCTTTGTGTCTGGGCGCCTATGGCTGGGAGTGACCGGCTGGCTCCTGAAAAGCTATGATAGGCAGGATGTTGACCAGACCCATGGCGCCACCAGTGCCAAGTAGGGCTGGTTTGATAGTACCAAGTGGCTCCTGCAATCTGCCATCAAAAATTTGGCAGGCGAGTTTTGTTTTCCAGAGAAAAGCGCCGTTGTTTGTGTTTGGGGGCCTGTGGCTGGGAGTGGCCGAGTGGCTGCTTAGAATCCACGATACGCAGGATGGTTCCCAGACCAGAGGTGGCACCAGTGCCAAGTCGGGCCAGTTTGATGGTGCAAACTGGCTCCTGCAATCTGCCATCCAGAAGCGGGGTAGCTTACTTTTGTTTGCCAGGGAAACGGGCCGAAATTTTTGTCTGGGGGCCTATGGCTGGGGGTGACTGGCTGGCTCCTGAAAAGCTACGATAGGCAGGATGGTGACCAGCCCCATGGTGGCACCAGTGCCAAGTCGGGCTGGTTTGATAGTACCAAGTGGCTCCTGCAATCTGCCATCTAAAAGTTGGCAGGCGAGTTTTGTTTTCCAGGGAAAAGCGCCGTTGTTTGTGTTTGGGGGCATGTGGCTGGGAGTGGCCGGCTGGCTCCTGAAAATACGCGATAGGCAGGATGGTTCCCAGATCCAAGGTTGCACCAGTGCCACGTCGGGCTGGTTTTATGTTGCAAAGTGGCTCCTGCAATCTGCCATCAAAATGTTGGCAGGCGAGTTTTGTTTTCCAGGGAAAAGTGCGGTTGTTTGTGTTTGGGGGCCTGTGGCTCGGAGTGGCCGGCTGGCTCCTTAGAATCCACAATACGCAGCATGTTTCCCAGAGCCAAGGTGGCACCAGTGCCAAGTCGGGCTAGTTTGATGGTGCAAAGTGGCTCCTGCAATCTGCCATCCAGAAGCGGGGCAGCTTATTTTGTTTGCCAGGGAAACGGGCAGAGCTTTGTGTCTGGGGGCCTATGGCTGGGAGTGAGCCGCTGGCTCCTTAGAATCCACGATACGCAGGATGGTTCCCAGAGCCAAGGTGGCACCAGTGCCAAGTTGGGCTGGTTTGACAGCACTAAATAGCTCCTGCAATCTGCCATCCAGAAGCGGGGCAGCTTACTTTTGTTTGCCAGGGAAATCGGCCGTTGTTTGTGTTTGGGGGCCTATGGCTGGGAGTGACCGGCTGGCTCCTGAAAAGCTACGATAGGCAGGATGGTGACCAGACCCATGGTGGCACCAGTGCCAAGTCGGGCTGGTTTGATAGTACCAAGTGACTCCTGCAATCTGCCATCAAAAAGTTGACAGGCGAGTTTTGTTTTCCAGGGAAAAGCGCCGTTGCTTGTGTTTGGGGGCCTGTGGCTGGGAGTGGCCCTCTGGCGTCATAGAATCTATGTTACGAAGCATGGTTCCCAGAGCCAAGGTGGCACCAGTGCCAAGTCGGGCTAGTTTGATGGTGCAAAGTGGCTCCTGCAATCTGCCATCCAGAAGCGGGGTAGCTTACTTATGTTTGCCAGGGAAACGGGCCGAGGTTTTTGTCTGGGGGCCTATGGCTGGGAGTGACCGGCTGGCTCCTGAAAAGCTGCGATAGGCAGGATATTTTCCAGACCAATGGTGGCACCAGTGCCAAGTTGGGCTGATTAGATAGTACCAAGTGGCTCCTGCAATCTGCCATCAAATAGTTGGCAGGCGAGTTATGTTTTCCAGGGAAAAGTGCCGTTGTTTGTGTTTGGGGGCCTGTGGCTGGGAGTGGCCAGCTGGCTCCTTAGAATCCACGATACGCAGGATGGTTCCCAGACCAGAGGTTGCACCAGTGCCAAGTCGGGCTGGTTTGATGGTGCAAAGTGGCTCCTGCAATCTGCCATCCAGAAGCGGGGTAGCTTACTTTTGTTTGCCAGGGAAACGGGCCGAGGTTTTTGTCTGGGGGCCTATGGCTGGGACTGACCGGCTGGCTCCTGAAAAGCTACGATAGGCAGGATGGTGACAAGACCCATGGTGGCACCAGTGCCAAGTTGGGCTTGTTTGATAGTACCAAGTGGCTCCTGCAATCTGCCATCAAAAAGTTGGCAGGCGAGTTTTGTTTTCCAGGGAAAAGCACCGTTGTTTGTGTTTGGGGGCCTGTGGCTGGGAGTGGCCGGCTGGCTCCTTAGAATCCACGATACGCAGGATGGTTCCCAGACCAGAGGTGGCTCCAGTGCCAAGTCGGGCCAGTTTGATGGTGCAAAGTGGCTCCTGCAGTCTGCCATCCAGAAGCGGGGTAGCTTACTTTTGTTTGTCAGGGAAACGGGCCGAGGTTTTTGTCTGGGGGCCTATGGCTGGGACTGACCGGCTGGCTCCTGAAAAGCTACGATAGGCAGGATGGTGACCAGACCCATGGTGGCACCAGTGCCAAGTCGGGCTGGTTTGATAGTACCAAGTGGCTCCTGCAATCTGCCATCAAAAAGTTGGCAGACGAGTTTTGTTTTCCAGGGAAAAGCGCCGTTGTTTGTGTTTGGGGGCATGTGGCTGGGAGTGGCCGGCTGGCTCCTAAAAATACGCGATAGGCAGGATGGTTCCCAGATCCAAGGTGGCACCAGTGCCAAGTCGGGCTGGTTTTATGTTGCAAAGTGGCTCCTGCAATCTGCCATCAAAATGTTGGCAGGCGAGTTTTGTTTTCCAGGGAAAAGTGCCGTTGTTTGTGTTTGGGGGTTCTGTGGCTGGGAGTGGCCAGCTGGCTCCTTAGAATCTATGTTACGCAGCATGGTTCCCAGACCCAAGGTGGCACCAGTGGCAAGTCGGGCTGGTTTGATGGTGCAAACTGGCTCCTGCAATCTGCCATCCAGAAGCGGGGTAGCTTACTTTTGTTTGCCAGGGAAACGGGCCGAGGTTTTTGTCTGGGGGCCTATGGCTGGGAGTGACCGGCTGGCTCCTGAAAAGCTGCGATAGGCAGGATGGTGACCAGACCCATGGTGGCACCAGTGCCAAGTTGGGCTAATTAGATAGTACCAAGTGGCTCCTGCAATCTGCCATCAAATAGTTGGCAGGCGAGTTATGTTTTCCAGGGAAAAGTGCCTTTGTTTGTGTTTGGGGGCCTGTGGCTGGGAGTGGCCGGCTGGCTCCTTAGAATCCACGATTCGCAGGATGGTTCCCAGACCAGAGGTGGCACCAGTGCCAAGTCGGGCTGGTTTGATGGTGCAAAGTGGCTCCTGCAATCTGCCATCCAGAAGCGGGGTAGCTTACTTTTGTTTGCCAGGGAAACGGGCCGAGGTTTTTGTCTGGGGGCCTATGGCTGGGAGTGACCGGCTGGCTCCTGAAAAGCTACGATAGGCAGGATGGTGATCAGACCCATGGTGGCACCAGTGCCAAGTTGGGCTTGTTTGATAGTACCAAGTGGCTCCTGCAATCTGCCATCAAAAAGTTGGCAGGCGAGTTTTGTTTTCCAGGGAAAAGCACCGTTGTCTGTGTTTGGGGGCCTGTGGCTGGGAGTGCCCGGCTGGCTCCTTAGAATCCACGATACGCAGGATGGTTCCCAGACCAGAGGTGGCACCAGTGCCAAGTCGGGCTAGTTTGATGGTGCAAAGTGGCTCCTGCAATCTGCCATCCAGAAGCGGGGTAGCTTACTTTTGTTTGCCAGGGAAACGGGCCGAGGTTTTTGTCTGGGGGCCTATGGCTGGGAGTGACCGGCTGGCTCCTGAAAAGCTACGATAGGCAGGATGGTGACCAGACCCATGGTGGCACCAGTGCCAAGTCGGGCTGGTTTGATAGTACCAAGTGGCTCCTGAAATCTGCCATCTAAAAGTTGGCAGGCGAGTTTTGTTTTCCAGGGAAAAGCGCCGTTGTTTGTGTTTGGGGGCCTGTGGCTGGGAGTGGCCGAGTGGCTCCTTAGAATCCACAATACGCAGCATGTTTCCCAGACCAGAGGTGGCACCAGTGCCAAGTCGGGCTGATTTGATAGTACCAAGTGGCTCCTGCAATCTGCCATCCACAAGCGGGGCAGCTTACGTTTGTTTGCCAGGGAAACGGGCCGAGGTTTGTGTCTGGGGGCCTATGGCTGGGAGTGACCAGCTGGCTCCTGAAAAGCTACGATAGGCAGGATGGTGACCCGTCCCATGGTGGCACAAGTGCCAAGTTGGGCTGGTTTGATAGTACCATGTGGCTCCTGCAATCTGCCATCAAAAAGTTGGCAGGCAAGTTTTGTTTTCCAGGGAACAGCGCCGTTGTTTGTGTTTGGGGGCCTGTGGCTGGGAGTGGCCAGCTGGCTCCTTAGAATCCACGATACGCAGGATGGTTCCCAGACCAGAGGTGACACCAGTGCCAAGTCGGGCCAGTTTGATAGTGCAAACTGGCTCCTGCAATCTGCCATCCAGAAGCGGGGTAGCTAACTTTTGTTTGCCAGGGAAACGGGCCGAGGTTTTTGTCTGGGGGCCTATGGCTGGGAGTGACCGGCTGGCTCCTGAAAAGCTACGATAGGCAGGATGGTGACCAGACCCATGGTGGCACCAGTGCCAAGTCGGGCTGGTTTGATAGTACCAAGTGGCTCCTGCAATCTGCCATCAAAAAGTTGGCAGACGAGTTTTGTTTTCCAGGGAAAAGCGCCGTTGTTTGTGTTTGGGGGCCTGTGGCTCGGAGTGGCCGGCTGGCTCCTTAGAATCCACAATACGCAGCGTGGTTCCCAGACCAGAGGTGGCACCAGTGCCACGTCGGGCTAGTTTGATGGTGCAAAGTGGCTCCTGCAATCTGCCATCCAGAAGCGGGGCAGCTTACTTTTGTTTGCCAGGGAAACGGGCAGAGCTTTGTGTCTGGGGGCCTATGGCCTGGAGTGAGCCGCTGGCTCCTTGGAATCCACGATACGCAGGATGGTTCCCAGAGCCAAGGTGGCACCAGTGCCAAGTTGGGCTGGTTTGACAGCACTAAATAGCTCCTGCAATCTGCCATCCAGAAGCGGGGCAGCTTACTTTTGTTTGCCAGGGATATCGGCCGTTGTTTGTGTTTGGGGGCCTATGGCTGGGAGGGACCGGCTGGCTCCTGAAAAGCTACGATAGGCAAGATGGTGACCAGACCCATGGTGGCACCAGTGCCAAGTTGGGCTGGTTTGATAGTACCTAGTGACTCCTGCAATCTGCCATCAAAAAGTTGACAGGCGAGTTTTGTTTTCCAGGGAAAAGCACCGTTGCTTGTGTTTGGGGGCCTGTGGCTGGGAGTGGCCCTCTGGCGTCATAGAATCTATGTTATGCAGCATGGTTCCCAGAGCCAAGGTGGCACCAGTGCCAAGTCGGGCTAGTTTGATGGTGCAAACTGGCTCCAGCAATCTGCCATCCAGAAGCGGGGCAGCTTACTTTTGTTTGCCAGGGAAACGGGCCGAGGTTTTTGTCTGGTGGCCTATGGCTGGGAGTGACCGGCTGGCTCCTGAAAAGCTGCGATAGGCAGGATGTTTTCCAGACCCATGGTGGCACCAGTGCCAAGTTGGGCTGATTAGATAGTACCAAGTGGCTCCTGCAATCTGCCATCAAAAATTTGGCAGGCGAGTTATGTTTTCCAGGGAAAAGTGCCGTTGTTTGTGTTTGGGGGCCTGTGGCTGGGAGTGGCCAGCTGGCTCCTTAGAATCCACGATACGCAGGATGGTTCCCAGACCAGAGGTGGCACCAGTGCCATGTCGGGCTGGTTTGATGGTGCAAAGTGGCTCCTGCAATCTGCCATCCAGAAGCGGGGTAGCTTACTTTTGTTTGCCAGGGAAACGGGCCGAGGTTTTTGTCTGGGGGCCTATGGCTGGGAGTGACCGGCTGGCTCCTGAAAAGCTACAATAGGCAGGATGGTGACCAGCCCCATGGTGGCACCAGTGCCAAGTCGGGCTGGTTTGATAGTAAAAAGTGGCTCCTGCAATCTGCCATCAAAAAGTTGGCAGGCGAGTTTTGTTTTCCAGGGAAAAGCGCCGTTGTTTGTGTTTGGGGGCATGTGGCTGGGAGTGGCCGGCTGGCTCCTGAAAATACGCGATAGGCAGGATGGTTCCCAGACCAGAGGTGGCACCAGTGCCAAGTCGGGCTGGTTTGATATTACCAAGTGGTTCCTGCAATCTGCCATCCAGAAGCGGGGCAGCTTACTTTTGTTTGCCATGGAAACGGGCCGAGCATTGTGTCTGGGCGCCTATGGCTGGGAGTGACCGGCTGGCTCCTGAAAAGCTATGATAGGCAGGATGTTGACCAGACCCATGGCGCCACCAGTGCCAAGTATGGCTGGTTTGATAGTACCAAGTGGCTCCTGCAATCTGCCATCAAAAATTTGGCAGGCGAGTTTTGTTTTCCAGGGAAAAGCGCCGTTGTTTGTGTTTGGGGGCCTGTGGCTGGGAGTGGCCGAGTGGCTGCTTAGAATCCACGATACGCAGGATGGTTCCCAGGCCAGAGGTGGCACCAGTGCCAAGTCGGGCCAGTTTGATGGTGCAAACTGGCTCCTGCAATCTGCCATCGAGAAGCGGGGTAGCTTACTTTTGTTTGCCAGGGAAACGGGCCGAAATTTTTGTCTGGGGGCCTACGGCTGGGGGTGACTGTCTGGCTCCTGAAAAGCTACGATAGGCAGGATGGTGACCAGCCCCATGGTGGCACCAGTGCCAAGTCGGGCTGGTTTGATAGTACCAAGTGGCTCCTGCAATCTGCCATCAAAAAGTTGGCAGGCGAGTTTTGTTTTCCAGGGAAAAGCGCCGTTGTTTGTGTTTGGGGGCATGTGGCTGGGAGTGGCCGGCTGGCTCCTGAAAATACGCGATAGGCAGGATGGTTCCCAGATCCAAGGTGGCACCAGTGCCACGTCGGGCTGGTTTTATGTTGCAAAGTGGCTCCTGCAATCTGCCATCAAAATGTTGGCAGGCGAGTTTTGTTTTCCAGGGAAAAGTGCGGTTGTTTGTGTTTGGGGGCCTGTGGCTCGGAGTGGCCGGCTGGCTCCTTAGAATCCACAATACGCAGCATGTTTCCCAGAGCCAAGGTGGCACCAGTGCCAAGTCGGGCTAGTTTGATGGTGCAAAGTGGCTCCTGCAATCTGCCATCCAGAAGCGGGGCAGCTTATTTTGTTTGCCAGGGAAACGGGCAGAGCTTTGTGTCTGGGGGCCTATGGCTGGGAGTGAGCCGCTGGCTCCTTAGAATCCACGATACGCAGGATGGTTCCCAGAGCCAAGGTGGCACCAGTGCCAAGTTGGGCTGGTTTGACAGCACTAAATAGCTCCTGCAATCTGCCATCCAGAAGCGGGGCAGCTTACTTTTGTTTGCCAGGGAAATCGGCCGTTGTTTGTGTTTGGGGGCCTATGGCTGGGAGTGACCGGCTGGCTCCTGAAAAGCTACGATAGGCAGGATGGTGACCAGACCCATGGTGGCACCAGTGCCAAGTTGGGCTGGTTTGATAGTACCAAGTGACTCCTGCAATCTGCTATCAAAAAGTTGACAGGCGAGTTTTGTTTTCCAGGGAAAAGCGCCGTTGCTTGTGTTTGGGGGCCTGTGGCTGGGAGTGGCCCTCTGGCGTCATAGAATCTATGTTACGAAGCATGGTTCCCAGAGCCAAGGTGGCACCAGTGCCAAGTCGGGCTAGTTTGATGGTGCAAAGTGGCTCCTGCAATCTGCCATCAAAAATTTGGCAGGCGAGTTATGTTTTCCAGGGAAAAGTGCCGTTGTTTGTGTTTGGGGGCCTGTGGCTGGGAGTGGCCAGCTGGCTCCTTAGAATCCACGATACGCAGGATGGTTCCCAGACCAGAGGTGGCACCAGTGCCAAGTCGGGCTGGTTTGATGGTGCAAAGTGGCTCCTGCAATCTGCCATCCAGAAGCGGGGCAGCTTACTTTTGTTTGCCAGGGAAACGGGCCGAGGTTTTTGTCTGGGGGCCTATGGCTGGGAGTGACCGGCTGGCTCCTGAAAAGCTACAATAGGCAGGATGGTGACCAGCCCCATGGTGGCACCAGTGCCAAGTCGGGCTGGTTTGATAGTACAAAGTGGCTCCTGCAATCTGCCATCAAAAGTTGGCAGGCGAGTTTTGTTTTCCAGGGAAAAGCGCCGTTGTTTGTGTTTGGGGGCATGTGGCTGGGAGTGGCCGGCTGGCTCCTGAAAATACGCGATAGGCAGGATGGTTCCCAGACCAGAGGTGGCACCAGTGCCAAGTCGGGCTGGTTTGATATTACCAAGTGGTTCCTGCAATCTGCCATCCAGAAGCGGGGCAGCTTACTTTTGTTTGCCATGGAAACGGGCCGAGCTTTGTGTCTGGGCGCCTATGGCTGGGAGTGACCGGCTGGCTCCTGAAAAGCTATGATAGGCAGGATGTTGACCAGACCCATGGCGCCACCAGTGCCAAGTAGGGCTGGTTTGATAGTACCAAGTGGCTCCTGCAATCTGCCATCAAAAATTTGGCAGGCGAGTTTTGTTTTCCAGAGAAAAGCGCCGTTGTTTGTGTTTGGGGGCCTGTGGCTGGGAGTGGCCGAGTGGCTGCTTAGAATCCACGATACGCAGGATGGTTCCCAGACCAGAGGTGGCACCAGTGCCAAGTCGGGCCAGTTTGATGGTGCAAACTGGCTCCTGCAATCTGCCATCGAGAAGCGGGGTAGCTTACTTTTGTTTGCCAGGGAAACGGGCCGAAATTTTTGTCTGGGGGCCTACGGCTGGGGGTGACTGGCTGGCTCCTGAAAAGCTACGATAGGCAGGATGGTGACCAGCCCCATGGTGGCACCAGTGCCAAGTCGGGCTGGTTTGATAGTACCAAGTGGCTCCTGCAATCTGCCATCAAAAAGTTGGCAGGCGAGTTTTGTTTTCCAGGGAAAAGCGCCGTTGTTTGTGTTTGGGGGCATGTGGCTGGGAGTGGCCGGCTGGCTCCTGAAAATACGCGATAGGCAGGATGGTTCCCAGATCCAAGGTTGCACCAGTGCCACGTCGGGCTGGTTTTATGTTGCAAAGTGGCTCCTGCAATCTGCCATCAAAATGTTGGCAGGCGAGTTTTGTTTTCCAGGGAAAAGTGCGGTTGTTTGTGTTTGGGGGCCTGTGGCTCGGAGTGGCCGGCTGGCTCCTTAGAATCCACAATACGCAGCATGTTTCCCAGAGCCAAGGTGGCACCAGTGCCAAGTCGGGCTAGTTTGATGGTGCAAAGTGGCTCCTGCAATCTGCCATCCAGAAGCGGGGCAGCTTATTTTGTTTGCCAGGGAAACGGGCAGAGCTTTGTGTCTGGGGGCCTATGGCTGGGAGTGAGCCGCTGGCTCCTTAGAATCCACGATACGCAGGATGGTTCCCAGAGCCAAGGTGGCACCAGTGCCAAGTTGGGCTGGTTTGACAGCACTAAATAGCTCCTGCAATCTGCCATCCAGAAGCGGGGCAGCTTACTTTTGTTTGCCAGGGAAATCGGCCGTTGTTTGTGTTTGGGGGCCTATGGCTGGGAGTGACCGGCTGGCTCCTGAAAAGCTACGATAGGCAGGATGGTGACCAGACCCATGGTGGCACCAGTGCCAAGTCGGGCTGGTTTGATAGTACCAAGTGACTCCTGCAATCTGCCATCAAAAAGTTGACAGGCGAGTTTTGTTTTCCAGGGAAAAGCGCCGTTGCTTGTGTTTGGGGGCCTGTGGCTGGGAGTGGCCCTCTGGCGTCATAGAATCTATGTTACGAAGCATGGTTCCCAGAGCCAAGGTGGCACCAGTGCCAAGTCGGGCTAGTTTGATGGTGCAAAGTGGCTCCTGCAATCTGCCATCCAGAAGCGGGGTAGCTTACTTATGTTTGCCAGGGAAACGGGCCGAGGTTTTTGTCTGGGGGCCTATGGCTGGGAGTGACCGGCTGGCTCCTGAAAAGCTGCGATAGGCAGGATATTTTCCAGACCAATGGTGGCACCAGTGCCAAGTTGGGCTGATTAGATAGTACCAAGTGGCTCCTGCAATCTGCCATCAAATAGTTGGCAGGCGAGTTATGTTTTCCAGGGAAAAGTGCCGTTGTTTGTGTTTGGGGGCCTGTGGCTGGGAGTGGCCAGCTGGCTCCTTAGAATCCACGATACGCAGGATGGTTCCCAGACCAGAGGTTGCACCAGTGCCAAGTCGGGCTGGTTTGATGGTGCAAAGTGGCTCCTGCAATCTGCCATCCAGAAGCGGGGTAGCTTACTTTTGTTTGCCAGGGAAACGGGCCGAGGTTTTTGTCTGGGGGCCTATGGCTGGGACTGACCGGCTGGCTCCTGAAAAGCTACGATAGGCAGGATGGTGACAAGACCCATGGTGGCACCAGTGCCAAGTTGGGCTTGTTTGATAGTACCAAGTGGCTCCTGCAATCTGCCATCAAAAAGTTGGCAGGCGAGTTTTGTTTTCCAGGGAAAAGCACCGTTGTTTGTGTTTGGGGGCCTGTGGCTGGGAGTGGCCGGCTGGCTCCTTAGAATCCACGATACGCAGGATGGTTCCCAGACCAGAGGTGGCTCCAGTGCCAAGTCGGGCCAGTTTGATGGTGCAAAGTGGCTCCTGCAGTCTGCCATCCAGAAGCGGGGTAGCTTACTTTTGTTTGTCAGGGAAACGGGCCGAGGTTTTTGTCTGGGGGCCTATGGCTGGGACTGACCGGCTGGCTCCTGAAAAGCTACGATAGGCAGGATGGTGACCAGACCCATGGTGGCACCAGTGCCAAGTCGGGCTGGTTTGATAGTACCAAGTGGCTCCTGCAATCTGCCATCAAAAAGTTGGCAGACGAGTTTTGTTTTCCAGGGAAAAGCGCCGTTGTTTGTGTTTGGGGGCATGTGGCTGGGAGTGGCCGGCTGGCTCCTAAAAATACGCGATAGGCAGGATGGTTCCCAGATCCAAGGTGGCACCAGTGCCAAGTCGGGCTGGTTTTATGTTGCAAAGTGGCTCCTGCAATCTGCCATCAAAATGTTGGCAGGCGAGTTTTGTTTTCCAGGGAAAAGTGCCGTTGTTTGTGTTTGGGGTTTCTGTGGCTGGGAGTGGCCAGCTGGCTCCTTAGAATCTATGTTACGCAGCATGGTTCCCAGACCCAAGGTGGCACCAGTGGCAAGTCGGGCTGGTTTGATGGTGCAAACTGGCTCCTGCAATCTGCCATCCAGAAGCGGGGTAGCTTACTTTTGTTTGCCAGGGAAACGGGCCGAGGTTTTTGTCTGGGGGCCTATGGCTGGGAGTGACCGGCTGGCTCCTGAAAAGCTGCGATAGGCAGGATGGTGACCAGACCCATGGTGGCACCAGTGCCAAGTTGGGCTAATTAGATAGTACCAAGTGGCTCCTGCAATCTGCCATCAAATAGTTGGCAGGCGAGTTATGTTTTCCAGGGAAAAGTGCCTTTGTTTGTGTTTGGGGGCCTGTGGCTGGGAGTGGCCGGCTGGCTCCTTAGAATCCACGATTCGCAGGATGGTTCCCAGACCAGAGGTGGCACCAGTGCCAAGTCGGGCTGGTTTGATGGTGCAAAGTGGCTCCTGCAATCTGCCATCCAGAAGCGGGGTAGCTTACTTTTGTTTGCCAGGGAAACGGGCCGAGGTTTGTGTCTGGGGGCCTATGGCTGGGAGTGACCAGCTGGCTCCTGAAAAGCTACGATAGGCAGGATGGTGATCAGACCCATGGTGGCACCAGTGCCAAGTTGGGCTTGTTTGATAGTACCAAGTGGCTCCTGCAATCTGCCATCAAAAAGTTGGCAGGCGAGTTTTGTTTTCCAGGGAAAAGCACCGTTGTCTGTGTTTGGGGGCCTGTGGCTGGGAGTGCCCGGCTGGCTCCTTAGAATCCACGATACGCAGGATGGTTCCCAGACCAGAGGTGGCACCAGTGCCAAGTCGGGCTAGTTTGATGGTGCAAAGTGGCTCCTGCAATCTGCCATCCAGAAGCGGGGTAGCTTACTTTTGTTTGCCAGGGAAACGGGCCGAGGTTTTTGTCTGGGGGCCTATGGCTGGGAGTGACCGGCTGGCTCCTGAAAAGCTACGATAGGCAGGATGGTGACCAGACCCATGGTGGCACCAGTGCCAAGTCGGGCTGGTTTGATAGTACCAAGTGGCTCCTGAAATCTGCCATCTAAAAGTTGGCAGGCGAGTTTTGTTTTCCAGGGAAAAGCGCCGTTGTTTGTGTTTGGGGGCCTGTGGCTGGGAGTGGCCGAGTGGCTCCTTAGAATCCACAATACGCAGCATGTTTCCCAGACCAGAGGTGGCACCAGTGCCAAGTCGGGCTGATTTGATAGTACCAAGTGGCTCCTGCAATCTGCCATCCACAAGCGGGGCAGCTTACGTTTGTTTGCCAGGGAAACGGGCCGAGGTTTGTGTCTGGGGGCCTATGGCTGGGAGTGACCAGCTGGCTCCTGAAAAGCTACGATAGGCAGGATGGTGACCCGTCCCATGGTGGCACAAGTGCCAAGTTGGGCTGGTTTGATAGTACCATGTGGCTCCTGCAATCTGCCATCAAAAAGTTGGCAGGCAAGTTTTGTTTTCCAGGGAAAAGCGCCGTTGTTTGTGTTTGGGGGCCTGTGGCTGGGAGTGGCCAGCTGGCTCCTTAGAATCCACGATACGCAGGATGGTTCCCAGACCAGAGGTGACACCAGTGCCAAGTCGGGCCAGTTTGATAGTGCAAACTGGCTCCTGCAATCTGCCATCCAGAAGCGGGGTAGCTAACTTTTGTTTGCCAGGGAAACGGGCCGAGGTTTTTGTCTGGGGGCCTATGGCTGGGAGTGACCGGCTGGCTCCTGAAAAGCGACGATAGGCAGGATGGTGACCAGACCCATGGTGGCACCAGTGCCAAGTCGGGCTGGTTTGATAGTACCAAGTGGCTCCTGCAATCTGCCATCAAAAAGTTGGCAGACGAGTTTTGTTTTCCAGGGAAAAGCGCCGTTGTTTGTGTTTGGGGGCCTGTGGCTCGGAGTGGCCGGCTGGCTCCTTAGAATCCACAATACGCAGCGTGGTTCCCAGACCAGAGGTGGCACCAGTGCCACGTCGGGCTAGTTTGATGGTGCAAAGTGGCTCCTGCAATCTGCCATCCAGAAGCGGGGCAGCTTACTTTTGTTTGCCAGGGAAACGGGCAGAGCTTTGTGTCTGGGGGCCTATGGCCTGGAGTGAGCCGCTGGCTCCTTGGAATCCACGATACGCAGGATGGTTCCCAGAGCCAAGGTGGCACCAGTGCCAAGTTGGGCTGGTTTGACAGCACTAAATAGCTCCTGCAATCTGCCATCCAGAAGCGGGGCAGCTTACTTTTGTTTGCCAGGGATATCGGCCGTTGTTTGTGTTTGGGGGCCTATGGCTGGGAGGGACCGGCTGGCTCCTGAAAAGCTACGATAGGCAAGATGGTGACCAGACCCATGGTGGCACCAGTGCCAAGTTGGGCTGGTTTGATAGTACCTAGTGACTCCTGCAATCTGCCATCAAAAAGTTGACAGGCGAGTTTTGTTTTCCAGGGAAAAGCACCGTTGCTTGTGTTTGGGGGCCTGTGGCTGGGAGTGGCCCTCTGGCGTCATAGAATCTATGTTATGCAGCATGGTTCCCAGAGCCAAGGTGGCACCAGTGCCAAGTCGGGCTAGTTTGATGGTGCAAACTGGCTCCAGCAATCTGCCATCCAGAAGCGGGGCAGCTTACTTTTGTTTGCCAGGGAAACGGGCCGAGGTTTTTGTCTGGTGGCCTATGGCTGGGAGTGACCGGCTGGCTCCTGAAAAGCTGCGATAGGCACGATGTTTTCCAGACCCATGGTGGCACCAGTGCCAAGTTGGGCTGATTAGATAGTACCAAGTGGCTCCTGCAATCTGCCATCAAAAATTTGGCAGGCGAGTTATGTTTTCCAGGGAAAAGTGCCGTTGTTTGTGTTTGGGGGCCTGTGGCTGGGAGTGGCCAGCTGGCTCCTTAGAATCCACGATACGCAGGATGGTTCCCAGACCAGAGGTGGCACCAGTGCCATGTCGGGCTGGTTTGATGGTGCAAAGTGGCTCCTGCAATCTGCCATCCAGAAGCGGGGTAGCTTACTTTTGTTTGCCAGGGAAACGGGCCGAGGTTTTTGTCTGGGGGCCTATGGCTGGGAGTGACCGGCTGGCTCCTGAAAAGCTACAATAGGCAGGATGGTGACCAGCCCCATGGTGGCACCAGTGCCAAGTCGGGCTGGTTTGATAGTAAAAAGTGGCTCCTGCAATCTGCCATCAAAAAGTTGGCAGGCGAGTTTTGTTTTCCAGGGAAAAGCGCCGTTGTTTGTGTTTGGGGGCATGTGGCTGGGAGTGGCCGGCTGGCTCCTGAAAATACGCGATAGGCAGGATGGTTCCCAGACCAGAGGTGGCACCAGTGCCAAGTCGGGCTGGTTTGATATTACCAAGTGGTTCCTGCAATCTGCCATCCAGAAGCGGGGCAGCTTACTTTTGTTTGCCATGGAAACGGGCCGAGCATTGTGTCTGGGCGCCTATGGCTGGGAGTGACCGGCTGGCTCCTGAAAAGCTATGATAGGCAGGATGTTGACCAGACCCATGGCGCCACCAGTGCCAAGTATGGCTGGTTTGATAGTACCAAGTGGCTCCTGCAATCTGCCATCAAAAATTTGGCAGGCGAGTTTTGTTTTCCAGGGAAAAGCGCCGTTGTTTGTGTTTGGGGGCCTGTGGCTGGGAGTGGCCGAGTGGCTGCTTAGAATCCACGATACGCAGGATGGTTCCCAGGCCAGAGGTGGCACCAGTGCCAAGTCGGGCCAGTTTGATGGTGCAAACTGGCTCCTGCAATCTGCCATCGAGAAGCGGGGTAGCTTACTTTTGTTTGCCAGGGAAACGGGCCGAAATTTTTGTCTGGGGGCCTACGGCTGGGGGTGACTGTCTGGCTCCTGAAAAGCTACGATAGGCAGGATGGTGACCAGCCCCATGGTGGCACCAGTGCCAAGTCGGGCTGGTTTGATAGTACCAAGTGGCTCCTGCAATCTGCCATCAAAATGTTGGCAGGCGAGTTTTGTTTTCCAGGGAAAAGCGCCGTTGTTTGTGTTTGGGGGCATGTGGCTGGGAGTGGCCGGCTGGCTCCTGAAAATACGCGATAGGCAGGATGGTTCCCAGATCCAAGGTGGCACCAGTGCCACGTCGGGCTGGTTTTATGTTGCAAAGTGGCTCCTGCAATCTGCCATCAAAATGTTGGCAGGCGAGTTTTGTTTTCCAGGGAAAAGTGCGGTTGTTTGTGTTTGGGGGCCTGTGGCTCGGAGTGGCCGGCTGGCTCCTTAGAATCCACAATACGCAGCATGTTTCCCAGAGCCAAGGTGGCACCAGTGCCAAGTCGGGCTAGTTTGATGGTGCAAAGTGGCTCCTGCAATCTGCCATCCAGAAGCGGGGCAGCTTATTTTGTTTGCCAGGGAAACGGGCAGAGCTTTGTGTCTGGGGGCCTATGGCTGGGAGTGAGCCGCTGGCTCCTTAGAATCCACGATACGCAGGATGGTTCCCAGAGCCAAGGTGGCACCAGTGCCAAGTTGGGCTGGTTTGACAGCACTAAATAGCTCCTGCAATCTGCCATCCAGAAGCGGGGCAGCTTACTTTTGTTTGCCAGGGAAATCGGCCGTTGTTTGTGTTTGGGGGCCTATGGCTGGGAGTGACCGGCTGGCTCCTGAAAAGCTACGATAGGCAGGATGGTGACCAGACCCATGGTGGCACCAGTGCCAAGTTGGGCTGGTTTGATAGTACCAAGTGACTCCTGCAATCTGCTATCAAAAAGTTGACAGGCGAGTTGTGTTTTCCAGGGAAAAGCGCCGTTGCTTGTGTTTGGGGGCCTGTGGCTGGGAGTGGCCCTCTGGCGTCATAGAATCTATGTTACGAAGCATGGTTCCCAGAGCCAAGGTGGCACCAGTGCCAAGTCGGGCTGGTTTTATGTTGCAAAGTGGCTCCTGCAATCTGCCATCAAAATGTTGGCAGGCGAGTTTTGTTTTCCAGGGAAAAGTGCCGTTGTTTGTGTTTGGGGGTTCTGTGGCTGGGAGTGGCCAGCTGGCTCCTTAGAATCTATGTTACGCAGCATGGTTCCCAGACCCAAGGTGGCACCAGTGCCAAGTCGGGCTGGTTTGATGGTGCAAACTGGCTCCTGCAATCTGCCATCCAGAAGCGGGGTAGCTTACTTTTGTTTGCCAGGGAAACGGGCCGAGGTTTTTGTCTGGGGGCCTATGGCTGGGAGTGACCGGCTGGCTCCTGAAAAGCTGCGATAGGCAGGATGGTGACCAGACCCATGGTGGCACCAGTGCCAAGTTGGGCTAATTAGATAGTACCAAGTGTCTCCTGCAATCTGCCATCAAATAGTTGGCAGGCGAGTTATGTTTTCCAGGGAAAAGTGCCGTTGTTTGTGTTTGGGGGCCTGTGGCTGGGAGTGGCCGGCTGGCTCCTTAGAATCCACGATTCGCAGGATGGTTCCCAGACCAGAGGTGGCACCAGTGCCAAGTCGGGCTGGTTTGATGGTGCAAAGTGGCTCCTGCAATCTGCCATCCAGAAGCGGGGTAGCTTACTTTTGTTTGCCAGGGAAACGGGCAGAGCTTTGTGTCTGGGGGCCTATGGCCTGGAGTGAGCCGCTGGCTCCTTGGAATCCACGATACGCAGGATGGTTCCCAGAGCCAAGGTGGCACCAGTGCCAAGTTGGGCTGGTTTGACAGCACTAAATAGCTCCTGCAATCTGCCATCCAGAAGCGGGGCAGCTTACTTTTGTTTGCCAGGGATATCGGCCGTTGTTTTTGTTTGGGGGCCTATGGCTGGGAGGGACCGGCTGGCTCCTGAAAAGCTACGATAGGCAAGATGGTGACCAGACCCATGGTGGCACCAGTGCCAAGTTGGGCTGGTTTGATAGTACCTAGTGACTCCTGCAATCTGCCATCAAAAAGTTGACAGGCGAGTTTTGTTTTCCAGGGAAAAGCACCGTTGCTTGTGTTTGGGGGCCTGTGGCTGGGAGTGGCCCTCTGGCGTCATAGAATCTATGTTATGCAGCATGGTTCCCAGAGCCAAGGTGGCACCAGTGCCAAGTCGGGCTAGTTTGATGGTGCAAACTGGCTCCAGCAATCTGCCATCCAGAAGCGGGGCAGCTTACTTTTGTTTGCCAGGGAAACGGGCCGAGGTTTTTGTCTGGTGGCCTATGGCTGGGAGTGACCGGCTGGCTCCTGAAAAGCTACGATAGGCAGGATGTTTTCCATACCCATGGTGGCACCAGTGCCAAGTTGGGCTGATTAGATAGTACCAAGTGGCTCCTGCAATCTGCCATCAAAAATTTGGCAGGCGAGTTATGTTTTCCAGGGAAAAGTGCCGTTGTTTGTGTTTGGGGGCCTGTGGCTGGGAGTGGCCAGCTGGCTCCTTAGAATCCACGATACGCAGGATGGTTCCCAGACCAGAGGTGGCACCAGTGCCAAGTCGGGCTGGTTTGATGGTGCAAAGTGGCTCCTGCAATCTGCCATCCAGAAGCGGGGTAGCTTACTTTTGTTTGCCAGGGAAACGGGCCGAGGTTTTTGTCTGGGGGCCTATGGCTGGGAGTGACCGGCTGGCTCCTGAAAAGCTACAATAGGCAGGATGGTGACCAGCCCCATGGTGGCACCAGTGCCAAGTCGGGCTGGTTTGATAGTACAAAGTGGCTCCTGCAATCTGCCATCAAAAAGTTGGCAGGCGAGTTTTGTTTTCCAGGGAAAAGCGCCGTTGTTTGTGTTTGGGGGCATGTGGCTGGGAGTGGCCGGCTGGCTCCTGAAAATACGCGAGAGGCAGGATGGTTCCCAGACCAGAGGTGGCACCAGTGCCAAGTCGGGCTGGTTTGATATTACCAAGTGGTTCCTGCAATCTGCCATCCAGAAGCGGGGCAGCTTACTTTTTTTTGCCATGGAAAAGGGCCGAGCATTGTGTCTGGGCGCCTATGGCTGGGAGTGACCGGCTGGCTCCTGAAAAGCTATGATAGGCAGGATGTTGACCAGACCCATGGCGCCACCAGTGCCAAGTAGGGCTGGTTTGATAGTACCAAGTGGCTCCTGCAATCTGCCATCAAAAATTTGGCAGGCGAGTTTTGTTTTCCAGGGAAAAGCGCCGTTGTTTGTGTTTGGGGGCCTGTGGCTGGGAGTGGCCGAGTGGCTGCTTAGAATCCACGATACGCAGGATGGTTCCCAGGCCAGAGGTGGCACCAGTGCCATGTCGGGCTAGTTTGATGGTGCAAAGTGGCTCCTGCAATCTGCTATCCAGAAGCGGGGCAGCTTATTTTGTTTGCCAGGGAAACGGGCAGAGCTTTGTGTCTGGGGGCCTATGGCTGGGAGTGAGCCGCTGGCTCCTTAGAATCCACGATACGCAGGATGGTTCCCAGAGCCAAGGTGGCACCAGTGCCAAGTTGGGCTGGTTTGACAGCACTAAATAGCTCCTGCAATCTGCCATCCAGAAGCGGGGCAGCTTACTTTTGTTTGCCAGGGAAATCGGCCGTTGTTTGTGTTTGGGGGCCTATGGCTGGGAGTGACCGGCTGGCTCCTGAAAAGCTACGATAGGCAGGATGGTGACCAGACCCATGGTGGCACCAGTGCCAAGTTGGGCTGGTTTGATAGTACCAAGTGACTCCTGCAATCTGCTATCAAAAAGTTGACAGGCGAGTTTTGTTTTCCAGGGAAAAGCGCCGTTGCTTGTGTTTGGGGGCCTGTGGCTGGGAGTGGCCCTCTGGCGTCATAGAATCTATGTTACGAAGCATGGTTCCCAGAGCCAAGGTGGCACCAGTGCCAAGTCGGGCTAGTTTGATGGTGCAAAGTGGCTCCTGCAATCTGCCATCCAGAAGCGGGGTAGCTTACTTATGTTTGCCAGGGAAACGGGCCGAGGTTTTTGTCTGGGGGCCTATGGCTGGGAGTGACCGGCTGGCTCCTGAAAAGCTGCGATAGGCAGGATATTTTCCAGACCAATGGTGGCACCAGTGCCAAGTTGGGCTGATTAGATAGTACCAAGTGGCTCCTGCAATCTGCCATCAAATAGTTGGCAGGCGAGTTATGTTTTCCAGGGAAAAGTGCCGTTGTTTGTGTTTGGGGGCCTGTGGCTGGGAGTGGCCAGCTGGCTCCTTAGAATCCACGATACGCAGGATGGTTCCCAGACCAGAGGTTGCACCAGTGCCAAGTCGGGCTGGTTTGATGATGCAAAGTGGCTCCTGCAATCTGCCATCCAGAAGCGGGGTAGCTTACTTTTGTTTGCCAGGGAAACGGGCCGAGGTTTTTGTCTGGGGGCCTATGGCTGGGACTGACCGGCTGCCTCCTGAAAAGCTACGATAGGCAGGATGGTGACAAGACCCATGGTGGCACCAGTGCCAAGTTGGGCTTGTTTGATAGTACCAAGTGGCTCCTGCAATCTGCCATCAAAAAGTTGGCAGGCGAGTTTTGTTTTCCAGGGAAAAGCACCGTTGTTTGTGTTTGGGGGCCTGTGGCTGGGAGTGGCCGGCTTGCTCCTTAGAATCCACGATACGCAGGATGGTTCCCAGACCAGAGGTGGCTCCAGTGCCAAGTCGGGCCAGTTTGATGGTGCAAAGTGGCTCCTGCAGTCTGCCATCCAGAAGCGGGGTAGCTTACTTTTGTTTGTCAGGGAAACGGGCCGAGGTTTTTGTCTGGGGGCCTATGGCTGGGACTGACCGGCTGGCTCCTGAAAAGCTACGATAGGCAGGATGGTGACCAGACCCATGGTGGCACCAGTGCCAAGTCGGGCTGGTTTGATAGTACCAAGTGGCTCCTGCAATCTGCCATCAAAAAGTTGGCAGACGAGTTTTGTTTTCCAGGGAAAAGCGCCTTTGTTTGTGTTTGGGGGCCTGTGGCTGGGAGTGGCCGAGTGGCTCCTTAGAATCCACAATACGCAGCATGGTTCCCAGACCAGAGGTGGCACCAGTGCCAAGTCGGGCTGATTTGATAGTACCAAGTGGCTCCTGCAATCTGCCATCCACAAGCGGGGCAACTTACTTTTGTTTGCCAGGGAAACGGGCCGAGGTTTGTGTCTGGGGGCCTATGGCTGGGAGTGACCGGCTGGCTCCTGAAAAGCTACCATAGGCAGGATGGAGACCAGACCCATGGTGGCACCAGCGCCAAGTTGGGCTGATTTGATAGTACCAAGTGTCTCCTGCAATCTGCCATCAAAAAGTTGGCAGGCGAGTTTTGTTTTCCAGGGAAAAGTGCGGTTGTTTGTGTTTGGGGGCCTGTGGCTGGGAGTGGCCGGCTGTCTCCTTAGAATTCACGATACGCAGGATGGTTCCCAGACCCAAAGTGGCACCATTGCCAAGGTAGGCTGGTTTGATAGTATAAAGTGGTTCCTGCAATCTGCCATCCAGAAGCGGGGCAGCTTACTTTTGTTTGCCAGGGAAACGGGCCGAGGTTTGTGTCTGGGGGCCTATGGCTGGGAGTGAGCGGCTGGCTCCTGAAAAGCTACCATAGGCAGGATGGTGACCAGACCCATGGTGGCACCAGCGCCAAGTTGGGCTGATTAGATAGTACCAAGTGTCTCCTGCAATCTGCCATCAAAAAGTTGGCAGGCAAGTTTTGTTTTCCAGGGAAAAGCGCCGTTGTTTGTGTTTGGGGGCCTGTGGCTGGGAGGGGCCAGCTGGCTCCTTAGAATCCACGATACGCAGGATGGTTCCCAGACCAGAGGTGGCACCAGTGCCAAGTCGGGCCAGTTTGATGGTGCAAAGTGGCTCCTGCCATCTGCCATCCAGAAGCGGGGCAGCTAACTTTTGTTTGCCAGGGAAACGGGCCGAGGTTTTTGTCTGGGGGCCAATGGCTGGGAGTGACCGGCTGGCTCCTGAAAAGCTACGATAGGCAGGATGGTGACCAGACCCATGGTGGCACCAGTGCCAAGTCGGGCTGGTTTGATAGTACCAAGTGGCTCCTGCAATCTGCCATAAAGTAGTTGGCAGACGAGTTTTGTATTCCAGGGAAAAGCGCCGTTGTTTGTGTTTGGGGGCCTGTGGCTGGGAGTGGCCGGCTGGCTCCTTAGAATCCACAATACGCAGCATGGTTCCCAGACCAGAGGTGGCACCAGTGCCACGTCAAGCTACTTTGATGGTGCAAAGTGGCTCCTGCAATCTGCCATCCAGAAGCGGGTCAGCTTACTTTTGTTTGCCAGGGAAACGGGCCGAGGTTTGTGTCTGGGGGCCTATGGCTGGGAGTGAGCCGCTGGCTCCTTGGAATCCACGATACGCAGGATGGTTCCCAGAGCCAAGGTGGCACCAGTGCCAAGTCGGGCTGGTTTGATAGCACTAAATAGCTCCTGCAATCTGCCATCCAGAAGCGCGGCAGCTTACTTTTGTTTGCCAGGGTAATGGGCCGAGGATTTATCCTGGGGGCCTATGGCTGGGAGTGACCGGCTGGCTCCTGAAAAGCTACGATAGGCAGGATGGTGACCAGACCCATGGTGGCACCAGTGCCAAATTGGGCTGGTTTGATAGTACCAAGTGGCTCCTGCAATCTGCCATCTAAAATTTGACAGGCGAGTTTTGTTTTCCAGGGACAAGCGCCGTTGCTTGTGTTTGGGGGCCTGTGGCTGGGAGTGGCCATCTGGCGTCATAGAAGCTATGTTACGCAGCATGGTTCCCAGAGCCACGGTGGCACCAGTGCCAAGTCGGGCTAGTTTGATGGTGCAAAGTGGCTCCTGCAATCTGCCATCCAGAACCGGGGTGGCTTACTTTTGTTTGCCAGGGAAACGGGCCGAGGTTTTTGTCTGGGGTCCTATGGCTGGGAGTGACCGGCTGGCTCCTGAAAAGCTACGATAGGCAGGATGGTGACCAGACCCATGGTGGCACCAGTGCCAAGTTGGGCTGGTTTGATAGTACCAAGTGGCTCCTGCAATCTGCCATCAAAATGTTGGCAGGCGAGTTTTGTTTTCCAGGGAAAAGCGCCATTGCTTTTGTTTGGGGGCCTGTGGCTGGGAGAGGCCGGATGGCTAATTAGAATCCATGATACGCAGGATGGTTCCCAGACCTGAGGTGACACCAGTGCCAAATCGGGCTACTTTGATAGTACAAAGTGCGTCCTGCAATATGCCATCCAGAAGCGGGGTAGCTTAATTTTGTTTGCCAGGGAAACGGGCCGAGGTTTGTGTCTGGGGGCCTATGGCTGGGACTGACCGGCTGGCTCCTGAAAAGCTACGATAGGCAGGATGGTGACCAGACCCATGGTGGCACCAGTGCCAAGTTGGGCTGGTTTGATAGTACCAAGTGTCTCCTGCAATCTGCCATCAAAAAGTTGGCAGACGAGTTTTTTTTTCCAGGGAACAGCGCCGTTGTTTATGTTTGGGGGTATATGCCTGGCAGTGGCCGGCTGTCTCCTTAGAATCCACGATATGCAGGATGGATCCCAGACCAGAGGTGCCACCAGTGCCAAGTCGGGCTGGTTTGATACTAGCACGTGGCTCCTGCAATCTCCCATCCTGACGCGGGGCAGCTGAGTTTTTTTTGCCTGTGAAACGGGCCGTTGTTTTTGATTGCGTCTGTGTCTCGCAGTGGTTGGCTGTATCGTGACAATCCACAATACGCAGGATCGTTCCCAGACCCAAGGTGGCACCAGTGCCACGTCGGGCTGGTTTGATAGTACGAAGTGGCTCCTGCAATCTGCCATCCTCATGCTGGGCAGCTGAGTTTTCTTTGCCAGAGAAAAGGGCCGTAGATTTTGTTTGGGGGAATATGGCTAGGTGTGGCCAGCTGGCTCCTTAAAATGCACGATACGCAGGATGGTGACCAGACCCAAGGTGGCACCAGTGCCAAGTCGGGCTGCTTTTGTAGTGCCAAGTGCGTCCTGCAATTTGCCATCCCGAAGAGGGGCAGTTGAGTTTTGTTTACCAGAGTCAAGGGCCGTGGTTTGTGTTTGGGGGCCTTTGGCTGAGAGTGGCCAGCTGGCACCAGAAAATCCACGATAGGCAGGATGGTTCCCAGATCCAAGGTGGCACCAGTGCCAAGTCGGGCTGGTTTGATAGTACTAAATAGCTCCTGCAATCTGCCATCCAGAAGCGGGGCAGCTTACTTTTGTTTGCCAGGGAAACGGGCCGAGGTTTGTGTCTGGGGGCCTATGGCTGGGAGTGACCGGCTGGCTCCTGAAAAGCTACGATAGGCAGGATGGTGACCAGACCCATGGTGGCACCAGTGCCAAGTTGGGCTGATTTGATAGTACCAAGTGGCTCCTGCAATCTGCCATCAAAATGTTGGCAGGCGAGTTTTGTTTTCCAGGGAAAAGCAACGTTTTTTGTGTTTGGGGGCCTGTGGCTGTGAGTGGCCGGCTGGCTCCTTAGAATCCACGATACGCAGGATGGTTCCCAGACCAGAGGTGGCACCAGTGCCAAGTCGGGCTAGTTTGATGGTGCAAAGTGACTCCTGCAATCTGCCATCCGGAAGCGGGTTAACTTACTTTTGTTTGCCAGGGAAACTGGCCGAGGATTTTGTCTGGGGGCCTATGGCTGAGAGTGACCGGCTGGCTCCTGAAAAGCTACGATAGGCAGTATGGTGTCCAGACCCATGGTGGCACCAGTGCCAAGTTGGGCTGGTTTGATAGTACCAAGTGGCTCCTGCAATCTGCCATCAAAAATTTGGCAGGTGAGTTTTGTTTTCCAGGGAAAAGCGCAGTTGTTTGTGTTTGGGCGCCTATGGCTGGGAGTGACCGGCTGGGTCCGGAAAAGCTACGATAGGCAGTATGGTGACCAGACCCATGGTGGCAACAGTGCCAAGTTGGGCTGGTTTGATAGTACCAAGTGGCTCCTGCAATCTGCCATCAAAATTTGGCAGGCGAGTTTTGTTTTCCAGAGAAAAGCACCGTTGTTTGTGTTTGGGGTCCTGTGGCTGGGAGTGGCCGGCTGGCTCCTTAGAATCCACGATACGCAGCATGGTTCCCAGAGACAAGGTGGCACCAGTGCCAAGTCGGGCTGGTTTGATAGTACCAAGTGGCTCCTGCAATCTGCCATCCAGAAGCGGGGCAGCTGAGTTTTGTTTGCCAGGGAAAAGGGCCGTGGTTTTTGTTTGGGGACCTATGGCTCAGAGTGGCCGGCTGGCCCCTGAAAATCCACGATACGCAGGATGGTGACGAGACCCAAGGTGGCACCAGTGCCAAGTCTGGCTGGTTAGATAGTAATAAATAGATCCTGCAATCTGCCATCCAGAAGCGGGGCAGCTTAATTTTTTTTGCCAGGGAAACGGGCCGAGGTTTGTGTCTGGGGGCATATGGCTGGGAGTGACCGGCCGGCTCCTGAAAAGCTACGATAGGAAGGATAGTGACCAGACCCATGGTGGCACCAGTGCCAAGTTGGGCTGGTTTGATAGCACCAAGTGGCTCCTGCAATCTGCCATCAAATAGTTGGCAGGCGAAGTATGTTTTCCAGGGTAAAGTGCCGTTGTTTGTGTTTGGGGGCCTGTGGCTGGGAGTGGCCGAGTGGCTGCTTTGAATCCACGATACGCAGGATGGTTCCCAGGCCAGAGGTGGCTCCAGTGCCACGTCGGGCCAGTTTGATGGTGCAAACTGGCTCCTGATATCTGCCATCCAGAAGCGGGGTAGCTTACTTTTGTTTGCCAGGGAAACGGGCCGAAATTTTTGTCTGGGGGCCTACGGCTGGGGGTGACTGGCTGGCTCCTGAAAAGCTACGATAGGCAGGATGGTGACCAGCCCCATGGTGGCACCAGTGCCACGTCGGGCTGGTTTGATAGTACAAAGTGGCTCCTGCAATCTGCCATCAAAAAGTTGGCAGGCGAGTTTTGTTTTCCAGGGAAAAGCGCCGTTGTTTGTGTTTGGGGGCATGTGGCTGGGAGTGACCGGCTGGCTCCTGAAAAGCTACGATAGGCAGGATGGTTCCCAAAGCCAAGGTGGCACCAGTGCCAAGTTGGGCTGGTTTGATAGCACTAAATAGCTCCTGCAATCTGCCATCCAGGAGCGGGGCAGCTTACTTTTGTTTGCCAGGGATATCGGCCGTTGTTTGTGTTTGGGGGCCTATGGCTGGGAGTGACCGGCTGGCTCCTGAAAAGCTACGATAGGCAAGATGGTGACCAGACCCATGGTGGCACAAGTGCCAAGTCGGGCTGGTTTGATAGCACCAAGTGACTCCTGCAATCTGCCATCAAAAAGTTGGCAGGCGAGTTTTGTTTTCCAGGGAAAAGCACCGTTGTTTGTGTTTGGGGGCCTGTGGCTGGGAGTGGCCGGCTGGCTCCTTAGAATCCATGATACACAGGATGGTTCCCAGACCAGAGGTGGCACCAGTGCCAAGTCGGGCTGGTTTGATGATGCAAAGTGGCTCCTGCAATCTGCCATCAAACAGTTGACAGGCAAGTTTTGTTTTCCAGGGAAAAGCGCCGTTGCTTGTGTTTGGGGGCCTGTGGCTGGGAGTGGCCCTCTGGCGTCATAGAATCTATGTTATGCAGCATGGTTTCCAGAGCCAAGGTGGCACCAGTGCCAAGTCGGGCTAGTTTGATGGTGCAAACTGGCTCCTGCAATCTGCCATCCAGAAGCGGGGTAGCTTACTTTTTTTTGCCAGGGAAACGGGCCGAGGTTTTTGTCTGGGGGCCTATGGCTGGGAGTGACCGGCTGGCTCCTGAAAAGCTGCGATAGGCAGGATATTTTCCAGACCCATGGTGGCACCAGTGCCAAGTTGGGCTGATTAGATAGTACCAAGTGGCTCCTGCAATCTGCCATCAAAAATTTGGCAGGCGAGTTATGTTTTCCAGGGAAAAGTGCCGTTGTTTGTGTTTGGGGGCCTGTGGCTGGGAGTGGCCAGATGGCTCCTTAGAATCCACGATACGCAGGATGGTTCCCAGACCAGAGGTGGCACCAGTGCCAAGTCGGGCTGGTTTGATGGTGCAAAGTGGCTCCTGCAATCTGCCATCCAGAAGCGGGGTAGCTTACTTTTGTTTGCCAGGGAAACGGGCCGAGGTTTTTGTCTGGGGGCCTATGGCTGGGAGTGACCGGCTGGCTCCTGAAAAGCTACAATAGGCAGGATGGTTCCCAGATCCAAGGTGGCACCAGTGCCAAGTCGGGCTGGTTTTATGTTGCAAAGTGGCTCCTGCAATCTGCCATCAAAATGTTGGCAGGCGAGTTTTGTTTTCCAGGGAAAAGTGCCGTTGTTTGTGTTTGGGGGTTCTGTGGCTGGGAGTGGCCAGCTGGCTCCTTAGAATCTATGTTACGCAGCATGGTTCCCAGACCCAAGGTGGCACCAGTGCCAAGTCGGGCTGGTTTGATAGTACTAAATAGCTCCTGCAATCTGCCATCCAGAAGCGGCGTAGCTTACTTTTGTGTGCCAGGGAAACGGGCAGAGCTTTGTGTCTGGGGGCCTATTGTTGGGAGTGGCCTGCTGGCTCCTTAAAATTCACGATACGCAGGATTGTGACCAGACCCAAGGTGGCACCAGTGCCATGTCGGGCTGGTTTTGTAGTACCAAGTGCGTCCTGCAATTTGCAATCCAAAAGCGGGGCAGCTGAGTTTTGTTTACCAGAGAAAAGGGCTGTGGTATGTGTTTGGGTACTGTGGCTCCAGTGGCCGGCTGTCTCCTTAAATTCCATGATACGCAGCATCGTTCCCAGACCCAAGGTGGCACCAGTGCCAAGTCGGGCTGGTTTCACAGTGTCAAAAGCTCCTGTAATCTCCCATCCAGAAGTGGGGCAGCTGAGTTTTTTTTGCCTGTGAATCGGGCCGAGGTTTGTGTCTGGGGACCTATGGCTGGGAGTGACCGGCTGGCTCCTGAAAAGCTACGATAGGCAGGATGGTGACCAGACCCATGGTGGCACCAGGGCCAAGTTGGGCTGGTTTGATAGTACCATGTGGCTCCTGCAATCTGCCATCAAAAAGTTGGCAGGCAAGTTTTGTTTTCCAGGGAAAAGCGCCGTTGTTTGTGTTTGGGGGCCTGTGGCTGGGAGGGGCCAGTTGGCTCCTTAGAATCCACGATACGCAGGATGGTTCCCAGACAAGAGGTGGCACCAGTGCCAAGTCGGGCTGGTTTGATAGTACTAAATAGCTCCTGCAATCTGCCATCCAGAAGCGGCGTAGCTTACTTTTGTGTGCCAGGGAAACGGGCAGAGCTTTGTGTCTGGGGGCCTATTGTTGGGAGTGGCCTGCTGGCTCCTTAAAATTCACGATACGCAGGATTGTGACCAGACCCAAGGTGGCACCAGTGCCATGTCGGGCTGGTTTTGTAGTACCAAGTGCGTCCTGCAATTTGCAATCCAAAAGCGGGGCAGCTGAGTTTTGTTTACCAGAGAAAAGGGCTGTGGTATGTGTTTGGGTCCTGTGGCTGGCAGTGGCCGGCTGTCTCCTTAAATTCCATGATACGCAGCATCGTTCCCAGACCCAAGGTGGCACCAGTGCCAAGTCGGGCTGGTTTGACAGTGTCAAAAGCTCCTGTAATCTCCCATCCAGAAGTGGGGCAGCTGAGTTTTTTTTGCCTGTGAATCGGGCCGAGGTTTGTGTCTGGGGACCTATGGCTGGGAGTGACCGGCTGGCTCCTGAAAAGCTACGATAGGCAGGATGGTGACCAGACCCATGGTGGCACCAGGGCCAAGTTGGGCTGGTTTGATAGTACCATGTGGCTCCTGCAATCTGCCATCAAAAAGTTGGCAGGCAAGTTTTGTTTTCCAGGGAAAAGCGCCGTTGTTTGTGTTTGGGGGCCTGTGGCTGGGAGGGGCCAGCTGGCTCCTTAGAATCCACGATACGCAGGATGGTTCCCAGACAAGAGGTGGCACCAGTGCCAAGTCGGGCTGGTTTGATATTACCAAGTGGTTCCTGCAATCTGCCATCCAGAAGCGGGGTAGCTTACTTTTGTTTGCCATGGAAACGGGCCGAGCTTTGTGTCTGGGCGCCTATGGCTGGGAGTGACTGGCTGGCTCCTGAAAAGCTACGATGGGCAGGATGTTGACCAGACCCATGGTGGCACCAGTGCCAAGTTGGGCTTGTTTGATAGTACCAAGTGGCTCCTGCAATCTGCCATCAAAAATTTGGCAGGCGAGTTTTGTTTTCCAGGGAAAAGCGCCGTTGTTTGTGTTTGGGGGCCTGTGGCTGGGAGTGGCCGAGTGGCTGCTTAGAATCCACGATACGCAGGATGGTTCCCAGGCCAGAGGTGGCTCCAGTGCCAAGTCGGGCTACTTTGATGGTGCAAACTGGCTCCTGCAATCTGCCATCCAGAAGCGGGGTAGCTTACTTTTGTTTGCCAGGGAAACGGGCCGAAATTTTTGTCTGGGGGCCTACGGCTTGGGGTGACTGGCTGGCTCCTGAAAAGCTACGATAGGCAGGATGGTGACCAGATCCATGGTGGCACCAGTGCCAAGTCGGGCTGGTTTGATAGTACAAAGTGGCTCCTGCAATCTGCCATCAAAAAGTTGGCAGGCGAGATTTGTTTTCCAGGGAAAAGCGCCGTTGTTTGTGTTTGGGGGCATGTGGCTGGGAGTGGCCGGCTGGCTCCTAAAAATACGCGATAGGCAGGATGGTTCCCAGATCCAAGGTGGCACCAGTGCCAAGTCGGGCTGGTTTTATGTTGCAAAGTGGCTCCTGCAATCTGCCATCAAAATGTTGGCAGGCGAGTTTTGTTTTCCAGGGAAAAGTGCCGTTGTTTGTGTTTGGGGGTTCTGCCGCTGGGAGTGGCCAGCTGGCTCCTTAGAATCTATGTTACGCAGCATGGTTCCCAGACCCAAGGTGGCACCAGTGCCAAGTCGGGCTGGTTTGATGGTGCAAACTGGCTCCTGCAATCTGCCATCCAGAAGCGGGGTAGCTTACTTTTGTTTGCCAGGGAAACGGGCCGAGGTTTTTGTCTGGGGGCCTATGGCTGGGAGTGACCGGCTGGCTCCTGAAAAGCTGCGATAGGCAGGATATTTTCCAGACCCATGGTGGCACCAGTGCCAAGTTGGGCTGATTAGATAGTACCAAGTGGCTCCTGCAATCTGCCATCAAATAGTTGGCAGGCGAGTTATGTTTTCCAGGGAAAAGTGCCGTTGTTTGTGTTTGGGGGCCTGTGGCTGGGAGTGGCCAGCTGGCTCCTTAGAATCCACGATACGCAGGATGGTTCCCAGACCAGAGGTGGCACCAGTGCCAAGTCGGGCTGGTTTGATGGTGCAAAGTGGCTCCTGCAATCTGCCATCCAGAAGCGGGGTAGCTTACTTTTGTTTGCCAGGGAAACGGGCCGAGGTTTGTGTCTGGGGGCCTATGGCTGGGAGTGACCGGCTGGCTCCTGAAAAGCTACGATAGGCAGGATGGTGACCAGACCCATGGTGGCACCAGTGCCAAGTTGGGCTGGTTTGATAGTACCAAGTGACTCCTGCAATCTGCCATCAAAAAGTTGGCAGGCGAGTTTTGTTTTCCAGGGAAAAGCACCGTTGTTTGTGTTTGGGGGCCTGTGGCTGGGAGTGGCCGGCTGGCTCCTTAGAATCCACGATACGCAGGATGGTTCCCAGACCAGAGGTGGCACCAGTGCCAAGTCGGGCTAGTTTGATAGTACCAAGTGGCTCCTGCAATCTGCCATCCAGAAGCGGGGTAGCTTACTTTTGTTTGCCAGGGAAACGGGCCGAGGTTTTTGTCTGGGGGCCTATGGCTGGGAGTGACCGGCTGGCTCCTGAAAAGCTACGATAGGCAGGATGGTGACCAGATCCATGGTGGCACCAGTGCCAAGTCGGGCTGGTTTGATAGTACCAAGTGGCTCCTGCAATCTGCCATCTAAAAGTTGGCAGGCGAGTTTTGTTTTCCAGGGAAAAGCGCCGTTGTTTGTGTTTGGGGGCCTGTGGCTGGGAGTGGCCGAGTGGCTCCTTAGAATCCACAATACGCAGCATGGTTCCCAGACCAGAGGTGGCACCAGTGCCAAGTCGGGCTGATTTGATAGTACCAAGTGGCTCCTGCAATCTGCCATCCAGAAGCGGGGCAGCTTACTTTTGTTTGCCAGGGAAACGGGCCGAGGTTTGTGTCTGGGGGCCTATGGCTGGGAGTGAGCGGCTGGCTCCTGAAAAGCTACGATAGGCAGGATGGTGACCCGTCCAATGGTGGCACAAGTGCCAAGTTGGGCTGGTTTGATAGTACCATGTGGTTCCTGCAATCTGCCATCAAAAAGTTGGCAGGCAAGTTTTGTTTTCCAGGGAAAAGCGCCGTTGTTTGTGTTTGGGGGCCTGTGGCTGGGAGTGGCCAGCTGGCTCCTTAGAATCCACGATACGCAGGATGGTTCCCAGACCAGAGGTGACACCAGTGCCAAGTCAGGCCAGTTTGATAGTGCAAACTGGCTCCTGCAATCTGCCATCCAGAAGCGGGGTAGCTAAATTTTGTTTGCCAGGGAAACGGGCCGAGGTTTTTGTCTGGGGGCCTATGGCTGGGAGTGACCGGCTGGCTCCTGAAAAGCTACGATAGGCAGGATGGTGACCAGACCCATGGTGGCACCAGTGCCAAGTCGGGCTGGTTTGATAGTACCAAGTGGCTCCTGATATCTGCCATCAAAAAGTTGGCAGACGAGTTTTGTTTTCCAGGGAAAAGCGCCGTTGTTTGTGTTTGGGGGCATGTGGCTGGGAGTGGCCGGCTGGCTCCTTAGAATCCACAATACGCAGCGTGGTTCCCAGACCAGAGGTGGCACCAGTGCCAAGTCTGGCTAGTTTGATGGTGCAAAGTGGCTCCTGCAATCTGCTATCCAGAAGCGGGGCAGCTTACTTTTGTTTGCCAGGGAAACGGGTAGAGCTTTGTGTCTGGGGGCCTATGCCTGGAGTGAGCCGCTGGCTCCTTGGAATCCACGATACGCAGGATGGTTCCCAGAGCCAAGGTGGCACCAGTGCCAAGTTGGGCTGCTTTGATAGCACTAAATAGCTCCTGCAATCTGCCATCCAGAAGCGGGGCAGCTTACTTTTGTTTGCCAGGGATATCGGCCGTTGTTTGTGTTTGGGGGCCTATGGCTGGGAGTGACCGGCTGGCTCCTGAAAAGCTACGATAGGCAAGATGGTGACCAGACCCATGGTGGCACCAGTGCCAAGTTGGGCTGGTTTGATAGTACCAAGTGACTCCTGCAATCTGCCATCAAAAAGTTGACAGGCGAGTTTTGTTTTCCAGGGAAAAGCGCCGTTGTTTGTGTTTGGGGGCCTGTGGCTGGGAGTGGCCCTCTGGCGTCATAGAATCTATGTTACGCAGCATGGTTCCCAGAGCCAAGGTGGCACCAGTGCCAAGTCGGGCTAGTTTGATGGTGCAAACTGGCTCCAGCAATCTGCCATCCAGAAGCGGGGTAGCTTACTTTTGTTTGCCAGGGAAACGGGCCGAGGTTTTTGTCTGGGGGCCTATGGCTGGGAGTGACCGGCTGGCTCCTGAAAAGCTGCGATAGGCAGGATATTTTCCAGACCCATGGTGGCACCAGTGCCAAGTTGGGCTGATTAGATAGTACCAAGTGGCTCCTGCAATCTGCCATCAAATAGTTGGCAGGCGAGTTATGTTTTCCAGGGAAAAGTGCCGTTGTTTGTGTTTGGGGGCCTGTGGCTGGGAGTGGCCAGCTGGCTCCTTAGAATCCACGATACGCAGGATGGTTCCCAGACCAGAGGTGGCACCAGTGCCAAGTCGGGCTGGTTTGATGGTGCAAAGTGGCTCCTGCAATCTGCCATCCAGAAGCGGGGTAGCTTAATTTTGTTTGCCAGGGAAACGGGCCGAGGTTTGTGTCTGGGGGCCTATGGCTGGGAGTGAGCAGCTGGCTCCTGGAAAGCTACCATAGGCAGGATGGTGACCAGACCCATGGTGGCACCAGCGCCAAGTTGGGCTGATTTGATAGTACCAAGTGTCTCCTGAAATCTGCCATCAAAAATTTGGCAGGCGAGTTTTGTTTTCCAGGGAAAAGTGCCGTTGTTTGTGTTTGGGGGCCTGTGGCTGGGAGTGGCAGGCTGTCTCCTTAGAATTCACGATACGCAGGATGGTTCCCAGACCCAAGGTGGCACCATTGCCAAGGTAGGCTGGTTTGATAGTATAAAGTGGTTCCTGCAATCTGCCATCCAGAAGCGGGGCAGCTTACTTTTGTTTGCCAGGGAAACGGGCTGAGGTTTGTGTCTGGGGGCCTATGGCTGGGAGTGACCGGCTGGCTCCTGAAAAGCTACGATAGGCAGGATGGTTCCCAGACCCATGGTGGCAACAGTGCCAAGTTGGGCTGGTTTGATAGTACCAAGTGCCTCCTGCAATCTGCCATCAAAAAGTTGGCAGGCAAGTTTTGTTTTCCAGGGAAAAGCGCCGTTGTTTGTGTTTGGGGTCCTGTGGCTGGGAGGGGCCAGCTGGCTCCTTAGAATCCACGTAACGCAGGATGGTTCCCAGACCAGAGGTGGCACCAGTGCCAAGTCGGGCCAGTTTGATGGTGCAAAGTGGCTCCTGCAATCTGCCATCCAGAAGCGGGGTAGCTTACTTTTGTTTGCCAGGGAAACGGGCCGAGGTTTGTGTCTGGGGGCCTATGGCTGGGAGTGACCGGCTGGCTCCTGAAAAGCTACGATAGGCAGGATGGTGACCAGACCCATGGTGGCACCAGTGCCAAGTTGGGCTGGTTTGATAGTACCAAGTGACTCCTGCAATCTGCCATCAAAAAGTTGGCAGACGAGTTTTGTTTTCCAGGGAAAAGCACCGTTGTTTGTGTTTGGGGGCCTGTGGCTGGGAGTGGCCGGCTGGCTCCTTAGAATCCACGATACGCAGGATGGTTCCCAGACCAGAGGTGGCACCAGTGCCAAGTCGGGCTAGTTTGATGGTGCAAAGTGGCTCCTGCAATCTGCCATCCAGAAGCGGGGTAGCTTACTTTTGTTTGCCAGGGAAACGGGCCGAGGTTTTTGTCTGGGGGCCTATGGCTGGGAGTGACCGGCTGGCTCCTGAAAAGCTACGATAGGCAGGATGGTGACCAGATCCATGGTGGCACCAGTGCCAAGTCGGGCTGGTTTGATAGTACCAAGTGGCTCCTGCAATCTGCCATCTAAAAGTTGGCAGGCGAGTTTTGTTTTCCAGGGAAAAGCGCCGTTGTTTGTGTTTGGGGGCCTGTGGCTGGGAGTGGCCGAGTGGCTCCTTAGAATCCACAATACGCAGCATGGTTCCCAGACCAGAGGTGGCACCAGTGCCAAGTCGGGCTGATTTGATAGTACCAAGTGGCTCCTGCAATCTGCCATCCAGAAGCGGGGCAGCTTACTTTTGTTTGCCAGGGAAACGGGCCGAGGTTTGTGTCTGGGGGCCTATGGCTGGGAGTGAGCGGCTGGCTCCTGAAAAGCTACGATAGGCAGGATGGTGACCCGTCCCATGGTGGCACAAGTGCCAAGGTGGGCTGGTTTGATAGTACCATGTGGTTCCTGCAATCTGCCATCAAAAAGTTGGCAGGCGAGTTTTGTTTTCCAGGGAAAAGCACCGTTGTTTGTGTTTGGGGGCCTGTGGCTGGGAGTGGCCAGCTGGCTCCTTAGAATCCACGATACGCAGGATGGTTCCCAGACCAGAGGTGACACCAGTGCCAAGTCAGGCCAGTTTGATAGTGCAAACTGGCTCCTGCAATCTGCCATCCAGAAGCGGGGTTGCTAAATTTTGTTTGCCAGGGAAACGGGCCGAGGTTTTTGTCTGGGGGCCTATGGCTGGGAGTGACCGGCTGGCTCCTGAAAAGCTACGATAGGCAGGATGGTGACCAGACCCATGGTGGCACCAGTGCCAAGTCGGGCTGGTTTGATAGTACCAAGTGGCTCCTGATATCTGCCATCAAAAAGTTGGCAGACGAGTTTTGTATTCCAGGGAAAAGCGCCGTTGTTTGTGTTTGGGGGCCTGTGGCTCGGAGTGGCCGGCTGGCTCCTTAGAATCCACAATACGCAGCATGGTTCCCAGACCAGAGGTGGCACCAGTGCCACGTCGGGCTACTTTGATGGTGCAAAGTGGCTCCTGCAATCTGCCATCCAGAAGCGGGGCAGCTTACTTTTGTTTGCCAGGGAAACGGGCAGAGCTTTGTGTCTGGGGACCTATGGCTGGGAGTGAGCCGCTGGCTCCTTAGAATCCACGATACGCAGGATGGTTCCCAGAGCCAAGGTGGCACCAGTGCCAAGTCGGGCTGGTTTGATAGCACTAAATAGCTCCTGCAATCTGCCATCCAGAAGCGCGGCAGCTTACTTTTGTTTGCCAGGGAAATGGGCCGAGGATTTATCCTGGGGGCCTATGTCTGGGAGTGACCGGCTGGCTCCTGAAAAGCTACGATAGGCAGGATGGTGACCAGACCCATGGTGGCACCAGTGCCAAATTGGGCTGGTTTGATAGTACCAAGTGGCTCCTGCAATCTGCCATCAAAAAGTTGACAGGCGAGTTTTGTTTTCCAGGGAAAAGCGCCGTTGCTTGTGCTTGGGGGCCTGTGGCTGGGAGTGGCCAGCTGGCTCCTTAGAATCTACTTTACGCACCATGGTTCCCAGAGCCAAGGTGGCACCAGTGCCAAGTCGGGCTAGTTTGATGGTGCAAACTGGCTCCTGCAATCTGCCATCCAGAAGCGGGGTAGCTTACTTTGGTTTGCAGGGGAAACGGGCCGAGGTTTTTGTCTGGGGTCCTATGGCTGGGAGTGACCGGCTGGCTCCTGAAAAGCTACGATAGGCAGGATATTTTCCAGACCCATGGTGGCACCAGTGCCAAGTAGGGCTGATTAGATAGTACCAAGTGGCTCCTGCAATCTGCCATCAAAATGTTGGCAGGCGAGTTTTGTTTTCCAGGGAAAAGCGCCATTGATTTTGTTTGGGGGTTCTGTGGCTGGGAGTGGCCAGCTGGCTCCTTAGAATCTATGTTACGCAGCATGGTTCCCAGACCCAAGGTGGCACCAGTGCCAAGTCGGGCTGGTTTGATAGTACTAAATAGCTCCTGCAATCTGCCGTCCAGAAGCGGCGTAGCTTACTTTTGTGTGCCAGGGAAACGGGAAGAGCTTTGTGTCTGGGGGCCTATTGTTGGGAGTGGCCTGCTGGCTCCTTAAAATTCACGATACGCAGGATTGTGACCAGACCCAAGGTGGCACCAGTGCCATGTCGGGCTGGTTTTGTAGTACCAAGTGCGTCCTGCAATTTGCAATCCAAAAGCAGGGCAGCTGAGTTTTGTTTACCAGAGAAAAGGGCTGTGGTATGTGTTTGGGTCCTGTGGCTGGCAGTGGCCGGCTGTCTCCTTAAATTCCATGATACGCAGCATCGTTCCCAGACCCAAGGTGGCACCAGTGCCAAGTCGGGCTGGTTTGACAGTGTCAAAAGCTCCTGTAATCTCCCATCCAGAAGTGGGGCAGCTGAGTTTTTTTTGCCTGTGAATCGGGCCGAGGTTTGTGTCTGGGGACCTATGGCTGGGAGTGACCGGCTGGCTCCTGAAAAGCTACGATAGGCAGGATGGTGACCAGACCCATGGTGGCACAAGTGCCAAGTCGGGCTGGTTTGATAGTACCATGTGGCTCCTGCAATCTGCCATCAAAAAGTTGGCAGGCAAGTTTTGTTTTCCAGGGAAAAGCGCCGTTGTTTGTGTTTGGGGGCCTGTGGCTGGGAGGGGCCAGCTGGCTCCTTAGAATCCACGATACGCAGGATGGTTCCAAGACAAGAGGTGGCACCAGTGCCAAGTCGGGCTGGTTTGATATTACCAAGTGGTTCCTGCAATCTGCCATCCAGAAGCGGGGTAGCTTACTTTTGTTTGCCATGGAAACGGGCCGAGATTTGTGTCTGGGCGCCTATGGCTGGGAGTGACTGGCTGGCTCCTGAAAAGCTACGATAGGCAGGATGTTGACCAGACCCATGGTGGCACCAGTGCCAAGTTGGGCTTGTTTGATAGTACCAAGTGGCTCCTGCAATCTGCCATCAAAAATTTGGCAGGCGAGTTTTGTTTTCCAGGGAAAAGCGCCGTTGTTTGTGTTTGGGGGCCTGTGGCTGGGAGTGGCCGAGTGGCTGCTTAGAATCCACGATACGCAGGATGGTTCCCAGGCCAGAGGTGGCTCCAGTGCCAAGTCGGGCCAGTTTGATGGTGCAAACTGGCTCCCTCAATCTGCCATCCAGAAGCGGGGTAGCTTACTTTTGTTTGCCAGGGAAACGGGCCGAAATTTTTGTCTGGGGTCCTACGGCTGGGGGTGACTGGCTGGCTCCTGAAAAGCTACGATAGGCAGGATGGTGAGCAGCCCCATGGTGGCACCAGTGCCAAGTCGGGCTGGTTTCATAGTACAAAGTGGCTCCTGCAATCTGCCATCAAAAAGTTGGCAGGCGAGTTTTGTTTTCCAGGGAAAAGCGCCGTTGTTTGTGTTTGGGGGCATGTGGCTGGGAGTGGCCGGCTGGCTCCTAAAAATACGCGATAGACAGGATGGTTCCCAGATCCAAGGTGGCACCAGTGCCAAGTCGGGCTGGTTTTATGTTGCAAAGTTGCTCCTGCAATCTGCCATCAAAATGTTGGCAGGCGAGTTTTGTTTTCCAGGGAAAAGCACCGTTGCTTGTGTTTGGGGGTTCTGTGGCTGGGAGTGGCCAGCTGGCTCCTTAGAATCTATGTTACGCAGGATGGTTCCCAGACCCAAGGTGGCACCAGTGCCAAGTCGGGCTGGTTTGATGGTGCAAACTGGCTCCTGCAATCTGCCATCCAGAAGCGGGGTAGCTTACTTTTGTTTGCCAGGGAAAAGGCCCGAGGTTTTTGTCTGGGGGCCTATGGCTGGGAGTGACCGGCTGGCTCCTGAAAAGCTGCGATAGGCAGGATATTTTCCAGACCCATGGTGGCACCAGTGCCAAGTTGGGCTGATTAGATAGTACCAAGTGGCTCCTGCAATCTGCCATCAAATAGTTGGCAGGCGAGTTATGTTTTCCAGGGAAAAGTGCCGTTGTTTGTGTTTGGGGGCCTGTGGCTGGGAGTGGCCAGCTGGCTCCTTAGAATCCACGATACGCAGGATGGTTCCCAGACCAGAGGTGGCACCAGTGCCAAGTCGGGCTGGTTTGATGGTGCAAAGTGGCTCCTGCAATCTGCCATCCAGAAGCGGGGTAGCTTACTTTTGTTTGCCAGGGAAACGGGCCGAGGTTTGTGTCTGGGGGCCTATGGCTGGGAGTGACCGGCTGGCTCCTGAAAAGCTACGATAGGCAGGATGGTGACCAGACCCATGGTGGCACCAGTGCCAAGTTGGGCTTGTTTGATAGTACCAAGTGGCTCCTGCAATCTGCCATCAAAAAGTTGACAGGCGAGTTTTGTTTTCCAGGGAAAAGCACCGTTGTTTGTGTTTGGGGGCCTGTGGCTCGGAGTGGCCGGCTGGCTCCTTAGAATCCACGATACGCAGGATGGTTCCCAGACCAGAGGTGGCTCCAGTGCCAAGTCGGGCCAGTTTGATGGTGCAAAGTGGCTCCTGCAATCTGCCATCCAGAAGCGGGGTAGCTTACTTTTGTTTGCCAGGGAAACGGGCCGAGGTTTTTGTCTGGGGGCCTATGGCTGGGAGTGACCGGCTGGCTCCTGAAAAGCTGCGATAGGCAGGATATTTTCCAGACCCATGGTGGCACCAGTGCCAAGTTGGGCTGATTAGATAGTACCAAGTGGCTCCTGCAATCTGCCATCAAATAGTTGGCCGGCGAGTTATGTTTTCCAGGGAAAAGTGCCGTTGTTTGTGTTTGGGGGCCTGTGGCTGGGAGTGGCCAGCTGGCTCCTTAGAATCCACAATACGCAGCGTGGTTCCCAGACCAGAGGTGGCACCAGTGCCAAGTCTGGCTAGTTTGATGGTGCAAAGTGGCTCCTGCAATCTGCCATCCAGAAGCGGGGCAGCTTACTTTTGTTTGCCAGGGAAACGGGCCGAGGTTTGTGTCTGGGGGCCTATGGCTGGGAGTGAGCGGCTGGCTCCTGAAAAGCTACGATAGGCAGGATGGTGACCCGTCCCATGGTGGCACAAGTGCCAAGTTGGGCTGGTTTGATAGTACCATGTGGCTCCTGCAATCTGCCATCAAAAAGTTGGCAGGCAAGTTTTGTTTTCCAGGGAAAAGCGCCGTTATTTGTGTTTGGGGGCCTGTCGCTGGGAGGGGCCAGCTGGCTCCTTAGAATCCACGATACGCAGGATGGTTCCCAGACCAGAGGTGACACCAGTGCCAAGTCAGGCCAGTTTGATAGTGCAAACTGGCTCCTGCAATCTGCCATCCAGAAGCGGGGTAGCTAACTTTTGTTTGCCAGGGAAACGGGCCGAGGTTTTTGTCTGGGGGCCTATGGCTGGGAGTGACCGGCTGGCTCCTGAAAAGCTACGATAGGCAGGATGGTGACCAGACCCATGGTGGCACCAGTGCCAAGTCGGGCTGGTTTGATAGTACCAAGTGGCTCCTGCAATCTGCCATCAAAAAGTTGGCAGACAAGTTTTGTTTTCCAGGGAAAAGCGCCGTTGTTTGTGTTTGGGGGCCTGTGCCTGGGAGTGGCCGGCTGGCTCCTTAGAATCCACAATACGCAGCGTGGTTCCCAGACCAGAGGTGGCACCAGTGCCAAGTCGGGCTAGTTTTATGGTGCAAAGTGGCTCCTGCAATCTGCTATCCAGAAGCGGGGCAGCTTACTTTTGTTTGCCAGGGAAACGGGCAGAGCTTTGTGTCTGGGGGCCTATGCCTGGAGTGAGCCGCTGGCTCCTTGGAATCCACGATACGCAGGATGGTTCCCAGAGCCAAGGTGACACCAGTGCCAAGTTGGGCTGGTTTGATAGCACTAAATAGCTCCTGCAATCTGCCATCCAGAAGCGGGGCAGCTTACTTTTGTTTGCCAGGGATATCGGCCGTTGTTTGTGTTTGGGGGCCTATGGCTGGGAGTGACTGGCTGGCTCCTGAAAAGCTACGATAGGCAAGATGGTGACCAGACCCATGGTGCCACAAGTGCCAAGTCGGGCTGGTTTGATAGTACCAAGTGACTCCTGCAATCTGCCATCAAAAAGTTGACAGGCGAGTTTTGTTTTCCAGGGAAAAGCACCGTTGCTTGTGTTTGGGGGCCTGTGGCTGGGAGTGGCCCTCTGGCGTCATACAATCTATATTATGCAGCATGGTTTCCAGAGCCAAGGTGGCACCAGTGCCAAGTCGGGCTAGTTTGATGGTGCAAAGTGGCTCCTGCAATCTGCCATCCAGAAGCGGGGTAGCTTACTTTTGTTTGCCAGGGAAACGGGCCGAGGTTTTTGTCTGGGGGCCTATGGCTGGGAGTGACCGGCTGGCTCCTGAAAAGCTGCGATAGGCAGGATATTTTCCAGACCCATGGTGGCACCAGTGCCAAGTTGGGCTGATTAGATAGTACCAAGTGGCTCCTGCAATCTGCCATCAAAAATTTGGCAGGCGAGTTATGTTTTCCAGGGAAAAGTGCCGTTGTTTGTGTTTGGGGGCCTGTGGCTGGGAGTGGCCAGATGGCTCCTTAGAATCCACGATACGCAGGATGGTTCCCAGACCAGAGGTGGCACCAGTGCCAAGTCGGGCTGGTTTGATGGTGCAAAGTGGCTCCTGCAATTTGCCATCCAGAAGCGGGGTAGCTTACTTTTGTTTGCCAGGGAAACGGGCCGAGGTTTTTGTCTGGGGGCCTATGGCTGGGAGTGACCGGCTGGCTCCTGAAAAGCCACAATAGGCAGGATGGTGACCAGCCCCATGGTGGCACCAGTGCCAAGTCGGGCTGGTTTGATAGTACAAAGTGGCTCCTGCAATCTGCCATCAAAAAGTTGGCAGGCGAGTTTTGTTTTCCAGGGAAAAGCGCCGTTGTTTGTGTTTGGGGGCATGTGGCTGGGAGTGGCCGGCTGGCTCCTGAAAATACGCGATAGGCAGGATGGTTCCCAGATCCAAGGTGGCACCAGTGCCAAGTCGGGCTGGTATTATGTTGCAAAGTGGCTCCTGCAATCTGCCATCAAAATGTTGGCAGGCGAGTTTTGTTTTCCAGGGAAAAGTGCCGTTGTTTGTGTTTGGGGGTTCTGTGGCTGGGAGTGGCCAGCTGGCTCCTTAGAATCTATGTTACGCAGCATGGTTCCCAGACCCAAGGTGGCACCAGTGCCAAGTCGGGCTGGTTTGATAGTACTAAATAGCTCCTGCAATCTGCCATCCAGAAGCGGCGTAGCTTACTTTTGTGTGCCAGGGAAACGGGAAGAGCTTTGTGTCTGGGGGCCTATTGTTGGGAGTGGCCTGCTGGCTCCTTAAAATTCACGATACGCAGGATTGTGACCAGACCCATGGTGGCACCAGTGCCATGTCGGGCTGGTTTTGTAGTACCAAGTGCGTCCTGCAATTTGCAATCCAAAAGCAGGGCAGCTGAGTTTTGTTTACCAGAGAAAAGGGCTGTGGTATGTGTTTGGGTCCTGTGGCTGGCAGTGGCCGGCTGTCTCCTTAAATTCCATGATACGCAGCATCGTTCCCAGACCCAAGGTGGCACCAGTGCCAAGTCGGGCTGGTTTGACAGTGTCAAAAGCTCCTGTAATCTCCCATCCAGAAGTGGGGCAGCTGAGTTTTTTTTGCCTGTGAATCGGGCCGAGGTTTGTGTCTGGGAACCTATGGCTCTGAGTGACCGGCTGGCTCCTGAAAAGCTACGATAGGCAGGATGGTGACCAGACCCATGGTGGCACAAGTGCCAAGTTGGGCTTGTTTGATAGTACCAAGTGGCTCCTGCAATCTGCCATCAAAAAGTTGGCAGGCGAGTTTTGTTTTCCAGGGAAAAGCACCGTTGTTTGTGTTTGGGGGCCTGTGGCTGGGAGTGGCCGGCTGGCTCCTTAGAATCCACGATACACAGGATGGTTCCCAGACCAGAGGTGGCACCAGTGCCAAGTCGGGCCACTTTGATGGTGCAAACTGGCTCCTGCAATATGCCATCCAGAAGCGGGGTAGCTTACTTTTGTTTGCCAGGGAAACGGGCCGAGGTTTGTGTCTGGGGGCCTATGGCTGGGAGTGACCGGCTGGCTCCTGAAAAGCTACGATAGGCAGGATGGTTCCCAGAGCCATGGTGGCACCAGTGCCAAGTCGGGCTGGTTTGATAGTACCAAGTGGCTCCTGCAATCTGCCATCTAAAAGTTGGCAGACGAGTTTTGTTTTCCAGGGAAAAGCGCCGTTGTTTGTGTTTGGGGGCCTGTGGCTGGGAGTGGCCGAGTGGCTCCTTAGAATCCACAATACGCAGCATGGTTCCCAGACCAGAGGTGGCACCAGTGCCAAGTCGGGCTGATTTGATAGTATCAAGTGGCTCCTGCAATCTGCCATCCACAAGCGGGGCAGCTTACTTTTGTTTGCCAGGGAAACGGGCCGAGGTTTGTGTCTGGGGGCCTATGGCTGGGAGTGAGCGGCTGGCTCCTGAAAAGCTACGATAGGCAGGATGGTGACCAGACCCATGGTGGCACCAGCGCCAAGTTGGGCTGATTTGATAGTACCAAGTGTCTCCTGCAATCTGCCATCAAAAATTTGGCAGGCGAGTTTTGTTTTCCAGGGAAAAGTGCCGTTGTTTGTGTTTGGGGGCCTGTGGCTGGGAGTGGCAGGCTGTCTCCTTAGAATTCACGATACGCAGGATGGTTCCCAGACCCAAGGTGGCACCATTGCCAAGGTAGGCTGGTTTGATAGTATCAAGTGGTTCCTGCAATCTGCCATCCAGAAGCGGGGCAGCTTACTTTTGTTTGCCAGGGAAACGGGCTGAGGTTTGTGTCTGGGGGCCTATGGCTGGGAGTGAGCGGCTGGCTCTTGAAAAGCTACGATAGGCAGGATGGTTCCCAGACCCATGGTGGCAACAGTGCCAAGTTGGGCTGGTTTGATAGTACCAAGTGCCTCCTGCAATCTGCCATCAAAAAGTTGGCAGGCAAGTTTTGTTTTCCAGGGAAAAGCGCCGTTGTTTGTGTTTGGGGGCCTGTGGCTGGGAGGGGCCAGCTGGCTCCTTAGAATCCACGATACGCAGGATGGTTCCCAGACCAGAGGTGGCACCAGTGCCAAGTCGGGCCAGTTTGATGGTGCAAAGTGGCTCCTGCAATCTGCCATCCAGAAGCGGGGCAGCTTACTTTTGTTTGCCAGGGAAACGGGCCGAGGTTTTTTTGTGGGGGCCTATGGCTGGGAGTGACCGGCTGGCTCCTGAAAAGCTACGATAGGCAGGATGGTGACCAGACCCATGGTGGCACCAGTGCCAAGTCGGGCTGGTTTGATAGTACCAAGTGGCTCCTGCAATCTGCCATAAAGTAGTTGGCAGACGAGTTTTGTATTCCAGGGAAAAGCGCCGTTGTTTGTGTTTGGGGGCCTGTGGCTCGGAGTGGCCGGCTGGCTCCTTAGAATCCACAATACGCAGCATGGTTCCCAGACCAGAGGTGGCACCAGTGCCACGTCGGGCTACTTTGATGGTGCAAAGTGGCTCCTGCAATCTGCCATCCATAAGCGGGGCAGCTTACTTTTGTTTGCCAGGGAAACGGGCAGAGCTTTGTGTCTGGGGACCTATGGCTGGGAGTGAGCCGCTGACTCCTTAGAATGCACGATACGCAGGATGGTTCCCAGAGCCAAGGTGGCACCAGTGCCAAGTCGGGCTGGTTTGATAGCACTAAATAGCTCCTGCAATCTGCCATCCAGAAGCGTGGCAGCTTACTTTTGTTTGCCAGGGAAATGGGCCGAGGATTTATCCTGGGGGCCTATGGCTGGGAGTGACCGGCTGGCTCCTGAAAAGCTACGATAGGCAGGATGGTGACAAGACCCATGGTGGCACCAGTGCCAAATTGGGCTGGTTTGATAGTACCAAGTGGCTCCTGCAATCTGCCATCAAAAAGTTGACAGGCGAGTTTTGTTTTCCAGGGAAAAGCGCCGTTGCTTGTGTTTGGGGGCCTGTGGCTGGGAGTGGCCCTCTGGCGTCATAGAAGCTATGTTACGCAGCATGGTTCCCAGAGCCAAGGTGGCACCAGTGCCAAGTCGGGCTAGTTTGATGGTGCAAAGTGGCTCCTGCAATCTGCCATCCAGAAGTGGGGTAGCTTACTTTGGTTTGCCGGGGAAACGGGCCGAGGTTTTTGTCTGGGGTCCTATGGCTGGGAGTGACCGGCTGGCTCCTGAAAAGCTACGATAGGCAGGATATTTTCCAGACCCATGGTGGCACCAGTGCCAAGTTGGGCTGATTAGATAGTACCAAGTGGCTCCTGCAATCTGCCATCAAAATGTTGGCAGGCGAGTTTTGTTTTCCAGGGAAAAGCGCCATTGATTTTGTTTGGGGGCCTGTGGCTGGGAGAGGCCTGATGGCTAATTAGAATCCATGATACGCAGGATGGTTCCCAGACCTGAGGTGACACCCGTGCCAAATCGGGCTACTTTGATAGTACAAAGTGCGTCCTGCAATATGCCATCCAGAAGCGGGGTTGCTTAATTTTGTTTGCCAGGGAAACGGGCCGAGGTTTGTGTCTTGGGGCCTATGGCTGGGACTGACCGGCTGGCTCCTGAAAAGCTACGATAGGCAGGATGGTGACCAGACCCATGGTGGCACCAGTGCCAAGTCGGGCTGGTTTGACAGTGTCAAAAGCTCCTGTAATCTCCCATCCAGAAGTGGGGCAGCTGAGTTTTTTTTGCCTGTGAATCGGGCCGAGGTTTGTGTCTGGGAACCTATGGCTGGGAGTGACCGGCTGGCTCCTGAAAAGCTACGATAGGCAGGATGGTGACCAGACCCATGGTGGCACAAGTGCCAAGTTGGGCTTGTTTGATAGTACCAAGTGGCTCCTGCAATCTGCCATCAAAAAGTTGGCAGGCGAGTTTTGTTTTCCAGGGAAAAGCACCGTTGTTTGTGTTTGGGGGCCTGTGGCTGGGAGTGGCCGGCTGGCTCCTTAGAATCCACGATACACAGGATGGTTCCCAGACCAGAGGTGGCACCAGTGCCAAGTCGGGCCACTTTGATGGTGCAAACTGGCTCCTGCAATATGCCATCCAGAAGCGGGGTAGCTTACTTTTGTTTGCCAGGGAAACGGGCCGAGGTTTGTGTCTGGGGGCCTATGGCTGGGAGTGACCGGCTGGCTCCTGAAAAGCTACGATAGGCAGGATGGTTCCCAGAGCCATGGTGGCACCAGTGCCAAGTCGGGCTGGTTTGATAGTACCAAGTGGCTCCTGCAATCTGCCATCTAAAAGTTGGCAGACGAGTTTTGTTTTCCAGGGAAAAGCGCCGTTGTTTGTGTTTGGGGGCCTGTGGCTGGGAGTGGCCGAGTGGCTCCTTAGAATCCACAATACGCAGCATGGTTCCCAGACCAGAGGTGGCACCAGTGCCAAGTCGGGCTGATTTGATAGTATCAAGTGGCTCCTGCAATCTGCCATCCACAAGCGGGGCAGCTTACTTTTGTTTGCCAGGGAAACGGGCCGAGGTTTGTGTCTGGGGGCCTATGGCTGGGAGTGAGCGGCTGGCTCCTGAAAAGCTACGATAGGCAGGATGGTGACCAGACCCATGGTGGCACCAGCGCCAAGTTGGGCTGATTTGATAGTACCAAGTGTCTCCTGCAATCTGCCATCAAAAATTTGGCAGGCGAGTTTTGTTTTCCAGGGAAAAGTGCCGTTGTTTGTGTTTGGGGGCCTGTGGCTGGGAGTGGCAGGCTGTCTCCTTAGAATTCACGATACGCAGGATGGTTCCCAGACCCAAGGTGGCACCATTGCCAAGGTAGGCTGGTTTGATAGTATCAAGTGGTTCCTGCAATCTGCCATCCACAAGCGGGGCAGCTTACTTTTGTTTGCCAGGGAAACGGGCTGAGGTTTGTGTCTGGGGGCCTATGGCTGGGAGTGAGCGGCTGGCTCTTGAAAAGCTACGATAGGCAGGATGGTTCCCAGACCCATGGTGGCAACAGTGCCAAGTTGGGCTGGTTTGATAGTACCAAGTGCCTCCTGCAATCTGCCATCAAAAAGTTGGCAGGCAAGTTTTGTTTTCCAGGGAAAAGCGCCGTTGTTTGTGTTTGGGGGCCTGTGGCTGGGAGGGGCCAGCTGGCTCCTTAGAATCCACGATACGCAGGATGGTTCCCAGACCAGAGGTGGCACCAGTGCCAAGTCGGGCCAGTTTGATGGTGCAAAGTGGCTCCTGCAATCTGCCATCCAGAAGCGGGGCAGCTTACTTTTGTTTGCCAGGGAAACGGGCCGAGGTTTTTTTGTGGGGGCCTATGGCTGGGAGTGACCGGCTGGCTCCTGAAAAGCTACGATAGGCAGGATGGTGACCAGACCCATGGTGGCACCAGTGCCAAGTCGGGCTGGTTTGATAGTACCAAGTGGCTCCTGCAATCTGCCATAAAGTAGTTGGCAGACGAGTTTTGTATTCCAGGGAAAAGCGCCGTTGTTTGTGTTTGGGGGCCTGTGGCTCGGAGTGGCCGGCTGGCTCCTTAGAATCCACAATACGCAGCATGGTTCCCAGACCAGAGGTGGCACCAGTGCCACGTCGGGCTACTTTGATGGTGCAAAGTGGCTCCTGCAATCTGCCATCCATAAGCGGGGCAGCTTACTTTTGTTTGCCAGGGAAACGGGCAGAGCTTTGTGTCTGGGGACCTATGGCTGGGAGTGAGCCGCTGACTCCTTAGAATGCACGATACGCAGGATGGTTCCCAGAGCCAAGGTGGCACCAGTGCCAAGTCGGGCTGGTTTGATAGCACTAAATAGCTCCTGCAATCTGCCATCCAGAAGCGTGGCAGCTTACTTTTGTTTGCCAGGGAAATGGGCCGAGGATTTATCCTGGGGGCCTATGGCTGGGAGTGACCGGCTGGCTCCTGAAAAGCTACGATAGGCAGGATGGTGACAAGACCCATGGTGGCACCAGTGCCAAATTGGGCTGGTTTGATAGTACCAAGTGGCTCCTGCAATCTGCCATCAAAAAGTTGACAGGCGAGTTTTGTTTTCCAGGGAAAAGCGCCGTTGCTTGTGTTTGGGGGCCTGTGGCTGGGAGTGGCCCTCTGGCGTCATAGAAGCTATGTTACGCAGCATGGTTCCCAGAGCCAAGGTGGCACCAGTGCCAAGTCGGGCTAGTTTGATGGTGCAAAGTGGCTCCTGCAATCTGCCATCCAGAAGCGGGGTAGCTTACTTTGGTTTGCCGGGGAAACGGGCCGAGGTTTTTGTCTGGGGTCCTATGGCTGGGAGTGACCGGCTGGCTCCTGAAAAGCTACGATAGGCAGGATATTTTCCAGACCCATGGTGGCACCAGTGCCAAGTTGGGCTGATTAGATAGTACCAAGTGGCTCCTGCAATCTGCCATCAAAATGTTGGCAGGCGAGTTTTGTTTTCCAGGGAAAAGCGCCATTGATTTTGTTTGGGGGCCTGTGGCTGGGAGAGGCCTGATGGCTAATTAGAATCCATGATACGCAGGATGGTTCCCAGACCTGAGGTGACACCCGTGCCAAATCGGGCTACTTTGATAGTACAAAGTGCGTCCTGCAATATGCCATCCAGAAGCGGGGTTGCTTAATTTTGTTTGCCAGGGAAACGGGCCGAGGTTTGTGTCTTGGGGCCTATGGCTGGGACTGACCGGCTGGCTCCTGAAAAGCTACGATAGGCAGGATGGTGACCAGACCCATGGTGGCACCAGTGCCAAGTCGGGCTGGTTTGACAGTGTCAAAAGCTCCTGTAATCTCCCATCCAGAAGTGGGGCAGCTGAGTTTTTTTTGCCTGTGAATCGGGCCGAGGTTTGTGTCTGGGAACCTATGGCTGGGAGTGACCGGCTGGCTCCTGAAAAGCTACGATAGGCAGGATGGTGACCAGACCCATGGTGGCACAAGTGCCAAGTTGGGCTTGTTTGATAGTACCAAGTGGCTCCTGCAATCTGCCATCAAAAAGTTGGCAGGCGAGTTTTGTTTTCCAGGGAAAAGCACCGTTGTTTGTGTTTGGGGGCCTGTGGCTGGGAGTGGCCGGCTGGCTCCTTAGAATCCACGATACACAGGATGGTTCCCAGACCAGAGGTGGCACCAGTGCCAAGTCGGGCCACTTTGATGGTGCAAACTGGCTCCTGCAATATGCCATCCAGAAGCGGGGTAGCTTACTTTTGTTTGCCAGGGAAACGGGCCGAGGTTTGTGTCTGGGGGCCTATGGCTGGGAGTGACCGGCTGGCTCCTGAAAAGCTACGATAGGCAGGATGGTTCCCAGAGCCATGGTGGCACCAGTGCCAAGTCGGGCTGGTTTGATAGTACCAAGTGGCTCCTGCAATCTGCCATCTAAAAGTTGGCAGACGAGTTTTGTTTTCCAGGGAAAAGCGCCGTTGTTTGTGTTTGGGGGCCTGTGGCTGGGAGTGGCCGAGTGGCTCCTTAGAATCCACAATACGCAGCATGGTTCCCAGACCAGAGGTGGCACCAGTGCCAAGTCGGGCTGATTTGATAGTATCAAGTGGCTCCTGCAATCTGCCATCCACAAGCGGGGCAGCTTACTTTTGTTTGCCAGGGAAACGGGCCGAGGTTTGTGTCTGGGGGCCTATGGCTGGGAGTGAGCGGCTGGCTCCTGAAAAGCTACGATAGGCAGGATGGTGACCAGACCCATGGTGGCACCAGCGCCAAGTTGGGCTGATTTGATAGTACCAAGTGTCTCCTGCAATCTGCCATCAAAAATTTGGCAGGCGAGTTTTGTTTTCCAGGGAAAAGTGCCGTTGTTTGTGTTTGGGGGCCTGTGGCTGGGAGTGGCAGGCTGTCTCCTTAGAATTCACGATACGCAGGATGGTTCCCAGACCCAAGGTGGCACCATTGCCAAGGTAGGCTGGTTTGATAGTATCAAGTGGTTCCTGCAATCTGCCATCCACAAGCGGGGCAGCTTACTTTTGTTTGCCAGGGAAACGGGCTGAGGTTTGTGTCTGGGGGCCTATGGCTGGGAGTGAGCGGCTGGCTCTTGAAAAGCTACGATAGGCAGGATGGTTCCCAGACCCATGGTGGCAACAGTGCCAAGTTGGGCTGGTTTGATAGTACCAAGTGCCTCCTGCAATCTGCCATCAAAAAGTTGGCAGGCAAGTTTTGTTTTCCAGGGAAAAGCGCCGTTGTTTGTGTTTGGGGGCCTGTGGCTGGGAGGGGCCAGCTGGCTCCTTAGAATCCACGATACGCAGGATGGTTCCCAGACCAGAGGTGGCACCAGTGCCAAGTCGGGCCAGTTTGATGGTGCAAAGTGGCTCCTGCAATCTGCCATCCAGAAGCGGGGCAGCTTACTTTTGTTTGCCAGGGAAACGGGCCGAGGTTTTTTTGTGGGGGCCTATGGCTGGGAGTGACCGGCTGGCTCCTGAAAAGCTACGATAGGCAGGATGGTGACCAGACCCATGGTGGCACCAGTGCCAAGTCGGGCTGGTTTGATAGTACCAAGTGGCTCCTGCAATCTGCCATAAAGTAGTTGGCAGACGAGTTTTGTATTCCAGGGAAAAGCGCCGTTGTTTGTGTTTGGGGGCCTGTGGCTCGGAGTGGCCGGCTGGCTCCTTAGAATCCACAATACGCAGCATGGTTCCCAGACCAGAGGTGGCACCAGTGCCACGTCGGGCTACTTTGATGGTGCAAAGTGGCTCCTGCAATCTGCCATCCATAAGCGGGGCAGCTTACTTTTGTTTGCCAGGGAAACGGGCAGAGCTTTGTGTCTGGGGACCTATGGCTGGGAGTGAGCCGCTGACTCCTTAGAATGCACGATACGCAGGATGGTTCCCAGAGCCAAGGTGGCACCAGTGCCAAGTCGGGCTGGTTTGATAGCACTAAATAGCTCCTGCAATCTGCCATCCAGAAGCGTGGCAGCTTACTTTTGTTTGCCAGGGAAATGGGCCGAGGATTTATCCTGGGGGCCTATGGCTGGGAGTGACCGGCTGGCTCCTGAAAAGCTACGATAGGCAGGATGGTGACAAGACCCATGGTGGCACCAGTGCCAAATTGGGCTGGTTTGATAGTACCAAGTGGCTCCTGCAATCTGCCATCAAAAAGTTGACAGGCGAGTTTTGTTTTCCAGGGAAAAGCGCCGTTGCTTGTGTTTGGGGGCCTGTGGCTGGGAGTGGCCCTCTGGCGTCATAGAAGCTATGTTACGCAGCATGGTTCCCAGAGCCAAGGTGGCACCAGTGCCAAGTCGGGCTAGTTTGATGGTGCAAAGTGGCTCCTGCAATCTGCCATCCAGAAGCGGGGTAGCTTACTTTGGTTTGCCGGGGAAACGGGCCGAGGTTTTTGTCTGGGGTCCTATGGCTGGGAGTGACCGGCTGGCTCCTGAAAAGCTACGATAGGCAGGATATTTTCCGGGCCCATGGTGGCACCAGTGCCAAGTTGGGCTGATTAGATAGTACCAAGTGGCTCCTGCAATCTGCCATCAAAATGTTGGCAGGCGAGTTTTGTTTTCCAGGGAAAAGCGCCATTGATTTTGTTTGGGGGCCTGTGGCTGGGAGAGGCCTGATGGCTAATTAGAATCCATGATACGCAGGATGGTTCCCAGACCTGAGGTGACACCCGTGCCAAATCGGGCTACTTTGATAGTACAAAGTGCGTCCTGCAATATGCCATCCAGAAGCGGGGTTGCTTAATTTTGTTTGCCAGGGAAACGGGCCGAGGTTTGTGTCTTGGGGCCTATGGCTGGGACTGACCGGCTGGCTCCTGAAAAGCTACGATAGGCAGGATGGTGACCAGACCCATGGTGGCACCAGTGCCAAGTTGGGCTTGTTTGATAGTACCAAGTGGCTCCTGCAATCTGCCATCAAAAAGTTGGCAGGCGAGTTTTGTTTTCCAGGGAAAAGCACCGTTGTTTATGTTTGGGGTCCTGTGGCTGGGAGTGGCCGGCTGGCTCCTTAGAATCCACGATACGCAGGATGGTTCCCAGACCAGAGGTGGCTCCAGGGCCAAGTCGGGCCAGTTTGATGGTGCAAACTGGCTCCTGCAATCTGCCATCCAGAAGCGGGGTAGCTTACTTTTGTTTGCCAGGGAAACGGGCCGAGGTTTTTGTCTGGGGGCCTATGGCTGGGAGTGACCGGCTGGCTCCTGAAAAGCTACGATAGGCAGGATGGTTCCCAGAGCCATGGTGGCACCAGTGCCAAGTCGGGCTGGTTTGATAGTACCAAGTGGCTCCTGCAATCTGCCATCAAAAAGTTGGCAGACGAGTTTTGTTTTCCAGGGAAAAGCGCCGTTGTTTGTGTTTGGGGGCCTGTGGCTGGGAGTGGCAGGCTGTCTCCTTAGAATTCACGATACGCAGGATGGTTCCCAGACCCAAGGTGGCACCATTGCCAAGGTAGGCTGGTTTGATAGTATCAAGTGGTTCCTGCAATCTGCCATCCACAAGCGGGGCAGCTTACTTTTGTTTGCCAGGGAAACGGGCTGAGGTTTGTGTCTGGGGGCCTATGGCTGGGAGTGAGCGGCTGGCTCCTGAAAAGCTACGATAGGCAGGATGGTTCCCAGACCCATGGTGGCAACAGTGCCAAGTTGGGCTGGTTTGATAGTACCAAGTGGCTCCTGATATCTGCCATCAAAAAGTTGGCAGGCAAGTTTTGTTTTCCAGGGAAAAGCGCCGTTGTTTGTGTTTGGGGGCCTGTGGCTGGGAGGGGCCAGCTGGCTCCTTAGAATCCACGATACGCAGGATGGTTCCCAGACCAGAGGTGGCACCAGTGCCAAGTCGGGCCAGTTTGATGGTGCAAAGTGGCTCCTGCAATCTGCCATCCAGAAGCGGGGCAGCTTACTTTTGTTTGCCAGGGAAACGGGCCGAGGTTTGTGTCTGGGGGCCTATGGCTGGGAGTGACCGGCTGGCTCCTGAAAAGCTACGATAGGCAGGATGGTGACCAGACCCATGGTGGCACCAGTGCCAAGTCGGGCTGGTTTGATAGTACCAAGTGGCTCCTGCAATCTGCCATAAAGTAGTTGGCAGACGAGTTTTGTATTCCAGGGAAAAGTGCCGTTGTTTGTGTTTGGGGGCCTGTGGCTGGGAGTGGCCGGCTGGCTCCTTAGAATCCACAATACGCAGCATGGTTCCCAGACCAGAGGTGGCACCAGTGCCACGTCGGGCTACTTTGATGGTGCAAAGTGGCTCCTGCAATCTGCCATCCAGAAGCGGGGCAGCTTACTTTTGTTTGCCAGGGAAACGGGCAGAGCTTTGTGTCTGGGGACCTATGGCTGGGAGTGAGCCGCTGGCTCCTTAGAATCCACGATACGCAGGATGGTTCCCAGAGCCAAGGTGGCACCAGTGCCAAGTCGGGCTGGTTTGATAGCACTAAATAGCTCCTGCAATCTGCCATCCAGAAGCGCGGCAGCTTACTTTTGTTTTCCAGGGAAATGGGCCGAGGATTTATCCTGGGGGCCTATGGCTGGGAGTGACCGGCTGGCTCCTGAAAAGCTACGATAGGCAGGATGGTGACAAGACCCATGGTGGCACCAGTGCCAAATTGGGCTGGTTTGATAGTACCAAGTGGCTCCTGCAATCTGCCATCAAAAAGTTGACAGGCGAGTTTTGTTTTCCAGGGAAAAGCGCCGTTGCTTGTGTTTGGGGGCCTGTGGCTGGGAGTGGCCCTCTGGCGTCATAGAAGCTATGTTACGCAGCATGGTTCCCAGAGCCAAGGTGGCACCAGTGCCAAGTCGGGCTAGTTTGATGGTGCAAAGTGGCTCCTGCAATCTGCCATCCAGAAGCGGGGTAGCTTACTTTGGTTTGCCGGGGAAACGGGCCGAGGTTTTTGTCTGGGGTCCTATGGCTGGGAGTGACCGGCTGGCTCCTGAAAAGCTACGATAGGCAGGATATTTTCCAGACCCATGGTGGCACCAGTGCCAAGTTGGGCTGATTAGATAGTACCAAGTGGCTCCTGCAATCTGCCATCAAAATGTTGGCAGGCGAGTTTTGTTTTCCAGGGAAAAGCGCCATTGATTTTGTTTGGGGGCCTGTGGCTGGGAGAGGCCGGATGGCTAATTAGAATCCATGATACGCAGGATGGTTCCCAGACCTGAGGTGACACCCGTGCCAAATCGGGCTACTTTGATAGTACAAAGTGCGTCCTGCAATATGCCATCCAGAAGCGGGGTTGCTTAATTTTGTTTGCCAGGGAAACGGGCCGAGGTTTGTGTCTTGGGGCCTATGGCTGGGACTGACCGGCTGGCTCCTGAAAAGCTACGATAGGCAGGATGGTGACCAGACCCATGGTGGCACCAGTGCCAAGTTGGGCTGGTTTGATAGTACCAAGTGTCTCCTGCAATCTGCCATCAAAAAGTTGGCAGACGAGTTTTTTTTTCCAGGGAACAGCGCCGTTGTTTATGTTTGGGGGTATATGCCTGGCAGTGGCCGGCTGTCTCCTTAGAATCCACGATATGCAGGATGGTTCCCAGACCAGAGGTGCCACCAGTGCCAAGTCGGGCTGATTTGATACTAGCAAGTGGCTCCTGCAATCTCCCATCCTGAAGCGGGGCAGCTGAGTTTTTTGGCCTGTGAAACGGGCCGTTGGTTTTGATTGCGTCTGTGGCTTGCAGTGGTTGGCTGCCTCCTGACAATCCACAATACGCAGGATCATTCCCAGACCCAAGGTGGCACCAGTGCCACGTCGGGCTGGTTTGATAGTACGAAGTGGCTCCTGCAATCTGCCATCCTCATGCTGGGCAGCTGAGTTTTCTTTGCCAGAGAAAAGGGCCGTAGATTTTGTTTGGGGGAATATGGCTAGGTGTGGCCAGCTGGCTCCTTAAAATGCACGATTCGCAGGATGGTGACCAGACCCAAGGTGGCACCAGTGCCAAGTCGGGCTGCTTTTGTAGTGCCAAGTGCGTCCTGCAATTTGCCATCCTGAAGAGGGGCAGTTGAGTTTTGTTTACCAGAGTCAAGGGCCGTGGTTTGTGTTTGGGGGCCTATGGCTGAGAGTGGCCAGGTGGCACCTGAAAATCCACGATAGGCAGGATGGTTCCCAGATCCAAAGTGGCACCAGTGCCAAGTCGGGCTGGTTTGATGGTGCAAAGTCGCTCCTGCAATCTGCCATCCAGACGCGGGGCAGCGGATTTTTGTTTGCAAGAGAAAAGGTCCGTGGTTTGTTTCTGGGGGTATATGGCTGGGAGTGGCCGGCTGGCTCCTTAAAAAGCTCGATAAGCAGGATGGTTCGCAGACCCAAGGTGGCATCAGTGCCAAGTCGGGCTGTTTTCGTAGTACAAAGTGTTTCCTGCAATTTGCCATCCAGAAGAGGGGCAGTTGAGTTTTGTGTGCCAGAGAAAAGGGCCGTGGTTTGTGTTTGGGGGCCTATGGCTGCGAGTGGCCGGCTGGCCCCTGAAAATCCACGATAGGCAGCATGGTTCCCAGAGCCAAGGTGGCACCAGTGCCAAGTCGGGCTGGTTTGATAGTACTAAATAGCTCCTGCAATCTGCCATCAAGAGGCGGGGCAGCTTAATTTTGTTTGCCAGGGAAACGGGCCGAGGTTTGTGTCTGGGGGCCTATGGCTGGGAGTGGCCAGCTGGCGCCTTAGAATCTACGTTACGCAGCATGGTTCTCAGAGCCAAGGTGGCACCAGTGCCAAGTCGGGCTGGTTTGATAGTACCAAGTGGCTCCTGCAGTCTGCCATCCAGAAGCGGGGCAGCTTACTTATGTATGCCAGGGAAACGGGCCGAGGTTTTTGTCTGGCGGCCTATGGCTGGGAGTGACCGACTGGCTCCTGAAAAGCTACGATAGGCAGGATGGTGACCAGACCCATGGTGGCACCAGTGCCAAATTGGGCTGGTTTGATCGTACCAAGTGGCTCCTGCAATCTGCCATCAAAAAGTTGGCAGGCGAGTTTTGTTTTCCAGGGAAAAGCGCCGTTGTTTGTGTTTGGGGGCCTGTGGCTGGGAGTGGCCGCCTGGCGCCTTAGAATCCACGATACGCAGGATGGTTCCCAGACCAGAGGTTGCACCAGTGCCAAGTCGGGCTGGTTTGATGGTGCAAAGTGGCTCCTGCAATATGCCATCCAGAAGCGGGGTAGCTTACTTTTGTTTGCCAGGGAAACGGGCCGAGGTTTTTGTCTGGGGGCCTATGGCTGGGAGTGACCGGCTGGCTCCTGAAAAGCTACGATAGGCAGGATGGTTCCCAGAGCCATGGTGGCACCAGTGCCAAGTCGGGCTGGTTTGATAGTACCAAGTGGCTCCTGCAATCTGCCATCTAAAAGTTGGCAGACGAGTTTTGTTTTCCAGGGAAAAGCGCCGTTGTTTGTGTTTGGGGGCCTGTGGCTGGGAGTGGCCGAGTGGCTCCTTAGAATCCACAATACGCAGCATGGTTCCCAGACCAGAGGTGGAACCAGTGCCAAGTCGGGCTGATTTGATAGTACCAAGTGGCTCCTGCAATCTGCCATCCAGAAGCGGGGCAGCTTACTTTTGTTTGCCAGGGAAACGGGCCGAGGTTTGTGTCTGGGGGCCTATGGCTGGGAGTGAGCGGCTGGCTCCTGAAAAGCTACGATAGGCAGGATGGTGACCAGACCCATGGTGGCACCAGCGCCAAGTTGGGCTGATTTGATAGTACCAAGTGTCTCCTGCAATCTGCCATCAAAAATTTGGCAGGCGAGTTTTGTTTTCCAGGGAAAAGTGCCGTTGTTTGTGTTTGGGGGCCTGTGGCTGGGAGTGGCAGGCTGTCTCCTTAGAATTCACGATACGCAGGATGGTTCCCAGACCCAAGGTGGCACCATTGCCACGGTAGGCTGGTTTGATAGTATCAAGTGGTTCCTGCAATCTGCCATCCACAAGCGGGGCAGCTTACTTTTGTTTGCCAGGGAAACGGGCTGAGGTTTGTGTCTGGGGGCCTATGGCTGGGAGTGAGCGGCTGGCTCCTGAAAAGCTACGATAGGCAGGATGGTTCCCAGACCCATGGTGGCAACAGTGCCAAGTTGGGCTGGTTTGATAGTACCAAGTGCCTCCTGCAATCTGCCATCAAAAAGTTGGCAGGCAAGTTTTGTTTTCCAGGGAAAAGCGCCGTTGTTTGTGTTTGGGGGCCTGTGGCTGGGAGGGGCCAGCTGGCTCCTTAGAATCCACGATACGCAGGATGGTTCCCAGACCAGAGGTGGCACCAGTGCCAAGTCGGGCCAGTTTGATGGTGCAAAGTGGCTCCTGCAATTTGCCATCCAGAAGCGGGGTAGCTTACTTTTGTTTGCCAGGGAAACGGGCCGAGGTTTTTGTCTGGGGGCCTATGGCTGGGAGTGACCGGCTGGCTCCTGAAAAGCCACAATAGGCAGGATGGTGACCAGCCCCATGGTGGCACCAGTGCCAAGTCGGGCTGGTTTGATAGTACAAAGTGGCTCCTGCAATCTGCCATCAAAAAGTTGGCAGGCGAGTTTTGTTTTCCAGGGAAAAGCGCCGTTGTTTGTGTTTGGGGGCATGTGGCTGGGAGTGGCCGGCTGGCTCCTGAAAATACGCGATAGGCAGGATGGTTCCCAGATCCAAGGTGGCACCAGTGCCAAGTCGGGCTGGTATTATGTTGCAAAGTGGCTCCTGCAATCTGCCATCAAAATGTTGGCAGGCGAGTTTTGTTTTCCAGGGAAAAGTGCCGTTGTTTGTGTTTGGGGGTTCTGTGGCTGGGAGTGGCCAGCTGGCTCCTTAGAATCTATGTTACGCAGCATGGTTCCCAGACCCAAGGTGGCACCAGTGCCAAGTCGGGCTGGTTTGATAGTACTAAATAGCTCCTGCAATCTGCCATCCAGAAGCGGCGTAGCTTACTTTTCTGTGCCAGGGAAACGGGAAGAGCTTTGTGTCTGGGGGCCTATTGTTGGGAGTGGCCTGCTGGCTCCTTAAAATTCACGATACGCAGGATTGTGACCAGACCCATGGTGGCACCAGTGCCATGTCGGGCTGGTTTTGTAGTACCAAGTGCGTCCTGCAATTTGCAATCCAAAAGCAGGGCAGCTGAGTTTTGTTTACCAGAGAAAAGGGCTGTGGTATGTGTTTGGGTCCTGTGGCTGGCAGTGGCCGGCTGTCTCCTTAAATTCCATGATACGCAGCATCGTTCCCAGACCCAAGGTGGCACCAGTGCCAAGTCGGGCTGGTTTGACAGTGTCAAAAGCTCCTGTAATCTCCCATCCAGAAGTGGGGCAGCTGAGTTTTTTTTGCCTGTGAATCGGGCCGAGGTTTGTGTCTGGGAACCTATGGCTGGGAGTGACCGGCTGGCTCCTGAAAAGCTACGATAGGCAGGATGGTGACCAGACCCATGGTGGCACAAGTGCCAAGTTGGGCTTGTTTGATAGTACCAAGTGCCTCCTGCAATCTGCCATCAAAAAGTTGGCAGGCGAGTTTTGTTTTCCAGGGAAAAGCACCGTTGTTTGTGTTTGGGGGCCTGTGGCTGGGAGTGGCCGGCTGGCTCCTTAGAATCCACGATACACAGGATGGTTCCCAGACCAGAGGTGGCACCAGTGCCAAGTCGGGCCACTTTGATGGTGCAAACTGGCTCCTGCAATATGCCATCCAGAAGCGGGGTAGCTTACTTTTGTTTGCCAGGGAAACGGGCCGAGGTTTGTGTCTGGGGGCCTATGGCTGGGAGTGACCGGCTGGCTCCTGAAAAGCTACGATAGGCAGGATGGTTCCCAGAGCCATGGTGGCACCAGTGCCAAGTCGGGCTGGTTTGATAGTACCAAGTGGCTCCTGCAATCTGCCATCTAAAAGTTGGCAGACGAGTTTTGTTTTCCAGGGAAAAGCGCCGTTGTTTGTGTTTGGGGGCCTGTGGCTGGGAGTGGCCGAGTGGCTCCTTAGAATCCACAATACGCAGCATGGTTCCCAGACCAGAGGTGGCACCAGTGCCAAGTCGGGCTGATTTGATAGTATCAAGTGGCTCCTGCAATCTGCCATCCACAAGCGGGGCAGCTTACTTTTGTTTGCCAGGGAAACGGGCCGAGGTTTGTGTCTGGGGGCCTATGGCTGGGAGTGAGCGGCTGGCTCCTGAAAAGCTACGATAGGCAGGATGGTGACCAGACCCATGGTGGCACCAGCGCCAAGTTGGGCTGATTTGATAGTACCAAGTGTCTCCTGCAATCTGCCATCAAAAATTTGGCAGGCGAGTTTTGTTTTCCAGGGAAAAGTGCCGTTGTTTGTGTTTGGGGGCCTGTGGCTGGGAGTGGCAGGCTGTCTCCTTAGAATTCACGATACGCAGGATGGTTCCCAGACCCAAGGTGGCACCATTGCCAAGGTAGGCTGGTTTGATAGTATCAAGTGGTTCCTGCAATCTGCCATCCAGAAGCGGGGCAGCTTACTTTTGTTTGCCAGGGAAACGGGCTGAGGTTTGTGTCTGGGGGCCTATGGCTGGGAGTGAGCGGCTGGCTCTTGAAAAGCTACGATAGGCAGGATGGTTCCCAGACCCATGGTGGCAACAGTGCCAAGTTGGGCTGGTTTGATAGTACCAAGTGCCTCCTGCAATCTGCCATCAAAAAGTTGGCAGGCAAGTTTTGTTTTCCAGGGAAAAGCGCCGTTGTTTGTGTTTGGGGGCCTGTGGCTGGGAGGGGCCAGCTGGCTCCTTAGAATCCACGATACGCAGGATGGTTCCCAGACCAGAGGTGGCACCAGTGCCAAGTCGGGCCAGTTTGATGGTGCAAAGTGGCTCCTGCAATCTGCCATCCAGAAGCGGGGCAGCTTACTTTTGTTTGCCAGGGAAACGGGCCGAGGTTTTTTTGTGGGGGCCTATGGCTGGGAGTGACCGGCTGGCTCCTGAAAAGCTACGATAGGCAGGATGGTGACCAGACCCATGGTGGCACCAGTGCCAAGTCGGGCTGGTTTGATAGTACCAAGTGGCTCCTGCAATCTGCCATAAAGTAGTTGGCAGACGAGTTTTGTATTCCAGGGAAAAGCGCCGTTGTTTGTGTTTGGGGGCCTGTGGCTCGGAGTGGCCGGCTGGCTCCTTAGAATCCACAATACGCAGCATGGTTCCCAGACCAGAGGTGGCACCAGTGCCACGTCGGGCTACTTTGATGGTGCAAAGTGGCTCCTGCAATCTGCCATCCATAAGCGGGGCAGCTTACTTTTGTTTGCCAGGGAAACGGGCAGAGTTTTGTGTCTGGGGACCTATGGCTGGGAGTGAGCCGCTGACTCCTTAGAATGCACGATACGCAGGATGGTTCCCAGAGCCAAGGTGGCACCAGTGCCAAGTCGGGCTGGTTTGATAGCACTAAATAGCTCCTGCAATCTGCCATCCAGAAGCGTGGCAGCTTACTTTTGTTTGCCAGGGAAATGGGCCGAGGATTTATCCTGGGGGCCTATGGCTGGGAGTGACCGGCTGGCTCCTGAAAAGCTACGATAGGCAGGATGGTGACAAGACCCATGGTGGCACCAGTGCCAAATTGGGCTGGTTTGATAGTACCAAGTGGCTCCTGCAATCTGCCATCAAAAAGTTGACAGGCGAGTTTTGTTTTCCAGGGAAAAGCGCCGTTGCTTGTGTTTGGGGGCCTGTGGCTGGGAGTGGCCCTCTGGCGTCATAGAAGCTATGTTACGCAGCATGGTTCCCAGAGCCAAGGTGGCACCAGTGCCAAGTCGGGCTAGTTTGATGGTGCAAAGTGGCTCCTGCAATCTGCCATCCAGAAGCGGGGTAGCTTACTTTGGTTTGCCGGGGAAACGGGCCGAGGTTTTTGTCTGGGGTCCTATGGCTGGGAGTGACCGGCTGGCTCCTGAAAAGCTACGATAGGCAGGATATTTTCCAGACCCATGGTGGCACCAGTGCCAAGTTGGGCTGATTAGATAGTACCAAGTGGCTCCTGCAATCTGCCATCAAAATGTTGGCAGGCGAGTTTTGTTTTCCAGGGAAAAGCGCCATTGATTTTGTTTGGGGGCCTGTGGCTGGGAGAGGCCTGATGGCTAATTAGAATCCATGATACGCAGGATGGTTCCCAGACCTGAGGTGACACCCGTGCCAAATCGGGCTACTTTGATAGTACAAAGTGCGTCCTGCAATATGCCATCCAGAAGCGGGGTTGCTTAATTTTGTTTGCCAGGGAAACGGGCCGAGGTTTGTGTCTTGGGGCCTATGGCTGGGACTGACCGGCTGGCTCCTGAAAAGCTACGATAGGCAGGATGGTGACCAGACCCATGGTGGCACCAGTGCCAAGTCGGGCTGGTTTGACAGTGTCAAAAGCTCCTGTAATCTCCCATCCAGAAGTGGGGCAGCTGAGTTTTTTTTGCCTGTGAATCGGGCCGAGGTTTGTGTCTGGGAACCTATGGCTGGGAGTGACCGGCTGGCTCCTGAAAAGCTACGATAGGCAGGATGGTGACCAGACCCATGGTGGCACAAGTGCCAAGTTGGGCTTGTTTGATAGTACCAAGTGGCTCCTGCAATCTGCCATCAAAAAGTTGGCAGGCGAGTTTTGTTTTCCAGGGAAAAGCACCGTTGTTTGTGTTTGGGGGCCTGTGGCTGGGAGTGGCCGGCTGGCTCCTTAGAATCCACGTTACGAGGGATGGTTCCCAGACCAGAGGTGGCACCAGTGCCAAGTCGGGCCACTTTGATGGTGCAAACTGGCTCCTGCAATATGCCATCCAGAACCGGGGTAGCTTACTTTTGTTTGCCAGGGAAACGGGCCGAGGTTTGTGTCTGGGGGCCTATGGCTGGGAGTGACCGGCTGGCTCCTGAAAAGCTACGATAGGCAGGATGGTTCCCAGAGCCATGGTGGCACCAGTGCCAAGTCGGGCTGGTTTGATAGTACCAAGTGGCTCCTGCAATCTGCCATCTAAAAGTTGGCAGGCGAGTTTTGTTTTCCAGGGAAAAGCGCCGTTGTTTGTGTTTGGGGGCCTGTGGCTGGGAGTGGCCGAGTGGCTCCTTAGAATCCACAATACGCAGCATGGTTCCCAGACCAGAGGTGGCACCAGTGCCAAGTCGGGCTGATTTGATAGTATCAAGTGGCTCCTGCAATCTGCCATCCACAAGCGGGGCAGCTTACTTTTGTTTGCCAGGGAAACGGGCCGAGGTTTGTGTCTGGGGGCCTATGGCTGGGAGTGAGCGGCTGGCTCCTGAAAAGCTACGATAGGCAGGATGGTGACCAGACCCATGGTGGCACCAGCGCCAAGTTGGGCTGATTTGATAGTACCAAGTGTCTCCTGCAATCTGCCATCAAAAATTTGGCAGGCGAGTTTTGTTTTCCAGGGAAAAGTGCCGTTGTTTGTGTTTGGGGGCCTGTGGCTGGGAGTGGCAGGCTGTCTCCTTAGAATTCACGATACGCAGGATGGTTCCCAGACCCAAGGTGGCACCATTGCCAAGGTAGGCTGGTTTGATAGTATCAAGTGGTTCCTGCAATCTGCCATCCAGAAGCGGGGCAGCTTACTTTTGTTTGCCAGGGAAACGGGCTGAGGTTTGTGTCTGGGGGCCTATGGCTGGGAGTGAGCGACTGGCTCTTGAAAAGCTACGATAGGCAGGATGGTTCCCAGACCCATGGTGGCAACAGTGCCAAGTTGGGCTGGTTTGATAGTACCAAGTGCCTCCTGCAATCTGCCATCAAAAAGTTGGCAGGCAAGTTTTGTTTTCCAGGGAAAAGCGCCGTTGTTTGTGTTTGGGGGCCTGTGGCTGGGAGGGGCCAGCTGGCTCCTTAGAATCCACGATACGCAGGATGGTTCCCAGACCAGAGGTGGCACCAGTGCCAAGTCGGGCCAGTTTGATGGTGCAAAGTGGCTCCTGCAATCTGCCATCCAGAAGCGGGGCAGCTTACTTTTGTTTGCCAGGGAAACGGGCCGAGGTTTTTTTGTGGGGGCCTATGGCTGGGAGTGACCGGCTGGCTCCTGAAAAGCTACGATAGGCAGGATGGTGACCAGACCCATGGTGGCACCAGTGCCAAGTCGGGCTGGTTTGATAGTACCAAGTGGCTCCTGCAATCTGCCATCAAAAAGTTGGCAGACGAGTTTTGTATTCCAGGGAAAAGCGCCGTTGTTTGTGTTTGGGGGCCTGTGGCTCGGAGTGGCCGGCTGGCTCCTTAGAATCCACAATACGCAGCATGGTTCCCAGACCAGAGGTGGCACCAGTGCCACGTCGGGCTACTTTGATGGTGCAAAGTGGCTCCTGCAATCTGCCATCCAGAAGCGGGGCAGCTTACTTTTGTTTGCCAGGGAAACGGGCAGAGCTTTGTGTCTGGGGACCTATGGCTGGGAGTGAGCCGCTGACTCCTTAGAATGCACGATACGCAGGATGGTTCCCAGAGCCAAGGTGGCACCAGTGCCAAGTCGGGCTGGTTTGATAGCACTAAATAGCTCCTGCAATCTGCCATCCAGAAGCGTGGCAGCTTACTTTTGTTTGCCAGGGAAATGGGCCGAGGATTTATCCTGGGGGCCTATGGCTGGGAGTGACCGGCTGGCTCCTGAAAAGCTACGATAGGCAGGATGGTGACAAGACCCATGGTGGCACCAGTGCCAAATTGGGCTGGTTTGATAGTACCAAGTGGCTCCTGCAATCTGCCATCAAAAAGTTGACAGGCGAGTTTTGTTTTCCAGGGAAAAGCGCCGTTGCTTGTGTTTGGGGGCCTGTGGCTGGGAGTGGCCCTCTGGCGTCATAGAAGCTATGTTACGCAGCATGGTTCCCAGAGCCAAGGTGGCACCAGTGCCAAGTCGGGCTAGTTTGATGGTGCAAAGTGGCTCCTGCAATCTGCCATCCAGAAGCGGGGTAGCTTACTTTGGTTTGCCGGGGAAACGGGCCGAGGTTTTTGTCTGGGGTCCTATGGCTGGGAGTGACCGGCTGGCTCCTGAAAAGCTACGATAGGCAGGATATTTTCCAGACCCATGGTGGCACCAGTGCCAAGTTGGGCTGATTAGATAGTACCAAGTGGCTCCTGCAATCTGCCATCAAAATGTTGGCAGGCGAGTTTTGTTTTCCAGGGAAAAGCGCCATTGATTTTGTTTGGGGGCCTGTGGCTGGGAGAGGCCTGATGGCTAATTAGAATCCATGATACGCAGGATGGTTCCCAGACCTGAGGTGACACCCGTGCCAAATCGGTCTACTTTGATAGTACAAAGTGCGTCCTGCAATATGCCATCCAGAAGCGGGGTTGCTTAATTTTGTTTGCCAGGGAAACGGGCCGAGGTTTGTGTCTTGGGGCCTATGGCCGGGACTGACCGGCTGGCTCCTGAAAAGCTACGATAGGCAGGATGGTGACCAGACCCATGGTGGCACCAGTGCCAAGTTGGGCTTGTTTGATAGTACCAAGTGGCTCCTGCAATCTGCCATCAAAAAGTTGGCAGGCGAGTTTTGTTTTCCAGGGAAAAGCACCGTTGTTTATGTTTGGGGTCCTGTGGCTGGGAGTGGCCGGCTGGCTCCTTAGAATCCACGATACGCAGGATGGTTCCCAGACCAGAGGTGGCTCCAGGGCCAAGTCGGGCCAGTTTGATGGTGCAAACTGGCTCCTGCAATCTGCCATCCAGAAGCGGGGTAGCTTACTTTTGTTTGCCAGGGAAACGGGCCGAGGTTTTTGTCTGGGGGCCTATGGCTGGGAGTGACCGGCTGGCTCCTGAAAAGCTACGATAGGCAGGATGGTTCCCAGAGCCATGGTGGCACCAGTGCCAAGTCGGGCTGGTTTGATAGTACCAAGTGGCTCCTGCAATCTGCCATCAAAAAGTTGGCAGACGAGTTTTGTTTTCCAGGGAAAAGCGCCGTTGTTTGTGTTTGGGGGCCTGTGGCTGGGAGTGGCAGGCTGTCTCCTTAGAATTCACGATACGCAGGATGGTTCCCAGACCCAAGGTGGCACCATTGCCAAGGTAGGCTGGTTTGATAGTATCAAGTGGTTCCTGCAATCTGCCATCCACAAGCGGGGCAGCTTACTTTTGTTTGCCAGGGAAACGGGCTGAGGTTTGTGTCTGGGGGCCTATGGCTGGGAGTGAGCGGCTGGCTCCTGAAAAGCTACGATAGGCAGGATGGTTCCCAGACCCATGGTGGCAACAGTGCCAAGTTGGGCTGGTTTGATAGTACCAAGTGGCTCCTGATATCTGCCATCAAAAAGTTGGCAGGCAAGTTTTGTTTTCCAGGGAAAAGCGCCGTTGTTTGTGTTTGGGGGCCTGTGGCTGGGAGGGGCCAGCTGGCTCCTTAGAATCCACGATACGCAGGATGGTTCCCAGACCAGAGGTGGCACCAGTGCCAAGTCGGGCCAGTTTGATGGTGCAAAGTGGCTCCTGCAATCTGCCATCCAGAAGCGGGGCAGCTTACTTTTGTTTGCCAGGGAAACGGGCCGAGGTTTGTGTCTGGGGGCCTATGGCTGGGAGTGACCGGCTGGCTCCTGAAAAGCTACGATAGGCAGGATGGTGACCAGACCCATGGTGGCACCAGTGCCAAGTCGGGCTGGTTTGATAGTACCAAGTGGCTCCTGCAATCTGCCATAAAGTAGTTGGCAGACGAGTTTTGTATTCCAGGGAAAAGTGCCGTTGTTTGTGTTTGGGGGCCTGTGGCTGGGAGTGGCCGGCTGGCTCCTTAGAATCCACAATACGCAGCATGGTTCCCAGACCAGAGGTGGCACCAGTGCCACGTCGGGCTACTTTGATGGTGCAAAGTGGCTCCTGCAATCTGCCATCCAGAAGCGGGGCAGCTTACTTTTGTTTGCCAGGGAAACGGGCAGAGCTTTGTGTCTGGGGACCTATGGCTGGGAGTGAGCCGCTGGCTCCTTAGAATCCACGATACGCAGGATGGTTCCCAGAGCCAAGGTGGCACCAGTGCCAAGTCGGGCTGGTTTGATAGCACTAAATAGCTCCTGCAATCTGCCATCCAGAAGCGCGGCAGCTTACTTTTGTTTTCCAGGGAAATGGGCCGAGGATTTATCCTGGGGGCCTATGGCTGGGAGTGACCGGCTGGCTCCTGAAAAGCTACGATAGGCAGGATGGTGACAAGACCCATGGTGGCACCAGTGCCAAATTGGGCTGGTTTGATAGTACCAAGTGGCTCCTGCAATCTGCCATCAAAAAGTTGACAGGCGAGTTTTGTTTTCCAGGGAAAAGCGCCGTTGCTTGTGTTTGGGGGCCTGTGGCTGGGAGTGGCCCTCTGGCGTCATAGAAGCTATGTTACGCAGCATGGTTCCCAGAGCCAAGGTGGCACCAGTGCCAAGTCGGGCTAGTTTGATGGTGCAAAGTGGCTCCTGCAATCTGCCATCCAGAAGCGGGGTAGCTTACTTTGGTTTGCCGGGGAAACGGGCCGAGGTTTTTGTCTGGGGTCCTATGGCTGGGAGTGACCGGCTGGCTCCTGAAAAGCTACGATAGGCAGGATATTTTCCAGACCCATGGTGGCACCAGTGCCAAGTTGGGCTGATTAGATAGTACCAAGTGGCTCCTGCAATCTGCCATCAAAATGTTGGCAGGCGAGTTTTGTTTTCCAGGGAAAAGCGCCATTGATTTTGTTTGGGGGCCTGTGGCTGGGAGAGGCCGGATGGCTAATTAGAATCCATGATACGCAGGATGGTTCCCAGACCTGAGGTGACACCCGTGCCAAATCGGGCTACTTTGATAGTACAAAGTGCGTCCTGCAATATGCCATCCAGAAGCGGGGTTGCTTAATTTTGTTTGCCAGGGAAACGGGCCGAGGTTTGTGTCTTGGGGCCTATGGCTGGGACTGACCGGCTGGCTCCTGAAAAGCTACGATAGGCAGGATGGTGACCAGACCCATGGTGGCACCAGTGCCAAGTTGGGCTGGTTTGATAGTACCAAGTGTCTCCTGCAATCTGCCATCAAAAAGTTGGCAGACGAGTTTTTTTTTCCAGGGAACAGCGCCGTTGTTTATGTTTGGGGGTATATGCCTGGCAGTGGCCGGCTGTCTCCTTAGAATCCACGATATGCAGGATGGTTCCCAGACCAGAGGTGCCACCAGTGCCAAGTCGGGCTGATTTGATACTAGCAAGTGGCTCCTGCAATCTCCCATCCTGAAGCGGGGCAGCTGAGTTTTTTGGCCTGTGAAACGGGCCGTTGGTTTTGATTGCGTCTGTGGCTTGCAGTGGTTGGCTGCCTCCTGACAATCCACAATACGCAGGATCATTCCCAGACCCAAGGTGGCACCAGTGCCACGTCGGGCTGGTTTGATAGTACGAAGTGGCTCCTGCAATCTGCCATCCTCATGCTGGGCAGCTGAGTTTTCTTTGCCAGAGAAAAGGGCCGTAGATTTTGTTTGGGGGAATATGGCTAGGTGTGGCCAGCTGGCTCCTTAAAATGCACGATACGCAGGATGGTGACCAGACCCAAGGTGGCACCAGTGCCAAGTCGGGCTGCTTTTGTAGTGCCAAGTGCGTCCTGCAATTTGCCATCCCGAAGAGGGGCAGTTGAGTTTTGTTTACCAGAGTCAAGGGCCGTGGTTTGTGTTTGGGGGCCTATGGCTGAGAGTGGCCAGCTGGCACCTGAAAATCCACGATAGGCAGGATGGTTCCCAGATCCAAAGTGGCACCAGTGCCAAGTCGGGCTGGTTTGATGGTGCAAAGTCGCTCCTGCAATCTGCCATCCAGACGCGGGGCAGCGGATTTTTGTTTGCAAGAGAAAAGGTCCGTGGTTTGTTTCTGGGGGTATATGGCTGGGAGTGGCCGGCTGGCTCCTTAAAAAGCTCGATAAGCAGGATGGTTCGCAGACCCAAGGTGGCATCAGTGCCAAGTCGGGCTGTTTTCGTAGTACAAAGTGTTTCCTGCAATTTGCCATCCAGAAGAGGGGCAGTTGAGTTTTGTGTGCCAGAGAAAGGGCCGTGGTTTGTGTTTGGGGGCCTATGGCTGCGAGTGGCCGGCTGGCCCCTGAAAATCCACGATAGGCAGCATGGTTCCCAGAGCCAAGGTGGCACCAGTGCCAAGTCGGGCTGGTTTGATAGTACTAAATAGCTCCTGCAATCTGCCATCAAGAGGCGGGGCAGCTTAATTTTGTTTGCCAGGGAAACGGGCCGAGGTTTGTGTCTGGGGGCCTATGGCTGGGAGTGGCCAGCTGGCGCCTTAGAATCTACGTTACGCAGCATGGTTCTCAGAGCCAAGGTGGCACCAGTGCCAAGTCGGGCTGGTTTGATAGTACCAAGTGGCTCCTGCAATCTGCCATCCAGAAGCGGGGCAGCTTACTTATGTATGCCAGGGAAACGGGCCGAGGTTTTTGTCTGGCGGCCTATGGCTGGGAGTGACCGACTGGCTCCTGAAAAGCTACGATAGGCAGGATGGTGACCAGACCCATGGTGGCACCAGTGCCAAATTGGGCTGGTTTGATCGTACCAAGTGGCTCCTGCAATCTGCCATCAAAAAGTTGGCAGGCGAGTTTTGTTTTCCAGGGAAAAGCGCCGTTGTTTGTGTTTGGGGGCCTGTGGCTGGGAGTGGCCGCCTGGCGCCTTAGAATCCACGATACGCAGGATGGTTCCCAGACCAGAGGTTGCACCAGTGCCAAGTCGGGCTGGTTTGATGGTGCAAAGTGGCTCCTGCAATATGCCATCCAGAAGCGGGGTAGCTTACTTTTGTTTGCCAGGGAAACGGGCCGAGGTTTTTGTCTGGGGGCCTATGGCTGGGAGTGACCGGCTGGCTCCTGAAAAGCTACGATAGGCAGGATGGTTCCCAGAGCCATGGTGGCACCAGTGCGAAGTCGGGCTGGTTTGATAGTACCAAGTGGCTCCTGCAATCTGCCATCTAAAAGTTGGCAGACGAGTTTTGTTTTCCAGGGAAAAGCGCCGTTGTTTGTGTTTGGGGGCCTGTGGCTGGGAGTGGCCGAGTGGCTCCTTAGAATCCACAATACGCAGCATGGTTCCCAGACCAGAGGTGGAACCAGTGCCAAGTCGGGCTGATTTGATAGTACCAAGTGGCTCCTGCAATCTGCCATCCAGAAGCGGGGCAGCTTACTTTTGTTTGCCAGGGAAACGGGCCGAGGTTTGTGTCTGGGGGCCTATGGCTGGGAGTGAGCGGCTGGCTCCTGAAAAGCTACGATAGGCAGGATGGTGACCAGACCCATGGTGGCACCAGCGCCAAGTTGGGCTGATTTGATAGTACCAAGTGTCTCCTGCAATCTGCCATCAAAAATTTGGCAGGCGAGTTTTGTTTTCCAGGGAAAAGTGCCGTTGTTTGTGTTTGGGGGCCTGTGGCTGGGAGTGGCAGGCTGTCTCCTTAGAATTCACGATACGCAGGATGGTTCCCAGACCCAAGGTGGCACCATTGCCACGGTAGGCTGGTTTGATAGTATCAAGTGGTTCCTGCAATCTGCCATCCACAAGCGGGGCAGCTTACTTTTGTTTGCCAGGGAAACGGGCTGAGGTTTGTGTCTGGGGGCCTATGGCTGGGAGTGAGCGGCTGGCTCCTGAAAAGCTACGATAGGCAGGATGGTTCCCAGACCCATGGTGGCAACAGTGCCAAGTTGGGCTGGTTTGATAGTACCAAGTGCCTCCTGCAATCTGCCATCAAAAAGTTGGCAGGCAAGTTTTGTTTTCCAGGGAAAAGCGCCGTTGTTTGTGTTTGGGGGCCTGTGGCTGGGAGGGGCCAGCTGGCTCCTTAGAATCCACGATACGCAGGATGGTTCCCAGACCAGAGGTGGCACCAGTGCCAAGTCGGGCCAGTTTGATGGTGCAAAGTGGCTCCTGCAATCTGCCATCCAGAAGCGGGGCAGCTTACTTTTGTTTGCCAGGGAAACGGGCCGAGGTTTTTTTGTGGGGGCCTATGGCTGGGAGTGACCGGCTGGCTCCTGAAAAGCTACGATAGGCAGGATGGTGACCAGACCCATGGTGGCACCAGTGCCAAGTCGGGCTGGTTTGATAGTACCAAGTGGCTCCTGCAATCTGCCATAAAGTAGTTGGCAGACGAGTTTTGTATTCCAGGGAAAAGTGCCGTTGTTTGTGTTTGGGGGCCTGTGGCTCGGAGTGGCCGGCTGGCTCCTTAGAATCCACAATACGCAGCATGGTTCCCAGACCAGAGGTGGCACCAGTGCCACGTCGGGCTACTTTGATGGTGCAAAGTGGCTCCTGCAATCTGCCATCCAGAAGCGGGGCAGCTTACTTTTGTTTGCCAGGGAAACGGGCAGAGCTTTGTGTCTGGGGACCTATGGCTGGGAGTGAGCCGCTGGCTCCTTAGAATCCACGATACGCAGGATTGTTCCCAGACCAGAGGTGGCACCAGTGCCAAGTCGGGCTGGTTTGATAGCACTAAATAGCTCCTGCAATCTGCCATCCAGAAGCGCGGCAGCTTACTTTTGTTTGCCAGGGAAATGGGCCGAGGATTTATCCTGGGGGCCTATGGCTGGGAGTGACCGGCTGGCTCCTGAAAAGCTACGATAGGCAGGATGGTGACAAGACCCATGGTGGCACCAGTGCCAAATTGGGCTGGTTTGATAGTACCAAGTGGCTCCTGCAATCTGCCATCAAAAAGTTGACAGGCGAGTTTTGTTTTCCAGGGAAAAGTGCCGTTGTTTGTGTTTGGGGGCCTGTGGCTGGGAGTGGCCCTCTGGCGTCATAGAAGCTATGTTACGCAGCATGGTTCCCAGAGCCAAGGTGGCACCAGTGCCAAGTCGGGCTAGTTTGATGGTGCAAAGTGGCTCCTGCAATCTGCCATCCAGAAGCGGGATAGCTTACTTTGGTTTGCCGGGGAAACGGGCCGAGGTTTTTGTCTGGGGTCCTATGGCTGGGAGTGACCGGCTGGCTCCTGAAAAGCTACGATAGGCAGGATGGTTTCCAGACCCATGGTGGCACCAGTGCCAAGTTGGGCTGATTAGATAGTACCAAGTGGCTCCTGCAATCTGCCATCAAAATGTTGGCAGGCGAGTTTTGTTTTCCAGGGAAAAGCGCCATTGATTTTGTTTGGGGGCCTGTGGCTGGGAGAGGCCGGATGGCTAATTAGAATCCATGATACGCAGGATGGTTCCCAGACCTGAGGTGACACCCGTGCCAAATCGGGCTACTTTGATAGTACAAAGTGCGTCCTGCAATATGCCATCCAGAAGCGGGGTAGCTTAATTTTGTTTGCCAGGGAAACGGGCCGAGGTTTGTGTCTTGGGGCCTATGGCTGGGACTGACCGGCTGGCTCCTGAAAAGCTACGATAGGCAGGATGGTGACCAGACCAATGGTGGCACCAGTGCCAAGTTGGGCTGATTTGATAGTACCAAGTGTCTCCTGCAATCTGCCATCAAAAAGTTGGCAGACGAGTTTTTTTTTCCAGGGAAAAGCGCCGTTGTTTATGTTTGGGGGTATATGCCTGGCAGTGGCCGGCTGTCTCCTTAGAATCCACGATATGCAGGATGGTTCCCAGACCAGAGGTGGCACCAGTGCCAAGTTGGGCTGATTTGATAGTACCAAGTGTCTCCTGCAATCTGCCATCAAAAATTTGGCAGGCGAGTTTTGTTTTCCAGGGAAAAGTGCCGTTGTTTGTGTTTGGGGGCCTGTGGCTGGGAGTGGCAGGCTGTCTCCTTAGAATTCACGATACGCAGGATGGTTCCCAGACCCAAGGTGGCACCATTGCCAAGGTAGGCTGGTTTGATAGTATCAAGTGGTTCCTGCAATCTGCCATCCACAAGCGGGGCAGCTTACTTTTGTTTGCCAGGGAAACGGGCTGAGGTTTGTGTCTGGGGGCCTATGGCTGGGAGTGAGCGGCTGGCTCCTGAAAAGCTACGATAGGCAGGATGGTTCCCAGACCCATGGTGGCAACAGTGCCAAGTTGGGCTGGTTTGATAGTACCAAGTGCCTCCTGCAATCTGCCATCAAAAAGTTGGCAGGCAAGTTTTGTTTTCCAGGGAAAAGCGCCGTTGTTTGTGTTTGGGGGCCTGTGGCTGGGAGGGGCCAGCTGGCTCCTTAGAATCCACGATACGCAGGATGGTTCCCAGACCAGAGGTGGCACCAGTGCCAAGTCGGGCCAGTTTGATGGTGCAAAGTGGCTCCTGCAATCTGCCATCCAGAAGCGGGGCAGCTTACTTTTGTTTGCCAGGGAAACGGGCCGAGGTTTTTTTGTGGGGGCCTATGGCTGGGAGTGACCGGCTGGCTCCTGAAAAGCTACGATAGGCAGGATGGTGACCAGACCCATGGTGGCACCAGTGCCAAGTCGGGCTGGTTTGATAGTACCAAGTGGCTCCTGCAATCTGCCATAAAGTAGTTGGCAGACGAGTTTTGTATTCCAGGGAAAAGTGCCGTTGTTTGTGTTTGGGGGCCTGTGGCTCGGAGTGGCCGGCTGGCTCCTTAGAATCCACAATACGCAGCATGGTTCCCAGACCAGAGGTGGCACCAGTGCCACGTCGGGCTACTTTGATGGTGCAAAGTGGCTCCTGCAATCTGCCATCCAGAAGCGGGGCAGCTTACTTTTGTTTGCCAGGGAAACGGGCAGAGCTTTGTGTCTGGGGACCTATGGCTGGGAGTGAGCCGCTGGCTCCTTAGAATCCACGATACGCAGGATTGTTCCCAGACCAGAGGTGGCACCAGTGCCAAGTCGGGCTGGTTTGATAGCACTAAATAGCTCCTGCAATCTGCCATCCAGAAGCGCGGCAGCTTACTTTTGTTTGCCAGGGAAATGGGCCGAGGATTTATCCTGGGGGCCTATGGCTGGGAGTGACCGGCTGGCTCCTGAAAAGCTACGATAGGCAGGATGGTGACAAGACCCATGGTGGCACCAGTGCCAAATTGGGCTGGTTTGATAGTACCAAGTGGCTCCTGCAATCTGCCATCAAAAAGTTGGCAGACGAGTTTTTTTTTCCAGGGAAAAGCGCCGTTGTTTATGTTTGGGGGTATATGCCTGGCAGTGGCCGGCTGTCTCCTTAGAATCCACGATATGCAGGATGGTTCCCAGACCAGAGGTGCCACCAGTGCCAAGTCGGGCTGATTTGATACTAGCAAGTGGCTCCTGCAATCTCCCATCCTGAAGCGGGGCAGCTGAGTTTTTTGGCCTGTGAAACGGTCCGTTGGTTTTGATTGCGTCTGTGGCTTGCAGTGGTTGGCTGCCTCCTGACAATCCACAATACGCAGGATCGTTCCCAGACCCAAGGTGGCACCAGTGCCACGTCGGGCTGGTTTGATAGTACGAAGTGGCTCCTGCAATCTGCCATCCTCATGCTGGGCAGCTGAGTTTTCTTTGCCAGAGAAAAGGGCCGTAGATTTTGTTTGGGGGAATATGGCTAGGTGTGGCCAGCTGGCTCCTTAAAATGCACGATACGCAGGATGGTGACCAGACCCAAGGTGGCACCAGTGCCAAGTCGGGCTGCTTTTGTAGTGCCAAGTGCGTCCTGCAATTTGCCATCCCGAAGAGGGGCAGTTGAGTTTTGTTTACCAGAGTCAAGGGCCGTGGTTTGTGTTTGGGGCCTATGGCTGAGAGTGGCCAGCTGGCACCTGAAAATCCACGATAGGCAGGATGGTTCCCAGATCCAAAGTGGCACCAGTGCCAAGTCGGGCTGGTTTGATGGTGCAAAGTCGCTCCTGCAATCTGCCATCCAGACGAGGGGCAGCGGATTTTTGTTTGCAAGAGAAAAGGTCCGTGGTTTGTTTCTGGGGGTATATGGCTGGGAGTGGCCGGCTGGCTCCTTAAAAAGCTCGATAAGCAGGATGGTTCGCAGACCCAAGGTGGCATCAGTGCCAAGTCGGGCTGTTTTCGTAGTACAAAGTGTTTCCTGCAATTTGCCATCCAGAAGAGGGGCAGTTGAGTTTTGTGTGCCAGAGAAAAGGGCCGTGGTTTGTGTTTGGGGGCCTATGGCTGCGAGTGGCCGGCTGGCCCCTGAAAATCCACGATAGGCAGCATGGTTCCCAGAGCCAAGGTGGCACCAGTGCCAAGTCGGGCTGGTTTGATAGTACTAAATAGCTCCTGCAATCTGCCATCCAGAAGCGGGGCAGCTTAATTTTGTTTGCCAGGGAAACGGGCCGAGGTTTGTGTCTGGGGGCCTATGGCTGGGAGTGGCCAGCTGGCGCCTTAGAATCTACGTTACGCAGCATGGTTCTCAGAGCCAAGGTGGCACCAGTGCCAAGTCGGGCTGGTTTGATAGTACCAAGTGGCTCCTGCAATCTGCCATCCAGAAGCGGGGCAGCTTACTTATGTATGCCAGGGAAACGGGCCGAGGTTTTTGTCTGGCGGCCTATGGCTGGGAGTGACCGACTGGCTCCTGAAAAGCTACGATAGGCAGGATGGTGATCAGACCCATGGTGGCACCAGTGCCAAGTTGGGCTGGTTTGATCGTACCAAGTGGCTCCTGAAATCTGCCATCAAAAAGTTGGCAGGCGAGTTTTGTTTTCCAGGGAAAAGCGCCGTTGTTTGTGTTTGGGGGCCTGTGGCTGGGAGTGGCCGCCTGGCGCCTTAGAATCCACGATACGCAGGATGGTTCCCAGACCAGAGGTTGCACCAGTGCCAAGTCGGGCTGGTTTGATGGTGCAAAGTGGCTCTTGCAATCTGCCATCCAGAAGCGGGGCAGCTTACTTTTGTTTGCCAAGGAAACGGGCCGTGGTTCGTTTTTGGGGGCCTATGGCTGGGAGTGACCGGCTGGCTCCTGAAAAGCTACGATAGGCAGGATGGTGACCAGACCCAGTGTGGCAGCAGTGCCAAGTCGGGCTGGTTTGATAGTACCAAGTGGCTCCTGCAATCTGCCATCAAAATGTTGGCAGGCGAGTTTTGTTTTCCAGGGAAAAGCGCCGTTGTTTGTGTTTGGGGGCCTGTGGCTGGGAGTGGCCGCCTGGCGCCTTAGAATCCACGATACGCAGGATGGTTCCCAGACCTGAGGTGACACCAGTGCCAAGTCGGGCTGGTTTGATGGTGCAAAGTGGCTCTTGCAATCTGCCATCCAGAAGCGGGGCAGCTTACTTTTGTTTGCCAAGGAAACGGGCCGTGGTTCGTTTTTGGGGGCCTATGGCTGGGAGTGACCGGCTGGCTCCTGAAAAGCTACGATAGGCAGGATGTTGACCAGACCCAGTGTGGCAGCAGTGCCAAGTCGGGCTGGTTTGATAGTACCAAGTGGCACCTGCAATCTGCCATCAAAATGTTGGCAGGCGAGTTTTGTTTTCCAGGGAAAAGCGCCGTTGTTTGTGTTTGGGGACCTGTGGCTGGGAGTGGCCGCCTGGCGCCTTAGAATCCACGATACGCAGGATGGTTCCCAGAACAGAGGTTGCACCAGTGCCAAGTCGGGCTGGTTTGATGGTGCAAAGTGGCTCCTGCAATCTGCCATCCGGAAGCGGGGCAGCTTACTTTTGTTTGCCAGGGAAACGGGCCGAGGTTTGTGTCTGGGGGCCTATGGCTGGGAGTGACCGGCTGGCTCCTGAAAAGCTACGATAGGCAGGATGGTGACCAGACCCATGGTGGCACCAGTCCCAAGTCGGGCTGGTTTGATAGTACCAAGTGGCTCCTGCAATCTGCCATCAAAATGTTGGCAGACGAGTTTTGTTTTCCAGGGAAAAGCGCCGCTGTTTGTGTTTCGGGGCCTGTGGCTCGGAGTGGCCGGCTGGCTCCTTAGAATTCACAATACGCAGCATGGTTCCCAGACCTGAGGTGGCACCAGTGCCAAGTCGGGCTAGTTTGATGGTGCAAAGTGGCTCCTGCAATCTTCCATCCAGAAGCGGGGCAGTTTACTTTTGTTTGCCAGGGAAACGGGCAGAGCTTTGTGTCTGGGGGCCTATGGCTGGGAGTGAGCCGCTGGCTTCTTAGAATCCACGATACGCAGGATGGTTCCCAGAGCCAAGGTGGCACCAGTGCCAAGTTGGGCTGGTTTGATAGCACTAAATAGCTCCTGCAATCTGCCATCCAGAAGCGGGGCAGCTTACTTTTGTTTGCCAGGGAAACGGGCCGAGGTTTTTGTCTGGGGGCCTATGGCTGGGAGTGACCGGCTGGCTCCTGAAAAGCTACGATAGGCAGGATGGTGACCAGACCCATGGTGGCACCAGTGCCAAGTTGGGCTTGTTTGATAGTACCAAGTGGCTCCTGCAATCTGCCATCAAAAAGTTGGCAGGCGAGTTTTGTTTTCCAGGGAAAATCACCGTTGTTTGTGTTTGGGGGCCTGTGGCAGGGAGTGGCCGGCTGGCTCCTTAGAATCCACGATACGCAGGATGGTTCCCAGACCAGAGGTGGCTCCAGTGCCAAGTCGGGCCAGTTTGATGGTGCAAAGTGGCTCCTGCAATCTGCCATCCAGAAGCGGGGTAGCTTACTTTTGTTTGCCAGGGAAACGGGCCAAGGTTTTTGTCTGGGGGCCTATGGCTGGGAGTGACCGGCTGGCTCCTGAAAAGCTACGATAGGCAGGATGGTGACCAGACCCATGGTGGCACCAGTGCCAAGTCGGGCTGGTTTGATAGTACCAAGTGGCTCCTGCAATCTGCCATCTAAAAGTTGGCAGGCGAGTTTTGTTTTCCAGGGAAAAGCGCCGTTGTTTGTGTTTGGGGGCCTGTGGCTGGGAGTGGCCGAGTGGCTCCTTAGAATCCACAATACGCAGCATGGTTCCCAGACCAGAGGTGGAACCAGTGCCAAGTCGGGCTGATTTGATAGTACCAAGTGGCTCCTGCAATCTGCCATCCAGAAGCGGGGCAGCTTACTTTTGTTTGCCAGGGAAACGGGCCGAGGTTTGTGTCTGGGGGCCTATGGCTGGGAGTGAGCGGCTGGCTCCTGAAAAGCTACGATAGGCAGGATGGTGACCAGACCCATGGTGGCACCAGTGCCAAGTTGGGCTGGTTTGATAGTACCAAGTGGCTCCTGCAATCTCCCATCAAATAGTTGGCTGGCGAGTTTTGTTTTCCAGGGAAAAGCGCCGTTGTTTGTGTTTGGGGGCCTGTGGCTGGGAGTGGCCGGCTGGCTCCTTAGAATCCACGATATGCAGGATGGTTCCCAGGCCAGAGGTGGCACCAGTGCCAAGTTGGGCTGGTTTGATAGTACCAAGTGCGTCCTGCAATCTGCCATCCAGAAGCGGCGCAGCTTACTTTTGTTTGCCAGGGAAACGGGCCGAGATTTGTGTCTGGGGGCCTGTGGCTCAGAGTGGCTGGGTGGCTGCTTAGAATCCACGATACGCAGGATGGTTCCCAGACCCAAGGTGGCACCAGTGCCAAGTAAGGCTGGTTGTATGGTTCAAAGTGGCTCCTGCAATCTGCCTTCCAGAAGCGGGGCAGCTGAGTTTTTTTTGCCAGAGAAAAGGTCCGTGGTTTGTTTTTGGGGCATACGGCTGGGAATGGCCGGCTAGCTCCTTAATATGTTCGATACGCAGGATGGTTCCCAGACCCAAGGTGGCACCACTGCCAAGTCGGGCTGGTTTTGTAGTACCAAGTGCGTCCTGCAAATTGCCATCCAGAAGAGGGGCAGTTGAGTTTTGTTTGCCAGAGTAAAGGGCCGAGGTTTGTGTTTGGGGGCATATGGCTGGGAGTGACCGGCTGGCCCCTGAAAATCCACGATACGCTGGATGGTTCCCAGATCCAAGGTGGTACCAATACCAATTCGGGCTGGTTTGATAGTACCAAGTGCCTCCTGCAATCTGCCATCCAGAAGCGGGGTAGCTGAGTTTTGTTTGCCAGGGAAATGGGCCGTTGTTTGTGTTTGGTGGCCTGTGGCTGGGAGTGGCCGGCTGGCTCCTTAGAATCCACAATATGCAGGATGGTTCCCTGACCCAAGGTGGCACCAGTGCCATATTGGGCTGGTTTGATAGTACCAAGTGGCTTCCTTAATCTCCCATCCAGAAGCGGGGCAGCTTACTTTTGTTTGCCAGAGAAACGTGCCAAGGTTTGTGTCCGGGGGCCTATGGCTGGGTGTGTTCGGCTGGTTCCTGAATATGTACGATGCGCTGGATGGTTCCCAGATCCAAGGTGGCACCTGTGCCAAGTCGGGCTGATTTGATAGTACTGAGTAGCTCCTGCAATCTGCCATCCAGAAGCGGGGCAGCTTACTTTTGTTTGCCAGGGAAACGGGCCGAGGTTTGTGTTTGGGGGCCTATGGCTGAGAGTGACCGGCTGGCTCCTGAAATGCTACGATCGGCAGGATGGTGACCAGACCCATGGTGGCACCAGTGCCAAGTTGGGCTGGTTTGATAGTACCAAGTGGCTCCTGCAATCTGCCATCCAGAAGCAGGGCAGCTGATTTTTGTTTGCCAGAGAAAAGGGCCTTGGTTTCTGTTTGGGGGCATATGGCTGGGTGTGGCCAGCTGGCTCCTTAAAATGCACGTTATGCAAGATGGCTCCCAGACCCAAGGTGGCACCAGTGCCGAGTTGGGCTGGTTTGATAGCACCAAGTCTCTCCTGCAATCTTCCATGATCACGTGGAGAAATACTTTTTGGTTTCAGCCATATGCTCTTTCTTCTCTCCCTCAACTTCTCTATCACCTCTCATCTGGTTCACATGCGCTGTCTTCAAGGTCCACAGGCTACTTTTCACAGAATCTTCTGGCCTGATGAAGTAAGAATGATGAATAGAACAGAGCTGGGATCTATTTTCCAGTTTGGATAAAGTGCATTCTGCACACAAATCCAAGGAGAAAGTGCTGCCCCGATGCCCAGAAAATCTTTCACTCCTGCTAGTGTTCTACGTCAACCGCAACTTAGTCTGAAAGAAAAGCTTTTTCTCTGAGAGCATCTGAGAGGTTTGCATGAAGCACTGATATCTGACATATGCAATTTTGAATAGGAGAGGAAAAAGAAAGTGGCAAGGAGTTTTTAATTTTAGTGGTTTCAATTTTAATTTCCGTGCACTTTTTCAAAACTTGTCAGCTCAAATGCCCATCAACATCTTTTAGTCATCTGTAAGTCAGTATTCATATAAAATGTGCTTCAAATCCAAAGAATTTCAAATTTGCACTCCAAGCTTCTATGCCTAGATTTATGATTTCCTACACATATTAGATGAAAGGAAGGCCTTTTTTACTGTGGGAGTGCTGGAACACTGGAACAGGTTGCCCAGAGAAGTTGTGGGTGTCCCATCCCTGAAAGTATTCAAGGTCACCTTGGACGGGGCTTGGAGCAGCAACAAAGGAGAAGCTTGATGGTAGAGAAACAAAGTTGGACTATAGAAGAAACTCGGATTGAAGTATAGGATCAAGTTTTCTCTCAGCTCTTGGGGTAAATTCAAAGTTGTACAAAATGACATTTATCTGTGCTATTCACTACTGTAACAGAAAGTTTCATGAAAACTGTACAGAAGATAGTAAATTTTAAAAGAGATAAGAATTACAGCATAAAATCCATGGGATAGGTTACAACATGAGACACTCTCTAAGAGAAAATCTCTGTGTTTCAGCACTTCATCGGGGTAAGATTTCATGAAGTGCCAAAGGAGGCGGCAAAATATCATTCGGGACATTATTTACTGGAATTCAGCCTGGCCATTAGTAGGAACTGCCTTTGAACATATCATGTAGATATACCACACACACTTTCCCTTCACTGAAAAATTACTGTTTACAACAAATAAGCAATTGACGATCAAAATTGATTGAAAGCATCTTAAACATGTCAAGTATTTCATTGTAGATGATCTGTGATCCAAATGCTTCTTCCACCTTCGAGAGGGACAGAAGAATTCTTCCATATCATGATGGTTTAAAATTGTATCAACCAATGTTTTCTGCTGAAAAGATATCATCTATTTTTTTCTATTTTTGGAAGAAAATATTCCTAGACATACAACAGGTGAGAACTAAGTAATTTTAAAGAAACAAATGAAATGAAAATATTCTGTAAATAGAATGAAATGAAAAGCTGTGTTTTAAATAGGAGCTAAATATTAAACAGAATTTTTGTACCAGGCATTTGAATTACTGCACCAGCTCTTTTGCCCATCAAGAGAGGCATTTAGCATTTCAGTCTTTTCCAAGGAGTTCATGATCTGCTATGCTGATCTCTGTGTGTGCCTAGGTGTGTGTGGAGGGGGGGGCATATGAAGGGGAGTGTGTATGTTTGCTTTACAATTGTTGTGGCAGATTCATGCCTCAGCTCCACATTTTGTTTTAAAAAGGTCACACCGAGTGGATATGAAGTTTACTATCAACAAGAGATCGATTCCCAAATCATCCATTTGACTCTCCCTTATAAATCATGTGCTTTGTTGCATATTTTATCAAATATACTTTCAAGCCAGATGGAGGAAGGAGGATGTGGGAATCCCTCCACCATCTTGCAACTTTTATGTAAGTAGGTTTTCAAGAAAATCATCATTTCTCTTTTAAATATGTCTGGAACAGGCATGATGGTAGTGTCAACCTGTTGGAGTTTTTGTTGCTGGAAGAAGTTGTACAAAAGGATTGGTTTTTACATTGACCAGTTACTGAATCAAGCGCAGGAATACATTGGAAATTTAGCTGGGGGTTCCTTTTCCCAGCAGACTACTTCTAGAACGAGCTTGTACACTGAAGCTGACTCTTTTGCTCTCTTTTTGTTTCTTTCCTATTTTCTTGGCTTCTTTGCCACTATCTAGACAATTTTGGAACTTTGTTCCCAACTAAAATGGTTTCAATAGTCTGATTGTGATCATACATTTTTACAAGGAATTTTTAAAATCTTTCCTCGAGTCCAGAAAGTCAAGGACTTAGATCTTTTTCTTCCCTTATCAATATTGCCATGAAATTGATAAATAAAGACCAACTCTTTATTTTTGTTTTTAACCCACGTAGATAATTCCCATCCATTAATCCATTTTGTGGACCAATAGTTGCCATTCTGATGGAAGCTGTCACTTCTTAACAATAGGCATTCTGTGACTATGTTGACAGCACTTTGGGTGAAGATCCTAACTGGTCTTAGATATACATAGGGAGAAATTTGCTCAGCCAGTGTCAGTCTTAAGCATGCGTATCAGAAGATCTTTCTAGAGCTGGGAATTTTCCCATGAAAGGGATTCAGTTAGGGAAGAGACACTTGTGCCAGAGTTTTACATTCTTCTTGAACACTGCTTAAGGAACTTAGATGCCATGTCCATTTGGATCTCTGTCTGCACAGAACTTTGTCATGCCAGTGCTTGAAATGCATCTTGAAGAGAATTCACTAGCACAGAATGAAAGAGAGTGGAAGGGGTTGGTGGGGCTAACCAGGCCCAACCCCCCTGCCTAAACCAGGATACCTAGAGCCTCTTGCCCAGGATTCTATCTGGGTGTACTTTTAATGTCTTCAAAGATCCAGGCTCCACAATCTTTCTGGGCAGTCTGTGCCGTGGTTCAGTCACCCTGACAGTAAAGAAACATTTACTGATGTTCAAAGGCAATCTCCTGTATTTCAGTGTGTGCCCACTGCCTCTTGTCTTTTCCCTCAGCATCACTGAAAAGACACTGATTCCCTCCCCTTTGCACTATTGCTTCCATATGTATGTGTGATGCCATGTAGAGGTATGTCAAAAACCTCCCTGAAGCCCAGGCAGATAATATTCCCTTCATCTACCAGTCAAGTTGATTCATCAGAGGAGTTTAAAGTGATGTTCAGCATGAAATTCCCCTGAAAAATCATGCTAACTACATTATTTGGTCATCTTTCATGTGCTTGGCAAGGATTTCCAGGAAGAGCTGCTTCATCAACTTCCTGGGGATAAAAAAGAGGATGGCTGGTTTGTACTATCGCGAGTCCTCTTAATTGCCTTTTTTGAAGATGGGTGTCATTTGCTAACATCCACTCTTTAGCCTCTCTTGTCGTCTACATCTTAGCAAAACGCTTTCCCACTATGTCTGGCTAGGAAAAACTGTGCCAGCACAGAAAACATCTCCCATCGTGTTCTAGAAGTTGCAGAGATGTCTGCCAAGTGTTTGGCAGGAAGAAAAGAAAAGTTGTCCAAAACAGCTTCCAATCGAATGTTCATGTGATTGGAAAAGTCAGGAGAGTGCAAAGGTACTGTTTTCTATCAGTTGGCAAGGTGCGCACACAATCCCAGTGTTGTACAGCTTGCTTCTTCACCTTCCCGAAGCTGCCGCTCTCGCCGGCTGCCGGAGCCCAAGAAGCGGCTTCTTCGCGCAAAGACGATTGTGCCGCTCACAGTGCTCTCCTTAGCGCGGCTTCTGCCGAAAGACGCCCGGCAGCGGCTCTTACCTCCGGAGAGCATCCTACCTTCGTCTTTCGCGTCTTTTGTAGTCTACATCTTAGCAAAACGCTTTCCCACTATGTCTGGCTAGGAAAAACTGTGCCAGCACAGAAAACATCTCCCATCGTGTTCTAGAAGTTGCACGGATGTCTGCCAAGTGTTTGGCAGGAAGAAAAGAAAAGTTGTCCAAAACAGCTTCCAATCGAATGTTCATGTGATTGGAAAAGTCAGGAGAGTGCAAAGGTACTGTTTTCTATCAGTTGGCAAGGTGCGCACACAATCCCAGTGTTGTACAGCTTGCTTCTTCACCTTCCCGAAGCTGCCGCTCTCGCCGGCTGCCGGAGCCCAAGAAGCGGCTTCTTCGCGCAAAGACGATTGTGCCGCTCACAGTGCTCTCCTTAGCGCGGCTTCTGCCGAAAGACGCCCGGCAGCGGCTCTTACCTCCGGAGAGCATCCTACCTTCGTCTTTAGCTCCTCTTCTCATCTACCTCTCGGCAAAAAGCTTTTCCACTATGTCTGGCTAGGAAAAACTGTGCCAGCACAGAAAACATCTCCCATCGTGTTCTAGAAGTTGCAGAGATGTCTGCCAAGTGTTTGGCAGGAAGAAAAGAAAAGTTGTCCAAAACAGCTTCCAATCGAATGTTCATGTGATTGGAAAAGTCAGGAGAGTGCAAAGGTACTGTTTTCTATCAGTTGGCAAGGTGCGCACACAATCCCAGTGTTGTACAGCTTGCTTCTTCACCTTCCCGAAGCTGCCGCTCTCGCCGGCTGCCGGAGCCCAAGAAGCGGCTTCTTCGCGCAAAGACGATTGTGCCGCTCACAGTGCTCTCCTTAGCGCGGCTTCTGCCGAAAGACGCCCGGCAGCGGCTCTTACCTCCGGAGAGCATCCTACCTTCGTCTTTCGCGTCTTCTGTAGTCTACATCTTAGCAAAACGCTTTCCCACTATGTCTGGCTAGGAAAAACTGTGCCAGCACAGAAAACATCTCCCATCGTGTTCTAGAAGTTGCAGAGATGTCTGCCAAGTGTTTGGCAGGAAGAAAAGAAAAGTTGTCCAAAACAGCTTCCAATCGAATGTTCATGTGATTGGAAAAGTCAGGAGAGTGCAAAGGTACTGTTTTCTATCAGTTGGCAAGGTGCGCACACAATCCCAGTGTTGTACAGCTTGCTTCTTCACCTTCCCGAAGCTGCCGCTCTCGCCGGCTGCCGGAGCCCAAGAAGCGGCTTCTTCGCGCAAAGACGATTGTGCCGCTCACAGTGCTCTCCTTAGCGCGGCTTCTGCCGAAAGACGCCCGGCAGCGGCTCTTACCTCCGGAGAGCATCCTACCTTCGTCTTTCGCGTCTTTTGTAGTCTACATCTTAGCAAAACGCTTTCCCACTATGTCTGGCTAGGAAAAACTGTGCCAGCACAGAAAACATCTCCCATCGTGTTCTAGAAGTTGCACGGATGTCTGCCAAGTGTTTGGCAGGAAGAAAAGAAAAGTTGTCCAAAACAGCTTCCAATCGAATGTTCATGTGATTGGAAAAGTCAGGAGAGTGCAAAGGTACTGTTTTCTATCAGTTGGCAAGGTGCGCACACAATCCCAGTGTTGTACAGCTTGCTTCTTCACCTTCCCGAAGCTGCCGCTCTCGCCGGCTGCCGGAGCCCAAGAAGCGGCTTCTTCGCGCAAAGACGATTGTGCCGCTCACAGTGCTCTCCTTAGCGCGGCTTCTGCCGAAAGACGCCCGGCAGCGGCTCTTACCTCCGGAGAGCATCCTACCTTCGTCTTTCGCGTCTTTTGTAGTCTACATCTTAGCAAAACGCTTTCCCACTATGTCTGGCTAGGAAAAACTGTGCCAGCACAGAAAACATCTCCCATCGTGTTCTAGAAGTTGCAGAGATATCTGCCAAGTGTTTGGCAGGAAGAAAAGAAAAGTTGTCCAAAACAGCTTCCAATCGAATGTTCATGTGATTGGAAAAGTCAGGAGAGTGCAAAGGTACTGTTTTCTATCAGTTGGCAAGGTGCGCACACAATCCCAGTGTTGTACAGCTTGCTTCTTCACCTTCCCGAAGCTGCCGCTCTCGCCGGCTGCCGGAGCCCAAGAAGCGGCTTCTTCGCGCAAAGACGATTGTGCCGCTCACAGTGCTCTCCTTAGCGCGGCTTCTGCCGAAAGACGCCCGGCAGCGGCTCTTACCTCCGGAGAGCATCCTACCTTCGTCTTTAGCTCCTCTTCTCATCTACCTCTCGGCAAAAAGCTTTTCCACTATGTCTGGCTAGGAAAAACTGTGCCAGCACAGAAAACATCTCCCATCGTGTTCTAGACGTTGCAGAGATGTCTGCCAAGTGTTTGGCAGGAAGAAAAGAAAAGTTGTCCAAAACAGCTTCCAATCGAATGTTCATGTGATTGGAAAAGTCAGGAGAGTGCAAAGGTACTGTTTTCTATCAGTTGGCAAGGTGCGCACACAATCCCAGTGTTGTACAGCTTGCTTCTTCACCTTCCCGAAGCTGCCGCTCTCGCCGGCTGCCGGAGCCCAAGAAGCGGCTTCTTCGCGCAAAGACGATTGTGCCGCTCACAGTGCTCTCCTTAGCGCGGCTTCTGCCGAAAGACGCCCGGCAGCGGCTCTTACCTCCGGAGAGCATCCTACCTTCGTCTTTCGCGTCTTTTGTAGTCTACATCTTAGCAAAACGCTTTCCCACTATGTCTGGCTAGGAAAAACTGTGCCAGCACAGAAAACATCTCCCATCGTGTTCTAGAAGTTGCAGAGATGTCTGCCAAGTGTTTGGCAGGAAGAAAAGAAAAGTTGTCCAAAACAGCTTCCAATCGAATGTTCATGTGATTGGAAAAGTCAGGAGAGTGCAAAGGTACTGTTTTCTATCAGTTGGCAAGGTGCGCACACAATCCCAGTGTTGTACAGCTTGCTTCTTCACCTTCCCGAAGCTGCCGCTCTCGCCGGCTGCCGGAGCCCAAGAAGCGGCTTCTTCGCGCAAAGACGATTGTGCCGCTCACAGTGCTCTCCTTAGCGCGGCTTCTGCCGAAAGACGCCCGGCAGCGGCTCTTACCTCCGGAGAGCATCCTACCTTCGTCTTTCGCGTCTTCTGTAGTCTACATCTTAGCAAAACGCTTTCCCACTATGTCTGGCTAGGAAAAACTGTGCCAGCACAGAAAACATCTCCCATCGTGTTCTAGAAGTTGCACGGATGTCTGCCAAGTGTTTGGCAGGAAGAAAAGAAAAGTTGTCCAAAACAGCTTCCAATCGAATGTTCATGTGATTGGAAAAGTCAGGAGAGTGCAAAGGTACTGTTTTCTATCAGTTGGCAAGGTGCGCACACAATCCCAGTGTTGTACAGCTTGCTTCTTCACCTTCCCGAAGCTGCCGCTCTCGCCGGCTGCCGGAGCCCAAGAAGCGGCTTCTTCGCGCAAAGACGATTGTGCCGCTCACAGTGCTCTCCTTAGCGCGGCTTCTGCCGAAAGACGCCCGGCAGCGGCTCTTACCTCCGGAGAGCATCCTACCTTCGTCTTTCGCGTCTTTTGTAGTCTACATCTTAGCAAAACGCTTTCCCACTATGTCTGGCTAGGAAAAACTGTGCCAGCACAGAAAACATCTCCCATCGTGTTCTAGAAGTTGCAGAGATGTCTGCCAAGTGTTTGGCAGGAAGAAAAGAAAAGTTGTCCAAAACAGCTTCCAATCGAATGTTCATGTGATTGGAAAAGTCAGGAGAGTGCAAAGGTACTGTTTTCTATCAGTTGGCAAGGTGCGCACACAATCCCAGTGTTGTACAGCTTGCTTCTTCACCTTCCCGAAGCTGCCGCTCTCGCCGGCTGCCGGAGCCCAAGAAGCGGCTTCTTCGCGCAAAGACGATTGTGCCGCTCACAGTGCTCTCCTTAGCGCGGCTTCTGCCGAAAGACGCCCGGCAGCGGCTCTTACCTCCGGAGAGCATCCTACCTTCGTCTTTCGCGTCTTCTGTAGTCTACATCTTAGCAAAACGCTTTCCCACTATGTCTGGCTAGGAAAAACTGTGCCAGCACAGAAAACATCTCCCATCGTGTTCTAGAAGTTGCACGGATGTCTGCCAAGTGTTTGGCAGGAAGAAAAGAAAAGTTGTCCAAAACAGCTTCCAATCGAATGTTCATGTGATTGGAAAAGTCAGGAGAGTGCAAAGGTACTGTTTTCTATCAGTTGGCAAGGTGCGCACACAATCCCAGTGTTGTACAGCTTGCTTCTTCACCTTCCCGAAGCTGCCGCTCTCGCCGGCTGCCGGAGCCCAAGAAGCGGCTTCTTCGCGCAAAGACGATTGTGCCGCTCACAGTGCTCTCCTTAGCGCGGCTTCTGCCGAAAGACGCCCGGCAGCGGCTCTTACCTCCGGAGAGCATCCTACCTTCGTCTTTCGCGTCTTCTGTAGTCTACATCTTAGCAAAACGCTTTCCCACTATGTCTGGCTAGGAAAAACTGTGCCAGCACAGAAAACATCTCCCATCGTGTTCTAGAAGTTGCACGGATGTCTGCCAAGTGTTTGGCAGGAAGAAAAGAAAAGTTGTCCAAAACAGCTTCCAATCGAATGTTCATGTGATTGGAAAAGTCAGGAGAGTGCAAAGGTACTGTTTTCTATCAGTTGGCAAGGTGCGCACACAATCCCAGTGTTGTACAGCTTGCTTCTTCACCTTCCCGAAGCTGCCGCTCTCGCCGGCTGCCGGAGCCCAAGAAGCGGCTTCTTCGCGCAAAGACGATTGTGCCGCTCACAGTGCTCTCCTTAGCGCGGCTTCTGCCGAAAGACGCCCGGCAGCGGCTCTTACCTCCGGAGAGCATCCTACCTTCGTCTTTCGCGTCTTTTGTAGTCTACATCTTAGCAAAACGCTTTCCCACTATGTCTGGCTAGGAAAAACTGTGCCAGCACAGAAAACATCTCCCATCGTGTTCTAGAAGTTGCACGGATGTCTGCCAAGTGTTTGGCAGGAAGAAAAGAAAAGTTGTCCAAAACAGCTTCCAATCGAATGTTCATGTGATTGGAAAAGTCAGGAGAGTGCAAAGGTACTGTTTTCTATCAGTTGGCAAGGTGCGCACACAATCCCAGTGTTGTACAGCTTGCTTCTTCACCTTCCCGAAGCTGCCGCTCTCGCCGGCTGCCGGAGCCCAAGAAGCGGCTTCTTCGCGCAAAGACGATTGTGCCGCTCACAGTGCTCTCCTTAGCGCGGCTTCTGCCGAAAGACGCCCGGCAGCGGCTCTTACCTCCGGAGAGCATCCTACCTTCGTCTTTCGCGTCTTCTGTAGTCTACATCTTAGCAAAACGCTTTCCCACTATGTCTGGCTAGGAAAAACTGTGCCAGCACAGAAAACATCTCCCATCGTGTTCTAGAAGTTGCACGGATGTCTGCCAAGTGTTTGGCAGGAAGAAAAGAAAAGTTGTCCAAAACAGCTTCCAATCGAATGTTCATGTGATTGGAAAAGTCAGGAGAGTGCAAAGGTACTGTTTTCTATCAGTTGGCAAGGTGCGCACACAATCCCAGTGTTGTACAGCTTGCTTCTTCACCTTCCCGAAGCTGCCGCTCTCGCCGGCTGCCGGAGCCCAAGAAGCGGCTTCTTCGCGCAAAGACGATTGTGCCGCTCACAGTGCTCTCCTTAGCGCGGCTTCTGCCGAAAGACGCCCGGCAGCGGCTCTTACCTCCGGAGAGCATCCTACCTTCGTCTTTCGCGTCTTTTGTAGTCTACATCTTAGCAAAACGCTTTCCCACTATGTCTGGCTAGGAAAAACTGTGCCAGCACAGAAAACATCTCCCATCGTGTTCTAGAAGTTGCACGGATGTCTGCCAAGTGTTTGGCAGGAAGAAAAGAAAAGTTGTCCAAAACAGCTTCCAATCGAATGTTCATGTGATTGGAAAAGTCAGGAGAGTGCAAAGGTACTGTTTTCTATCAGTTGGCAAGGTGCGCACACAATCCCAGTGTTGTACAGCTTGCTTCTTCACCTTCCCGAAGCTGCCGCTCTCGCCGGCTGCCGGAGCCCAAGAAGCGGCTTCTTCGCGCAAAGACGATTGTGCCGCTCACAGTGCTCTCCTTAGCGCGGCTTCTGCCGAAAGACGCCCGGCAGCGGCTCTTACCGCCGGAGAGCATCCTACCTTCGTCTTTCGCGTCTTTTGTAGTCTACATCTTAGCAAAACGCTTTCCCACTATGTCTGGCTAGGAAAAACTGTGCCAGCACAGAAAACATCTCCCATCGTGTTCTAGAAGTTGCACGGATGTCTGCCAAGTGTTTGGCAGGAAGAAAAGAAAAGTTGTCCAAAACAGCTTCCAATCGAATGTTCATGTGATTGGAAAAGTCAGGAGAGTGCAAAGGTACTGTTTTCTATCAGTTGGCAAGGTGCGCACACAATCCCAGTGTTGTACAGCTTGCTTCTTCACCTTCCCGAAGCTGCCGCTCTCGCCGGCTGCCGGAGCCCAAGAAGCGGCTTCTTCGCGCAAAGACGATTGTGCCGCTCACAGTGCTCTCCTTAGCGCGGCTTCTGCCGAAAGACGCCCGGCAGCGGCTCTTACCTCCGGAGAGCATCCTACCTTCGTCTTTAGCTCCTCTTCTCATCTACCTCTCAGCAAAAAGCTTTTCCACTATGTCTGGCTAGGAAAAACTGTGCCAGCACAGAAAACATCTCCCATCGTGTTCTAGAAGTTGCAGAGATGTCTGCCAAGTGTTTGGCAGGAAGAAAAGAAAAGTTGTCCAAAACAGCTTCCAATCGAATGTTCATGTGATTGGAAAAGTCAGGAGAGTGCAAAGGTACTGTTTTCTATCAGTTGGCAAGGTGCGCACACAATCCCAGTGTTGTACAGCTTGCATCTTCACCTTCCCGAAGCTGCCGCTCTCCGGAGGTAAGAGCCGCTGCCGGGCGTCTTTCGGCAGAAGCCGCGCTAAGGAGAGCACTGTGAGCGGCACAATCGTCTTTGCGCGAAGAAGCCGCTTCTTGGGCTCCGGCAGCCGGCGAGAGCGGCAGCTTCGGGAAGGTGAAGAAGCAAGCTGTACAACACTGGGATTGTGTGCGCACCTTGCCAACTGATAGAAAACAGTACCTTTGCACTCTCCTGACTTTTCCAATCACATGAACATTCGATTGGAAGCTGTTTTGGACAACTTTTCTTTTCTTCCTGCCAAACACTTGGCAGACATCCGTGCAACTTCTAGAACACGATGGGAGATGTTTTCTGTGCTGGCACAGTTTTTCCTAGCCAGACATAGTGGGAAAGCGTTTTGCTAAGATGTAGACTACAGAAGACGCGAAAGACGAAGGTAGGATGCTCTCCGGAGGTAAGAGCCGCTGCCGGGCGTCTTTCGGCAGAAGCCGCGCTAAGGAGAGCACTGTGAGCGGCACAATCGTCTTTGCGCGAAGAAGCCGCTTCTTGGGCTCCGGCAGCCGGCGAGAGCGGCAGCTTCGGGAAGGTGAAGAAGCAAGCTGTACAACACTGGGATTGTGTGCGCACCTTGCCAACTGATAGAAAACAGTACCTTTGCACTCTCCTGACTTTTCCAATCACATGAACATTCGATTGGAAGCTGTTTTGGACAACTTTTCTTTTCTTCCTGCCAAACACTTGGCAGACATCTCTGCAACTTCTAGAACACGATGGGAGATGTTTTCTGTGCTGGCACAGTTTTTCCTAGCCAGACATAGTGGGAAAGCGTTTTGCTAAGATGTAGACTACAGAAGACGCGAAAGACGAAGGTAGGATGCTCTCCGGAGGTAAGAGCCGCTGCCGGGCGTCTTTCGGCAGAAGCCGCGCTAAGGAGAGCACTGTGAGCGGCACAATCGTCTTTGCGCGAAGAAGCCGCTTCTTGGGCTCCGGCAGCCGGCGAGAGCGGCAGCTTCGGGAAGGTGAAGAAGCAAGCTGTACAACACTGGGATTGTGTGCGCACCTTGCCAACTGATAGAAAACAGTACCTTTGCACTCTCCTGACTTTTCCAATCACATGAACATTCGATTGGAAGCTGTTTTGGACAACTTTTCTTTTCTTCCTGCCAAACACTTGGCAGACATCTCTGCAACTTCTAGAACACGATGGGAGATGTTTTCTGTGCTGGCACAGTTTTTCCTAGCCAGACATAGTGGAAAAGCTTTTTGCCGAGAGGTAGATGAGAAGAGGAGCTAAAGACGAAGGTAGGATGCTCTCCGGATGTAAGAGCCGCTGCCGGGCGTCTTTCGGCAGAAGCCGCGCTAAGGAGAGCACTGTGAGCGGCACAATCGTCTTTGCGCGAAGAAGCCGCTTCTTGGGCTCCGGCAGCCGGCGAGAGCGGCAGCTTCGGGAAGGTGAAGAAGCAAGCTGTACAACACTGGGATTGTGTGCGCACCTTGCCAACTGATAGAAAACAGTACCTTTGCACTCTCCTGACTTTTCCAATCACATGAACATTCGATTGGAAGCTGTTTTGGACAACTTTTCTTTTCTTCCTGCCAAACACTTGGCAGATATCTCTGCAACTTCTAGAACACGATGGGAGATGTTTTCTGTGCTGGCACAGTTTTTCCTAGCCAGACATAGTGGGAAAGCGTTTTGCTAAGATGTAGACTACAAAAGACGCGAAAGACGAAGGTAGGATGCTCTCCGGAGGTAAGAGCCGCTGCCGGGCGTCTTTCGGCAGAAGCCGCGCTAAGGAGAGCACTGTGAGCGGCACAATCGTCTTTGCGCGAAGAAGCCGCTTCTTGGGCTCCGGCAGCCGGCGAGAGCGGCAGCTTCGGGAAGGTGAAGAAGCAAGCTGTACAACACTGGGATTGTGTGCGCACCTTGCCAACTGATAGAAAACAGTACCTTTGCACTCTCCTGACTTTTCCAATCACATGAACATTCGATTGGAAGCTGTTTTGGACAACTTTTCTTTTCTTCCTGCCAAACACTTGGCAGACATCTCTGCAACTTCTAGAACACGATGGGAGATGTTTTCTGTGCTGGCACAGTTTTTCCTAGCCAGACATAGTGGAAAAGCTTTTTGCCGAGAGGTAGATGAGAAGAGGAGCTAAAGACGAAGGTAGGATGCTCTCCGGAGGTAAGAGCCGCTGCCGGGCGTCTTTCGGCAGAAGCCGCGCTAAGGAGAGCACTGTGAGCGGCACAATCGTCTTTGCGCGAAGAAGCCGCTTCTTGGGCTCCGGCAGCCGGCGAGAGCGGCAGCTTCGGGAAGGTGAAGAAGCAAGCTGTACAACACTGGGATTGTGTGCGCACCTTGCCAACTGATAGAAAACAGTACCTTTGCACTCTCCTGACTTTTCCAATCACATGAACATTCGATTGGAAGCTGTTTTGGACAACTTTTCTTTTCTTCCTGCCAAACACTTGGCAGATATCTCTGCAACTTCTAGAACACGATGGGAGATGTTTTCTGTGCTGGCACAGTTTTTCCTAGCCAGACATAGTGGGAAAGCGTTTTGCTAAGATGTAGACTACAAAAGACGCGAAAGACGAAGGTAGGATGCTCTCCGGAGGTAAGAGCCGCTGCCGGGCGTCTTTCGGCAGAAGCCGCGCTAAGGAGAGCACTGTGAGCGGCACAATCGTCTTTGCGCGAAGAAGCCGCTTCTTGGGCTCCGGCAGCCGGCGAGAGCGGCAGCTTCGGGAAGGTGAAGAAGCAAGCTGTACAACACTGGGATTGTGTGCGCACCTTGCCAACTGATAGAAAACAGTACCTTTGCACTCTCCTGACTTTTCCAATCACATGAACATTCGATTGGAAGCTGTTTTGGACAACTTTTCTTTTCTTCCTGCCAAACACTTGGCAGACATCTCTGCAACGTCTAGAACACGATGGGAGATGTTTTCTGTGCTGGCACAGTTTTTCCTAGCCAGACATAGTGGGAAAGCGTTTTGCTAAGATGTAGACTACAAAAGACGCGAAAGACGAAGGTAGGATGCTCTCCGGAGGTAAGAGCCGCTGCCGGGCGTCTTTCGGCAGAAGCCGCGCTAAGGAGAGCACTGTGAGCGGCACAATCGTCTTTGCGCGAAGAAGCCGCTTCTTGGGCTCCGGCAGCCGGCGAGAGCGGCAGCTTCGGGAAGGTGAAGAAGCAAGCTGTACAACACTGGGATTGTGTGCGCACCTTGCCAACTGATAGAAAACAGTACCTTTGCACTCTCCTGACTTTTCCAATCACATGAACATTCGATTGGAAGCTGTTTTGGACAACTTTTCTTTTCTTCCTGCCAAACACTTGGCAGACATCTCTGCAACTTCTAGAACACGATGGGAGATGTTTTCTGTGCTGGCACAGTTTTTCCTAGCCAGACATAGTGGAAAAGCTTTTTGCCGAGAGGTAGATGAGAAGAGGAGCTAAAGACGAAGGTAGGATGCTCTCCGGAGGTAAGAGCCGCTGCCGGGCGTCTTTCGGCAGAAGCCGCGCTAAGGAGAGCACTGTGAGCGGCACAATCGTCTTTGCGCGAAGAAGCCGCTTCTTGGGCTCCGGCAGCCGGCGAGAGCGGCAGCTTCGGGAAGGTGAAGAAGCAAGCTGTACAACACTGGGATTGTGTGCGCACCTTGCCAACTGATAGAAAACAGTACCTTTGCACTCTCCTGACTTTTCCAATCACATGAACATTCGATTGGAAGCTGTTTTGGACAACTTTTCTTTTCTTCCTGCCAAACACTTGGCAGATATCTCTGCAACTTCTAGAACACGATGGGAGATGTTTTCTGTGCTGGCACAGTTTTTCCTAGCCAGACATAGTGGGAAAGCGTTTTGCTAAGATGTAGACTACAAAAGACGCGAAAGACGAAGGTAGGATGCTCTCCGGAGGTAAGAGCCGCTGCCGGGCGTCTTTCGGCAGAAGCCGCGCTAAGGAGAGCACTGTGAGCGGCACAATCGTCTTTGCGCGAAGAAGCCGCTTCTTGGGCTCCGGCAGCCGGCGAGAGCGGCAGCTTCGGGAAGGTGAAGAAGCAAGCTGTACAACACTGGGATTGTGTGCGCACCTTGCCAACTGATAGAAAACAGTACCTTTGCACTCTCCTGACTTTTCCAATCACATGAACATTCGATTGGAAGCTGTTTTGGACAACTTTTCTTTTCTTCCTGCCAAACACTTGGCAGACATCTCTGCAACGTCTAGAACACGATGGGAGATGTTTTCTGTGCTGGCACAGTTTTTCCTAGCCAGACATAGTGGGAAAGCGTTTTGCTAAGATGTAGACTACAAAAGACGCGAAAGACGAAGGTAGGATGCTCTCCGGAGGTAAGAGCCGCTGCCGGGCGTCTTTCGGCAGAAGCCGCGCTAAGGAGAGCACTGTGAGCGGCACAATCGTCTTTGCGCGAAGAAGCCGCTTCTTGGGCTCCGGCAGCCGGCGAGAGCGGCAGCTTCGGGAAGGTGAAGAAGCAAGCTGTACAACACTGGGATTGTGTGCGCACCTTGCCAACTGATAGAAAACAGTACCTTTGCACTCTCCTGACTTTTCCAATCACATGAACATTCGATTGGAAGCTGTTTTGGACAACTTTTCTTTTCTTCCTGCCAAACACTTGGCAGATATCTCTGCAACTTCTAGAACACGATGGGAGATGTTTTCTGTGCTGGCACAGTTTTTCCTAGCCAGACATAGTGGGAAAGCGTTTTGCTAAGATGTAGACTACAAAAGACGCGAAAGACGAAGGTAGGATGCTCTCCGGAGGTAAGAGCCGCTGCCGGGCGTCTTTCGGCAGAAGCCGCGCTAAGGAGAGCACTGTGAGCGGCACAATCGTCTTTGCGCGAAGAAGCCGCTTCTTGGGCTCCGGCAGCCGGCGAGAGCGGCAGCTTCGGGAAGGTGAAGAAGCAAGCTGTACAACACTGGGATTGTGTGCGCACCTTGCCAACTGATAGAAAACAGTACCTTTGCACTCTCCTGACTTTTCCAATCACATGAACATTCGATTGGAAGCTGTTTTGGACAACTTTTCTTTTCTTCCTGCCAAACACTTGGCAGACATCTCTGCAACTTCTAGAACACGATGGGAGATGTTTTCTGTGCTGGCACAGTTTTTCCTAGCCAGACATAGTGGGAAAGCGTTTTGCTAAGATGTAGACTACAAAAGACGCGAAAGACGAAGGTAGGATGCTCTCCGGAGGTAAGAGCCGCTGCCGGGCGTCTTTCGGCAGAAGCCGCGCTAAGGAGAGCACTGTGAGCGGCACAATCGTCTTTGCGCGAAGAAGCCGCTTCTTGGGCTCCGGCAGCCGGCGAGAGCGGCAGCTTCGGGAAGGTGAAGAAGCAAGCTGTACAACACTGGGATTGTGTGCGCACCTTGCCAACTGATAGAAAACAGTACCTTTGCACTCTCCTGACTTTTCCAATCACATGAACATTCGATTGGAAGCTGTTTTGGACAACTTTTCTTTTCTTCCTGCCAAACACTTGGCAGACATCTCTGCAACGTCTAGAACACGATGGGAGATGTTTTCTGTGCTGGCACAGTTTTTCCTAGCCAGACATAGTGGGAAAGCGTTTTGCTAAGATGTAGACTACAAAAGACGCGAAAGACGAAGGTAGGATGCTCTCCGGAGGTAAGAGCCGCTGCCGGGCGTCTTTCGGCAGAAGCCGCGCTAAGGAGAGCACTGTGAGCGGCACAATCGTCTTTGCGCGAAGAAGCCGCTTCTTGGGCTCCGGCAGCCGGCGAGAGCGGCAGCTTCGGGAAGGTGAAGAAGCAAGCTGTACAACACTGGGATTGTGTGCGCACCTTGCCAACTGATAGAAAACAGTACCTTTGCACTCTCCTGACTTTTCCAATCACATGAACATTCGATTGGAAGCTGTTTTGGACAACTTTTCTTTTCTTCCTGCCAAACACTTGGCAGACATCTCTGCAACGTCTAGAACACGATGGGAGATGTTTTCTGTGCTGGCACAGTTTTTCCTAGCCAGACATAGTGGGAAAGCCTTTTGCTAAGATGTAGACGACAAGAGAGGCTAAAGAGTGGATGTTAGCAAATGACACCCATCTTCAAAAAAGGCAGTTAAGAGGACTCGCGATAGTACAAACCAGCCATCCTCTTTTTTATCCCCAGGAAGTTGATGAAGCAGCTCTTCCTGGAAATCCTTGCCAGGCACATGAAAGATGACCAAATAATGTAGTTAGCATGATTTTTCAGGGGAATTTCATGCTGAACATCACTTTAAACTCCTCTGATGAATCAACTTGACTGGTAGATGAAGGGAATATTATCTGCCTGGGCTTCAGGGAGGTTTTTGACATACCTCTACATGGCATCACACATACATATGGAAGCAATAGTGCAAAGGGGAGGGAATCAGTGTCTTTTCAGTGATGCTGAGGGAAAAGACAAGAGGCAGTGGGCACACACTGAAATACAGGAGATTGCCTTTGAACATCAGTAAATGTTTCTTTACTGTCAGGGTGACTGAACCACGGCACAGACTGCCCAGAAAGATTGTGGAGCCTGGATCTTTGAAGACATTAAAAGTACACCCAGATAGAATCCTGGGCAAGAGGCTCTAGGTATCCTGGTTTAGGCAGGGGGGTTGGGCCTGGTTAGCCCCACCAACCCCTTCCACTCTCTTTCATTCTGTGCTAGTGAATTCTCTTCAAGATGCATTTCAAGCACTGGCATGACAAAGTTCTGTGCAGACAGAGATCCAAATGGACATGGCATCTAAGTTCCTTAAGCAGTGTTCAAGAAGAATGTAAAACTCTGGCACAAGTGTCTCTTCCCTAACTGAATCCCTTTCATGGGAAAATTCCCAGCTCTAGAAAGATCTTCTGATACGCATGCTTAAGACTGACACTGGCTGAGCAAATTTCTCCCTATGTATATCTAAGACCAGTTAGGATCTTCACCCAAAGTGCTGTCAACATAGTCACAGAATGCCTATTGTTAAGAAGTGACAGCTTCCATCAGAATGGCAACTATTGGTCCACAAAATGGATTAATGGATGGGAATTATCTACGTGGGTTAAAAACAAAAATAAAGAGTTGGTCTTTATTTATCAATTTCATGGCAATATTGATAAGGGAAGAAAAAGATCTAAGTCCTTGACTTTCTGGACTCGAGGAAAGATTTTAAAAATTCCTTGTAAAAATGTATGATCACAATCAGACTATTGAAACCATTTTAGTTGGGAACAAAGTTCCAAAATTGTCTAGATAGTGGCAAAGAAGCCAAGAAAATAGGAAAGAAACAAAAAGAGAGCAAAAGAGTCAGCTTCAGTGTACAAGCTCGTTCTAGAAGTAGTCTGCTGGGAAAAGGAACCCCCAGCTAAATTTCCAATGTATTCCTGCGCTTGATTCAGTAACTGGTCAATGTAAAAACCAATCCTTTTGTACAACTTCTTCCAGCAACAAAAACTCCAACAGGTTGACACTACCATCATGCCTGTTCCAGACATATTTAAAAGAGAAATGATGATTTTCTTGAAAACCTACTTACATAAAAGTTGCAAGATGGTGGAGGGATTCCCACATCCTCCTTCCTCCATCTGGCTTGAAAGTATATTTGATAAAATATGCAACAAAGCACATGATTTATAAGGGAGAGTCAAATGGATGATTTGGGAATCGATCTCTTGTTGATAGTAAACTTCATATCCACTCGGTGTGACCTTTTTAAAACAAAATGTGGAGCTGAGGCATGAATCTGCCACAACAATTGTAAAGCAAACATACACACTCCCCTTCATATGCCCCCCCCTCCACACACACCTAGGCACACACAGAGATCAGCATAGCAGATCATGAACTCCTTGGAAAAGACTGAAATGCTAAATGCCTCTCTTGATGGGCAAAAGAGCTGGTGCAGTAATTCAAATGCCTGGTACAAAAATTCTGTTTAATATTTAGCTCCTATTTAAAACACAGCTTTTCATTTCATTCTATTTACAGAATATTTTCATTTCATTTGTTTCTTTAAAATTACTTAGTTCTCACCTGTTGTATGTCTAGGAATATTTTCTTCCAAAAATAGAAAAAAATAGATGATATCTTTTCAGCAGAAAACATTGGTTGATACAATTTTAAACCATCATGATATGGAAGAATTCTTCTGTCCCTCTCGAAGGTGGAAGAAGCATTTGGATCACAGATCATCTACAATGAAATACTTGACATGTTTAAGATGCTTTCAATCAATTTTGATCGTCAATTGCTTATTTGTTGTAAACAGTAATTTTTCAGTGAAGGGAAAGTGTGTGTGGTATATCTACATGATATGTTCAAAGGCAGTTCCTACTAATGGCCAGGCTGAATTCCAGTAAATAATGTCCCGAATGATATTTTGCCGCCTTCTTTGGCACTTCATGAAATCTTACCCCGATGAAGTGCTGAAACACAGAGATTTTCTCTTAGAGAGTGTCTCATGTTGTAACCTATCCCATGGATTTTATGCTGTAATTCTTATCTCTTTTAAAATTTACTATCTTCTGTACAGTTTTCACGAAACTTTCTGTTACAGTAGTGAATAGCACAGATAAATGTCATTTTGTACAACTTTGAATTTACCCCAAGAGCTGAGAGAAAACTTGATCCTATACTTCAATCCGAGTTTCTTCTATAGTCCAACTTTGTTTCTCTACCATCAAGCTTCTCCTTTGTTGCTGCTCCAAGCCCCGTCCAAGGTGACCTTGAATACTTTCAGGGATGGGACACCCACAACTTCTCTGGGCAACCTGTTCCAGTGTTCCAGCACTCCCACAGTAAAAAAGGCCTTCCTTTCATCTAATATGTGTAGGAAATCATAAATCTAGGCATAGAAGCTTGGAGTGCAAATTTGAAATTCTTTGGATTTGAAGCACATTTTATATGAATACTGACTTACAGATGACTAAAAGATGTTGATGGGCATTTGAGCTGACAAGTTTTGAAAAAGTGCACGGAAATTAAAATTGAAACCACTAAAATTAAAAACTCCTTGCCACTTTCTTTTTCCTCTCCTATTCAAAATTGCAAATGTCAGATATCAGTGCTTCATGCAAACCTCTCAGATGCTCTCAGAGAAAAAGCTTTTCTTTCAGACTAAGTTGCGGTTGACGTAGAACACTAGCAGGAGTGAAAGATTTTCTGGGCATCGGGGCAGCACGTTCTCCTTGGATTTGTGTGCAGAATGCATTTTATCCAAACTGGAAAATAGATCCCAGCTCTGTTCTATTCATCATTCTTACTTCATCAGGCCAGAAGATTCTGTGAAAAGTAGCCTGTGGACCTTGAAGACAGCGCATGTGAACCAGATGAGAGGTGATAGAGAAGTTGAGGGAGAGAAGAAAGAGCATATGGCTGAAACCAAAAAGTATTTCTCCACGTGATCATGGAAGATTGCAGGAGCCACTTGGTGCTATCAAACCAGCCCGACTTGGCACTGGTGCCTCCATGGGGCTGGTCAACATCCTGCGTATTGTGGATTGTCAGGAGCCAGCCGGCCACTGCCAGCCACAGGTCCCCAAACAAAAACCTCGGCCCGTTTCCCTGGCAAACAAAAGTAAGCGGCCCCGCTTCTGGATGGCAGATTGCAGGAGCCACTTGGTACTATCAAACTAGCCCGACTTGGCACTGGTGCCACCTCAGGTCTGGGAACCATCCTGCGTATCGTGGATTCTAATTGGCCATCCGGCAACTCCCAGCCACAGGCCCCCAAACACAAACAACGGCGCTTTTCCCTGGAAAACAAAACTCGCCTGCCAACTTTTTGATGGCAGATTGCAGGAGCCACTTGGTACTATCAAACCAGCCCAACTTGGCACTGGTGCCACCATGGGTCTGGTCACCATCCTGCCTATCGTAGCTTTTCAGGAGGCAGCCGGTCAGTCCCAGCCATAGGCCCCCAGAAAAAACCTCGGCCTGTTTCCCTGGCAAACAAAAGTAACCTGCCCCGCTTCTGGATGGCAGATTGCAGGAACCACTTGGTACTATCAAACTAGCCCGACTTGGCACTGGTGCCACCTCTGGTCTGAGAACCATCATGCGAATCGTGGATTCTAAGGAGCAAGCCGGCTACTCCTAGCCACAGGCCCCCAAACACAAACAACGGCCCGTATCCCTGGAAAACAAAACTCGCCTGCCAACTTTTTGATGGCAGATTGCAGGAGCCACTTGGTACTATCAAACCAGCCCAACTTGGCACTGGTGCCACCATGGGTCTGGTAACCATCCTGCCTATCGTAGCTTTTCAGGAGCCAGCCGGTCACTCCCAGCCATAGGCCCCGAGACACAAACCTCGGCCCGTTTCCCTGGCAAACAAAAGTAAGCTGCCGCGCTTCTGGATGGCAGATTGCAGGACGCACTTGGTACTATCAAACCAGCCCAACTTGGCACTGGTGCCACCTCTGGTCTGGGAACCATCCTGCGTATCTTGGATTCTAAGGAGCCAGCTGGCCACTCCCAGCCACAGGCCCCCAAACAAAAACAACCGCGCTTTTCCCTGGAAAACAAAACTCGGCTGCCAACTTTTTTAAGGCAGATTGCAGGAGCCACTTAGGACTATCAAAGCAGCTCAACTTGGCACTGGTGCCACCATGGGTCTGGTCATCATACTGCCTATCGTATCTTTTCAGGAGCCAGCCGGTCACTCCCAGCCCTAGGCTCCCAAACACAAAGCTCCGCCCATTTCCCTGGCAAAGAAAAGTAAGCTACCCCGCTTCTGGATGGCAGATTGCAGGAGCCACTTTGCACCATCAAACTAGCCCGACTTGGCACTGGTGCCACCTCAGGTCTGGGAACCATCCTGCGTATCGTGGATTCTAATTAGCCAGCCGGCCACTCCCAGCCACAGGCCCCCAAACACAAACAACGGCGCTTCTCCCTGGGAAACAAAAGTAAGCTGCCCCGCTTCTGGATGGCAGATTGCAGGAGCCACTTTGCACCATAAAACTAGTCCGACTTGGCACTGGTGCCACCTCTGGTCTGGGAACCATCCTGCGTATCGTGGATTCTAATTAGCGAGCCGGCCACTCCCAGCCACAGGCCCCAAACAAAAACAACGGCGCTTTTCCCTGGAAAACAAAACTCGCCTGCCAACTGTTTGATGGCAGATTGCAGGAGACACTTGGTACTATCAAACCAGCCCAACTTGGCACTAGTGCCACCATGGGTCTGGTTACCATCCGGCCTATCGTCGCTTTTCAGGAGCCAGCCAGTCACTCCCAGCCATAGGCCCCCAGACACAAACCTCGGCCCGTTTCCCTGGCAAACAAAAGTAACCTGCCCCGCTTCTGGATGGCAGATTGCAGGAGCCACTTGGTACTATCAAACAAGCCCGACTTGGCACTGGTGCCACCTTGGCTCTGGGAACCATCCTGCGTATCGAGATTCTTAAGAAGCCAGCCGGCCACTCCCAGCCATATGCCTCCAAAAACCAAACAACGGATCTTTTCTCTGGCAAACAAAAATCCGCTGCCCCGCGTCATGATGGCACATTGCAGGAGCCACTTGGTACTATCAAACCAGCCCGACTTGGCACTCGTGCCACCTTGGGCCTGGGAACCATCCTGCGTATTGTGGATTGTCAGGAGCCAGTCGACCACTCTCAGCCATAGGACCCAAACAAAAACCACGGCCCTTTTCTCTGGCAAACAAAACTCAACTGCCCCTCTTCTGGATGGCAGATTGCAGGAGCCACTTGGTACTATCAAACCAGCCCGACTTGGCACTGGTGCCTCCATGGGTCTGGTCAACATCCTGCGTATTGTGGATTGTCAGGAGCCAGCCGGCCACTGCCAGCCACAGGTCCCCAAACACAAACCTCGGCCCGTTTCCCTGGCAAACAAAAGTAAGCGGCCCCGCTTCTGGATGGCAGATTGCAGGAGCCACTTGGTACTATCAAACTAGCCAAACTTGGCACTGGTGCCACCTCTGGTCTGGGAACCATCCTGCGTATCGTGGATTCTAATTAGCCAGCCGGCAACTCCCAGCCACAGGCCCTCAAACAAAAAACAACGGCGCTTTTCCCTGGAAAACAAAACTCGCCTGCCAACTTTTTGATGGCAGATTGCAGGAGCCACTTGGTACTATCAAACCAGCCCAACTTGGCACTGGTGCCACCATGGGTCTGGTCACCATCCTGCCTATCGTAGCTTTTCAGGAGCCAGACGGTAACTCCCAGCCATAGGCCCCCAGAAAAAACCTCGGCCTGATTCCCTGGCAAACAAAAGTAAGCTGCCCCACTTCTGGATGGCAGATTGCAGGAACCACTTGGTACTATCAAACCAGCCCAACTTGGCACTGGTGCCACCTCTGGTCTGGGAACCATCCTGCGAATCGTGGATTCTAAGGAGCCAGCCGGCTACTCCTAGCCACAGGCCCCCAAACACTAACAACGGCTGGTATCCCTGGAAAACAAAACTCGCCTGCCAACATTTTGATGGCAGATTGCAGGAGCCACTTGGTACTATCAAACCAGCCCAACTTGGCACTGGTGCCACCATGGGTCTGGTAACCATCCTGCCTATCGTAGCTTTTCAAGACCTAGCCGGTCACTCCCAGCCACAGGCGCCCAGATAAAATCCTCGGCCTGTTTCCCTGGCAAACAAAAGTAAGCTGCCCCGCTTCTGGATGGCAGATTGCAGGAACCACTTTGTACTATCAAACCAGCCCAACTTGGCACTGGTGCCACCATGGGTCTGGTCACCATCCTGCCTATCGTAGCTTTTCAGGAGCCAGCTGGTCACTCCCAGCCATAGGCCCCCAGACACAAACCTCGGCCCGTTTCCCTGGCAAACAAAAGTAAGCTGCCCCGCTTCTGGATGGCAGATTGCAGGAACCACTTTGTACTATCAAACCAGCCCAACTTTGCACTGGTGCAATCTTGGGTCTGGGAACCATGCTGCGTATTGTGGATTCTAAGGAGCCAGCAGGCCACTTCCAGCCACAGGCCCCCAAACAAAAATAATGGCGCTTTTCCCTGGAAAACAAAACTCGCCTGCCAACTTTTTGATGGCAGATTGCAGGAGCCACTTGGTACTATCAAACCAGCCCAACTTGGCACTGGTGCCACCATGGGTCTGGTCACCATCCTGCCTATCGTAGCTTTTCAGGAGCCAGCCGGTCACTCCCAGCCATAGGGCCCCAGACAAAAACCTCGGCCCGTTTCCCTGGCAAACAAAAGTAAGCTACCCCGCTTCTGGATGGCAGATTGCAGGAGCCACTTTGCACCATCAAACTAGCCCGACTTGGCACTGGTGCCACCTCTGGTCTGGGAACCATCCTGCGTATCGTGGAATCGAATTAGCCAGCCGGCCACTCCCAGCCACAGGCCCCCAAACACAAACAACGGCGCTTTTCCCTGGAAAACAAAACTCGTCTGCCAACTTTTAGATGGCAGATTGCAGGAGCCACTTGGTACTATCAAACCAGCCCGACTTGGCACTGGTGCCACCATGGCTCTGGGAACCATCCTGCCTATCGTAGCTTTTCAGGAGCCAGCCGGTCACTCCCAGCCATAGACCCCCAGACAAAAACCTCGGCCCGTTTCCCTGGCAAACAAAAGTAAGCTACCCCGCTTCTGGATGGCAGATTGCAGGAGCCAGTTTGCACCATCAAACTGGCCCGACTTGGCACTGGAGCCACCTCTGGTCTGGGAACCACCCTGCGTAACGTAGATTCTAAGGCGCCAGCCGGCCACTCCCAGCCACAGGCCCCCAAACACAAACAACGGCGCTTTTCCCTGGAAAACAAAACTCGCCTGCCAACATTTGATGGCAGATTGCAGGAGCCACTTGGTACTATCAAACCAGCCCAACATGGCACTGGTGCCACCATGGGTCTGGTCACCATCCTGCCTATCGTAGCTTTTCAGGAGCCAGCCGGTCACTCCCAGCCATAGGCCCCCAGACACAAACCTCGGCCCGTTTCCATGGCAAACAAAAGTAAGCTGCCCCGCTTCTGGATGGCAGATTGCAGGAACCACTTGTTACTATCAAACCAGCCCGACTTGGCACTGGTGCCACCTTGGGTCTGGGAACCATCCTGCGTATTGTGGATTCTAAGGAGCCAGCCGGCCACTGCCAGCCACAGGCCCCCAAACACAAACAACGGCGCTTATCCCTGGCAAACAAAACTCGCCTGCCAACTTTTTGATGGCAGATTGCAGGAGCCACTTGGTACTATCAAACCAGCCCAACTTGGCACTGGTGCCACCATGGGTCTGGTCATCATACTGCCTATCGTAGCTTTTCAAGACCTAGCCGGTCACTCCCAGCCATAGGCCCCCAGAAAAAACCTCGGCCTGTTTCCCTGGCAAACAAAAGTAAGCTGCCCCGCTTCTGGATGGCAGATTGCAGGAACCACTTGGTACAATCAAACCAGCCCAACTTGGCACTGGTGCCACCTCTGGTCTGGGAACCATCCTGCGTATTGTGGATTCTAAGGAGCCAGCCGGCCACTCCGAGCCACAGGCCCCCAAACACAAACAACGGTGCTTTTCCCTGGAAAACAAAACTCGCCTGCCAACTTTTTGATGGCAGATTGCAGGAGCCACTTGGTACTATCAAACCAGCCCAACTTGGCACGGCTGCCACCATGGGTCTGGTCACCATCCTGCCTATCGTAGCTTTTCAGGAGCCAGCCGGTCACTCCCAGCCATAGGCCCCCAGAAAAAAACCTCGGCCCGTTTCCCTGGCAAACAAAAGTAAGCTACCCCGCTTCTGAATGGCAGATTGCAGGAGCCACTTTGCACCATATACTAGCCCGACTTGGCACTGGCGCCACCTCTGGTCTGGGAACCATCCTGCGTATCGTGGATTCTAATTAGCCAGCCGGCCACTCCCAGCCACAGGCCCCCAAACACAAACAACGGCGCTTTTCCCTGGAAAACAAAACTCGCCTGCCAACATTTGATGGCAGATTGCAGGAGCCACTTGGTACTATCAAACCAGCCCAACATGGCACTGGTGCCACCATGGGTCTGGTCACCATCCTGCCTATCGTAGCTTTTCAGGAGCCAGCTGGTCACTCCCAGCCATAGGCCCCCAGACACAAACCTCGGCCCGTTTCCCTGGCAAACAAAAGCAAGCTGCACCGCTACTGGATGGCAGATTGCAGGACGCACTTGGTACTATCAACCCAACCCGACTTGGCACTGGTGCCACCTTGGGTCTGGGAACCATCCTGCGTATCGTGGATTCTAAGGAGCCAGCCGGCCACTCCCAGCCACAGGCCCCCAAACACAAACAACGGCGCTTTTCCCTGGAAAACAAAACTCGCCTGCCAACTTTTTGATGGCAGATTGCAGGAGCCACTTGGTACTATCAAACCAGCCCAACTTGGCACTGGTGCCACCATGGGTCTGGTCACCATCCTGCCTATCGTAGCTTTTCAGGACCTAGCGGGTCGCTCCAAGCTATAGGCCCCCAGAAAAAAACCTCGGCCCGTTTCCCTGGCAAACAAAAGTAAGCTGCCCCGCTTCCGGATGGCAGATTGCAGGAACCACTTGGTAGTATCAAACGACCCCGACTTTGCACTGGTGCCACCTTGGGTCTGGGAATCATCCTGCGTATCGTGGATTCTAATTACCCAGCCAGCCACTCCCAGCCACAGGCCCCCAAACACAAACAATGGCGCTTTTCCCTGGAAAACAAAACTCGCCTGCCAACATTTTGATGGCACATTGCAGGAGCCACTTGCTACTATCAAATCAGCCCAACTTGGCACTGGTGCCACCATGGGTCTGGTCATCATCATGCCTATCGTAGCTTTTCAGGAGCCAGCCGGTCACTCCCAGCCTTAGGCCCCCAGACACAAACCTCAGCCCGTTTCCCTGGCAAACAAAAGTAAGCTACCCCGCTTCTGGATGGCACAATGCAGGAGCCACTTTGCACCATCAAACTAGCCCGAATTGGCACTGGTGCCACCTCAGGTCTGGGAACCATGCTGCGTATCGTGGATTCTAAGGAGCCAGCCGGCCACTCCCAGCCACAGGCCCCCAAACACAAACAACGGCGCTTTTCCCTGGGAAACAAAACTCGCCTGCCAACTTTTTGATGGCAGATTGCAGGAGCCAATTGGTACTATCAAACCAGCCCGACTTGGCAATGGTGCCACCTCTGGTCTGGGAACCATCCTGCGTATCGTGGATTCTAAGGAGCCAGCCGGCCACTCCCAGCCACAGGCCCCCAAACACAAACAACGGCGCTTTTCCCTGGAAAACAAAACTCGCCTGCCAACTTTTTGATGGCAGATTGCAGGAGCCACTTGGTACTATCAAACCAGCCCAACTTGGCACTGGTGCCACCATGGGTCTGGTCACCATCCTGCCTATCGTAGCTTTTCAGGAGCCAGCCGGTCACTCCCAGCCATAGGCGCCCACAAAAAAATCTCGGCCCGTTTCCCTGGCAAAGAAAAGTAAGCTACCCCGCTTCTGGATGGCAGATTGCAGGAGCCACTTTGCACCATCAAACTGGCCCGACTTGTCACTGGTTCCACCTCTGGTCTGGGAACCATCCTGCGTATCGTGGATTCTAATTAGCCAGCCGGCCACTCCCAGCCACAGGCCCCCAAACACAAACAAAGGCGCTTTTCCCTATAAAACAAAACTCGCCTGCCAACATTTGATGGCAGATTGCAGGAGACACTTGGTACTATCAAACCAGCCCAACTTGGCACTGGTGCCACCATGGGTCTGGTCACCATCCTGCCTATGGTAGCTTTTCAGGAGCCAGCCGGTCAGTCCCAGCCATAGGCCCCCACAAAAAAACCTCGGCCCGTTTCCCTAGCAAACAAAAGTAAGGTGCCGCGCTTCTGGATGGCAGATTGCAGGACGCACTTGGTACTATCAAACCAGCCCGACTTGGCACTGGTGCCACCTCTGGTCTGGGAACCATCCTGCGTATCTTGGATTCTAAGGAGCCAGCCGGCCACTCCCAGCCACAGGCCACCAAACACAAACAACGGCGCTTTTCCCTGGAAAACAAAACTCGCCTGCCAACTTTTTGATGGCAGATTGCAGGAGCCACTTGGTACTATCAAATCAGCCCAACTTGGCACTGGTGCCACCATGGGTCTGGTAACCATCCTGCCTATCGTAGCTTTTCAGGAGCCAGCCGGTCACTCCCAGCCATAGGCCCCCAGACAAAAACCTCGGCCCGTTTCCCTGGCAAACAAAAGTAAGCTACCCCGCTTCTGAATGGCAGATTGCAGGAGCCACTTTGCACCATCAAAGTAGCCCGACTTGGCACTGGCGCCACCTCTGGTCTGGGAACCATCCTGCGTATCGTGGATTCTAATTAGCCAGCCGGCCACTCCCAGCCACAGGCCCCCAAACACAAACAAAGGCGCTTTTCCCTGGAAAACAAAACTCGCCTGCCAAATTTTCATGGCAGATTGCAGGAGCCACTTGGTATTATCAAACCAGCCCAACTTGGCACTGGTGCCACTATGGGTCTGGTAACCATCCTGCCTATCGTAGCTTTTCAGGAGGCAGCCGGTCACTCCCAGCCATAGGACACCAGACAAAAATCTCGGCCCGTTTCCCTGGCAAACAAAAGTAAGCTACCCCGCTTCTGGATGGCAGATTGCAGGAACCATTTGGTACTGTCAAACGAGCCCGACTTGGCACTGGTGCCACCTTGGCTCTGGGAACCATCCTGCGTAAGGTAGATTCTAAGGCGCCAGCCGGCCACTCCCAGCCACAGGCCCCCAAACACAAACAACGGTGCTTTTCCCTGGAAAACAAAACTCGCCTGCCAACATTTGATGGCAGATTGCAGGAGCCACTTGGTACTATCAAACCAGCCCAACATGGCACTGGTGCCACCATGGGTCTGGTCACCATCCTGCCTATCGTAGCTTTTCAGGAGCCAGCTGGTCACTCCCAGCCATAGGCCCCCAGACACAAACCTCGGCCCGTTTCCCTGGCAAACAAAAGTAAGCTGCACTGCTACTGGATGGCAGATTGCAGGACGCACTTGGTACTATCAACCCAACCCGACTTGGCACTGGTGCCACCTTGGGTCTGGGAACCATCCTGCATATCGTGGATTCTAAGGAGCCAGCCGGCCACTCCCAGCCACAGGCCCCCAAACACAAACAACGGCGCTTTTCCCTGGAAAACAAAACTCGCCTGCCAACTTTTTGATGGCAGATTGCAGGAGCCACTTGGTACTATCAAACCAGCCCAACTTGGCACTGGTGCCACCATGGGTCTGGTCACCATCCTGCCTATCGTAGCTTTTCAGGACCTAGCGGGTCACTCCAAGCTATAGGCCCCCAGAAAAAAACCTCGGCCCGTTTCCCTGGCAAACAAAAGTAAGCTGCCCCGCTTCCGGATGGCAGATTGCAGGAACCACTTGGTAGTATCAAACGACCCCGACTTTGCACTGGTGCCACCTTGGGTCTGGGAACCATCCTGCGTATCGTGGATTCTAATTAGCCAGCCAGCCACTCCCAGCCACAGGCCCCCAAACACAAACAATGGCGCTTTTCCCTGGAAAACAAAGCTCGCCTGCCAACATTTTGATGGCACATTGCAGGAGCCACTTGCTACTATCAAATCAGCCCAACTTGGCACTGGTGCCACCATGGGTCTGGTCTTCATCCTGCCTATCGTAGCTTTTCAGGAGCCAGCCGGTCACTCCCAGCCATAGGCCCCCAGACACAAACCTCGGCCCGTTTCCCTGGCAAACAAAAGTAAGCTACCCCGCTTCTGGATGGCACATTGCAGGAGCCACTTTGCACCATCAAACTAGCCCGAATTGGCACTGGTGCCACCTCAGGTCTGGGAACCATGCTGCGTATCGTGGATTCTAAGGAGCCAGCCGGCCACTCCCAGCCACAGGCCCCCAAACACAAACAACGGCGCTTTTCCCTGGGAAACAAAACTCGCCTGCCAACTTTTTGATGGCAGATTGCAGGAGCCAATTGGTACTATCAAACCAGCCCGACTTGGCACTGGTGCCACCTCTGGTCTGGGAACCATCCTGCATATCGTGGATTCTAAGGAGCCAGCCGGCCACTCCCAGCCACAGGCCCCCAAACACAAACAACGGCGCTTTTCCCTGGAAAACAAAACTCGCCTGCCAACTTTTTTAAGGCAGATTGCAGGAGCCACTTGGTACTATCAAACCAGCCCAACTTGGCACTGGTGCCACCATGGGTCTGGTCAACATCCTGCCTATCGTAGCTTTTCAGGAGCCAGCTGGTCACTCCCAGCCATAGGCCCCCACAAAAAAATCTCGGCCCGTTTCCCTGGCAAAGAAAAGTAAGCTACCCCGCTTCTGGATGGCAGATTGCAGGAGCCACTTTGCACCATCAAACTGGCCCGACTTGTCCCTGGTTCCACCTCTGGTCTGGGAACCATCCTGCGTATCGTGGATTCTAATTAGCCAGCCGGCCACTCCCAGCCACAGGCCCCCAAACACAAACAAAGGCGCTTTTCCCTATAAAACAAAACTCGCCTGCCAACATTTGATGGCAGATTGCAGGAGCCACTTGGTACTATCAAACCAGCCCAACATGGCACTGGTGCCACCATGGGTCTGGTCACCATCCTGCCTATGGTAGCTTTTCAGGAGCCAGCCGGTCACTCCCAGCCATAGGCCCCCAGACACAAACCTCGGCCCTTTTCCCTGGCAAACAAAAGTAAGCTACCCCGCTTCTGGATGGCAGATTGCAGGAGCCACTTTGCACCATCAAACTAGCCCGAATTGGCACTGGTGCCACCTCTGGTCTGGGAACCATGCTGCGTATCGTGGATTCTAATTAGCCAGCCGGCCACTCCCAGCCACAGGCCCCCAAACACAAACAATGGCGCTTTTCCCAGGAAAACAAAACTCGCCTGCCGACATTTTGACGGCAGATTGCAGGAGCCACTTGGTACTATCAAATCAGCCCAACTTGGCACTGGTGCCACCATGGGTCTGGTCACCATCCTGCCTATCGTAGCTTTTCAGGAGCCAGCCGGTCACTCCCAGCCATAGGCCCCCAGACACAAACCTCGGGCCTTATCCCTGGCAAACAAAAGTAAGCTACCCCGCTTCTGGATGGCAGATTGCAGGAGCCACTTTGCACCATCAAACTAGCCCGACTTGGCACTGGTGCCACCTCAGGTCTGGGAACCATCCTGCGTATCGTGGATTCTAAGGAGCCAGTCGGCCACTCCCAGCCACAGGCCCCCAAACACAAACAACGGCGCTTTTCCCTGGGAAACAAAACTCGCCTGCCAACTTTTGGATGGCAGATTGCAGGAGCCACTTGGTACTATCAAACCAGCCCAACTTGGCACTGGTGCCGCCATGGGTCTGGTCAACATCCTGCCTATCGTAGCTTTTCAAGACCTAGCCGGTCACTCCCAGCCATAGGGCCCCAGAGAAAAACCTCGGCCCGTTTCCCTGGCAAACAAAAGTAAGCTACCCCACTTCTGGATGGCAGATTGCAGGACGCATTTGGTACTATCAAACCAGCCCAACTTGGCACTGGTGCCACCTTGGGTCTGGGAACCATCCTGCGTATTGTGGATTCTAAGGAGCCAGCCGGCCACTCCCAGCCACTGGCCCCCAAACACAATAAACGGTACTTTTCCCTGGAAAACAAGACTCGCCTGCCAACTTTTTGATGGCAGATTGCAGGAGCCACTTGGTACTATCAAACCAGCCCAACTTGGCACTGGTGCCACCATGGGTCTGGTAACCATCCTGCCTATCGTAGCTTTTCATGAGCCAGCCGGTCACTCCCAGCCATAGGCCCCCAGAAAAAAACCTCGGCCCGTTTCCCTGGCAAACAAAAGTAAGCTACCCCGCTTCTGGATGGCAGATTGCAGGAGCCACTTTGCACCATCAAACTAGCCTGACTTGGCACTGGTGCCACCTCTGGTCTGGGAACCATCCTGCGTATCGTGGATTCTAATTAGCCAGCCGGCCACTCCCAGCCACAGGCCCCCAAACACAAACAAAGGCGCTTTTCCCTATAAAACAAAACTCGCCTGCCAACATTTGATGGCAGATTGCAGGAGCCACTTGGTACTATCAAACCAGCCCAACATGGCACTGGTGCCACCATGGGTCTGGTCACCATCCTGCCTATCGTAGCTTTTCAGGAGCCAGCAGGTCACTCCCAGCCATAGGCCCCCAGACACAAGCCTGGACCCGTTTCCCTGGCAAACAAAAGTAAGCTGCCCCGCTTCTGGATGGCAGATTGCAGGAGCCACTTGGTACTATCAAACCAGACCAGCTTGGCACTGGTGCCACCTCTGGTCTCGGAGCCATCCTGCATATCGTGGATTCTAAGGAGCCAGCCAGCCACTCCCAGCCACAGGCCCCCAAACACAAACAACAGCGCTTTTCCCTGGAAAACAAAATTCGCCTGCCAACTTTTTGATGGCAGATTGCAGGAGCCACTTGGTACTATCAAACCAGCCCAACTTGGAACTGCTGCCACCATGGGTCTGGTCACCATCCTGCCTATCGTAGCTTTTCAGGAGCCAGCCGGTCACTCCCAGCCATAGGCCCCCAGACACAAACCTCGGCCCGTTTCCCTGGCAAACAAAAGTAAGCTGCCCCTCTTCTGGATGGCAGATTGCAGGAGCCACTTTGCACCATCAAACTAGCCCGACTTGGCACTGCTGCCACCTCTGGTCTGGGACCCATCCTGCGTATCCTGGATTCAAATTAGCCATCCGGCCACTGCCAGCCACAGGCCCCCAAACACAAACAACGGCGCTTTTCCCTGGAAAACAAAACTCGCCTGCCAACTTTTTGATGGCAGATTGCAGGAGCCACTTGGTACTATCAAACCAGCCCAACTTGGCACTGGTGCCACCATGGGTCTGGTAACCATCCTGCCTATCGTAGCTTTTCAGGAGCCAGCCGGTCACTCCCAGCCATAGGCCCCCACAAAAATACCTCGGCCCGTTTCCCTAGCAAACAAAAGTAAGGTGCCGCGCTTCTGGATGGCAGATTGCAGGACGCACTTGGTACTATCAAACCAGCCCGACTAGGCACTGGTGCCACCTCTGGTCTGGGAACCATCCTGCGTATCGTGGATTCTAAGGAGCCAGCCGGCCACTCCCAGCCACAGGCCCCCAAACAAAAACAACGGCGCTTTTCCCTATAAAACAAAACTCGCCTGCAAACTTTTTGATGGCAGATTGCAGGAGCCACTTGGTACTATCAAATCAGCCCAACTTGGCACTGGTGCCACCATGGGTCTGGTAACCATCCTGCCTATCGTAGCTTTTCAGGAGCCAGCCGGTCACTCCCAGCCATAGGCCCCCAGAAAAAAACCTCGGCCCGTTTCCCTGGCAAACAAAAGTAAGCTACCCCGCTTCTGAATGGCAGATTGCAGGAGCCACTTTGCACCATACACTAGCCCGACTTGGCACTGGCGCCACCTCTGGTCTGGGAACCATCCTGCGTATCGTGGATTCTAATTAGCCAGCCGGCCACTCCCAGCCCCATCCCCCCAAACACAAACAAAGGCGCTTTTCCCTGGAAAACAAAACTCGCCTGCCAAATTTTCATGGCAGATTGCAGGAGCCACTTGGTACTATCAAACCAGCCCAACTTGGCACTGGTGCCACTATGGGTCTGGTAACCATCCTGCCTATCGTAGCTTTTCAGGAGGCAGCAGGTCACTCCCAGCCATAGGCCCCCAGACACAAATCTCGGCCCGTTTCTCTGGCAAACAAAAGTAAGCTACCCCGCTTCTGGATGGCAGATTGCAGGAACCATTTGGTACTGTCAAACGAGCCCGACTTGGCACTGGTGCCACCTTGGCTCTGGGAACCATCCTGCGTAACGTAGATTCTAAGGCGCCAGCCGGCCACTCCCAGCCACAGGCCCCCAAACACAAACAAAGGTGCTTTTCCCTGGAAAACAAAACTCGCCTGCCAACTTTTTGATGGCAGATTGCAGGAGCCACTTGGTACTATCAACCCAACCCGACTTGGCACTGGTGCCACCATGGGTCTGGGAACCATCCTGCATATCGTGGATTCTAATTAGCCAGCCGGCCACTCCCAGCCACAGGCCCCCAAACACAAACAAAGGCGCTTTTCCCTATAAAACAAAACTCGCCTGCCAACATTTGATGGCAGATTGCAGGAGCCACTTGGTACTATCAAACCAGCCCAACATGGCACTGGTGCCACCATGGGTCTGGTCACCATCCTGCCTATCGTAGCTTTTCAGGAGCCAGCCGGTCACTCCCAGCCATAGGCCCCCAGACACAAACCTCGGCACTTTTCCCTGGCAAACAAAAGTAAGCTACCCCGCTTCTGGATGGCAGATTGCAGGAGCCACTTTGCACCATCAAACTATCCCGAATTGGCACTGGTGCCACCTCAGGTCTGGGAACCATGCTGCGTATCGTGGATTCTAAGGAGCCAGTCGGCCACTCCCAGCCACAGGCCCCCAAACACAAACAACGGCGCTTTTCCCTGGGAAACAAAACTCGCCTGCCGACATTTTGACGGCAGATTGCAGGAGCCACTTGGTACTATCAAACCAGCCCAACTTGGCACTGGTGCCACCATGGGTCTGGTAACCATCCTGCCTATCGTAGCTTTTCAGGAGCCAGCCGGTCACTCCCAGCCATAGGCCCCCACAAAAATACCTCGGCCCGTTTCCCTAGCAAACAAAAGTAAGGTGCCGCGCTTCTGGATGGCAGATTGCAGGACGCACTTGGTACTATCAAACCAGCCCGACTAGGCACTGGTGCCACCTCTGGTCTGGGAACCATCCTGCGTATCGTGGATTCTAAGGAGCCAGCCGGCCACTCCCAGCCACAGGCCCCCAAACAAAAACAACGGCGCATTTCCCTGGAAAACAAAACTCGCCTGCCAACTTTTTGATGGCAGATTGCAGGAGCCACTTGGTACTATCAAATCAGCCCAACTTGGCACTGGTGCCACCATGGGTCTGGTAACCATCCTGCCTATCGTAGCTTTTCAGGAGCCAGCCGGTCACTCCCAGCCATAGGCCCCCACAAAAAAACCTCGGCCCGTTTCCCTGGCAAACAAAAGTAAGCTACCCCGCTTCTGAATGGCAGATTGCAGGAGCCACTTTGCACCATACACTAGCCCGACTTGGCACTGGCGCCACCTCTGGTCTGGGAACCATCCTGCGTATCGTGGATTCTAATTAGCCAGCCGGCCACTCCCAGCCACAGGCCCCCAAACACAAACAACGGCGCTTTTCCCTGGGAAACAAAACTCGCCTGCCAACTTTTGGATGGCAGATTGCAGGAGCCACTTGGTACTATCAAACCAGCCCAACTTGGCACTGGTGCCGCCATGGGTCTGGTCAACATCCTGCCTATCGTAGCTTTTCAAGACCTAGCCGGTCACTCCCAGCCATAGGGCCCCAGACACAATCCTGGACCCGTTTCCCTGGCAAACAAAAGTAAGCTGCCCCGCTTCTGGATGGCAGATTGCAGGAGCCACTTGGTACTATCAAACCAGACCAGCTTGGCACTGGTGCCACCTCTGGTCTCGGAGCCATTCTGCATATCGTGGATTCTAAGGAGCCAGCCAGCCACTCCCAGCCACAGGCCCCCAAACACAAACAACAGCGCTTTTCCCTGGAAAACAAAACTCGCCTGCCAACTTTTTGATGGCAGATTGCAGGAGCCACTTGGTACTATCAAACCAGCCCAACTTGGAACTGCTGCCACCATGGGTCTGGTCACCATCCTGCCTATCGTAGCTTTTCAGGAGCCAGCCGGTCACTCCCAGCCATAGGCCCCCACAAAAAAACCTCGGCCCGTTTCCCTGGCAAACAAAAGTAAGCTGCCCCTCTTCTGGATGGCAGATTGCAGGAGCCACTTTGCACCATCAAACTAGCCCGACTTGGCACTGCTGCCACCTCTGGTCTGGGACCCATCCTGCGTATCGTGGATTCAAATTAGCCATCCGGCCACTGCCAGCCACAGGCCCCCAAACAAAAACAAAGGCGCTTTTCCCTGGAAAACAAAACTCGCCTGCCAAATTTTCATGGCAGATTGCAGGAGCCACTTGGTACTATCAAACCAGCCCAACTTGGCACTGGTGCCACCATGGGTCTGGTAACCATCCTGCCTATCGTAGCTTTTCAGGAGGCAGCCGGTCACTCCCAGCCATAGGCCCCCAGACACAAATCTCGGCCCGTTTCTCTGGCAAACAAAAGTAAGCTACCCCGCTTCTGGATGGCAGATTGCAGGAACCATTTGGTACTGTCAAACGAGCCCGACTTGGCACTGGCGCCACCTTGGCTCTGGGAACCATCCTGCGTAACGTAGATTCTAAGGCGCCAGCAGGCCACTCCCAGCCACAGGCCCCCAAACACAAACAAAGGTGCTTTTCCCTGGAAAACAAAACTCGCCTGCCAACATTTCATGGCAGATTGCAGGAGCCACTTGGTACTATCAACCCAACCCGACTTGGCACTGGTGCCACCTTGGGTCTGGGAACCATCCTGCATATCGTGGATTCTAAGGAGCCAGCCGGCCACTCCCAGCCACAGGCCCCCAAACACAAACAACGGCGCTTTTCCCTGGAAAACAAAACTCGCCTGCAAACTTTTTGATGGCAGATTGCAGGAGCCACTTGGTACTATCAAACCAGCCCAACTTGGCACTGGTGCCACCATGGGTCTGGTCACCATCCTGCCTATCGTAGCTTTTCAGGACCTAGCGGGTCACTCCAAGCTATAGGCCCCCAGAAAAAAACCTCGGCCCGTTTCCCTGGCAAACAAAAGTAAGCTGCCCCGCTTCCGGAGGGCAGATTGCAGGAACCACTTGGTAGTATCAAACGACCCCGACTTTGCACTGGTGCCACCTTGGGTCTGGGAGCCATCCTGCATATCGTGGATTCTAATTAGCCAGCCAGCCACTCCCAGCCACAGGCCCCCAAACACAAACAATGGCGCTTTTCCCTGGAAAACAAAACTCGCCTGCCAACTTTTTGATGGCACATTGCAGGAGCCACTTGGTACTATCAAATCAGCCCAACTTGGCACTGGTGCCACCATGGGTCTGGTCATCATCCTGCCTATCGTAGCTTTTCAGGAGCCAACCGGTCACTCCCAGCCATAGGCCCCCAGACACAAACCTCGGCCCGTTTCCCTGGCAAACAAAAGTAAGCTACCCCGCTTCTGGATGGCACATTGCAGGAGCCACTTTGCACCATCAAACTAGCCCGAATTGGCACTGGTGCCACCTCAGGTCTGGGAACCATGCTGCGTATCGTGGATTCTAAGGAGCCAGCCGGCCACTCCCAGCCACAGGCCCCCAAACACAAACAACGGTGCTTTTCCCTGGGAAACAAAACTCGCCTGCCAACTTTTTGATGGCAGATTGCAGGAGCCAATTGGTACTATCAAACCAGCCCGACTTGGCACTGGTGCCACCTCTGGTCTGGGAACCATCCTGCGTATCGTGGATTCTAAGGAGCCAGCCGGCCACTCCCAGCCACAGGCCCCCAAACACAAACAACGGCGCTTTTCCCTGGAAAACAAAACTCGCCTGCCAACTTTTTGATGGCAGATTGCAGGAGCCACTTGGTACTATCAAACCAGCCCAACTTGGCACTGGTGCCACCATGGGTCTGGTCACCATCCTGCCTATCGTAGCTTTTCAGGAGCCAGCCGGTCACTCCCAGCCATAGGCCCCCACAAAAAAATCCTGGCCCGTTTCCCTGGCAAAGAAAAGTAAGCTACCCCGCTTCTGGATGGCAGATTGCAGAAGCCACTTTGCACCATCAAACTGGCCCGACTTGTCACTGGTTCCACCTCTGGTCTGGGAACCATCCTGCGTATCGTGGATTCTAATTAGCCAGCCGGCCACTCCCAGCCACAGGCCCCCAAACACAAACAAAGGCGCTTTTCCCTATAAAACAAAACTCGCCTGCCAACATTTGATGGCAGATTGCAGGAGCCACTTGGTACTATCAAACCAGCCCAACATGGCACTGGTGCCACCATGGGTCTGGTCACCATCCTGCCTATCGTAGCTTTTCAGGAGCCAGCCGGTCACTCCCAGCCATAGGCCCCCAGACACAAACCTCGGCCCTTTTCCCTGGCAAACAAAAGTAAGCTACCCCGCTTCTGGATGGCAGATTGCAGGAGCCACTTTGCACCATCAAACTAGCCCGAATTGGCACTGGTGCCACCTCAGGTCTGGGAACCATGCTGCGTATCGTGGATTCTAAGGAGCCAGTCGGCCACTCCCAGCCACAGGCCCCCAAACACAAACAACGGCGCTTTTCCCTGGGAAACAAAACTCGCCTGCCGACATTTTGACGGCAGATTGCAGGAGCCACTTGGTACAATCAAACCAGCCCGACTTGGCACTGGTGCCACCTCTGGTCTGGGAACCATCCTGCGTATCGTGGATTCTATGGAGCCAGCCGGCCACTCCCAGCCACAGGCCCCCAAACACAAACAATGGCGCTTTTCCCAGGAAAACAAAACTCGCCTGCCAACATTTTGATGGCACATCGCAGGAGCCACTTGGTACTATCTAATCAGCCCAACTTGGCACTGGTGCCACCATGGGTCTGGTCACCATCCTGCCTATCGTAGCTTTTCAGGAGCCAGCCGGTCACTCCCAGCCATAGGCCCCCACAAAAAAACCTCGGCCCGTTTCCCTAGCAAACAAAAGTAAGGTGCCGCGCTTCTGGATGGCAGATTGCAGGACGCACTTGGTACTATCAAACCAGCCCGACTTGGCACTGGTGCCACCTCTGGTCTGGGAACCATCCTGCGTATCTTGGATTCTAAGGAGCCAGCCGGCCACTCCCAGCCACAGGCCACCAAACACAAACAACGGCGCTTTTCCCTGGAAAACAAAACTCGCCTGCCAACTTTTTGATGGCAGATTGCAGGAGCCACTTGGTACTATCAAATCAGCCCAACTTGGCACTGGTGCCACCATGGGTCTGGTCACCATCCTGCCTATCGTAGCTTTTCAGGAGCCAGCCGGTCACTCCCAGCCATAGGCCCCCAGACAAAAACCTCGGCCCGTTTCCCTGGCAAACAAAAGTAAGCTACCCCGCTTCTGAATGGCAGATTGCAGGAGCCACTTTGCACCATCAAAGTAGCCCGACTTGGCACTGGCGCCACGTCTGGTCTGGGAACCATCCTGCGTATCGTGGATTCTAATTAGCCAGCCGGCCACTCCCAGCCACAGGCCCCCAAACACAAACAAAGGCGCTTTTCCCTGGAAAACAAAACTCGCCTGCCAAATTTTCATGGCAGATTGCAGGAGCCACTTGGTATTATCAAACCAGCCCAACTTGGCACTGGTGCCACTATGGGTCTGGTAACCATCCTGCCTATCGTAGCTTTTCAGGAGGCAGCCGGTCACTCCCAGCCATAGGACACCAGACAAAAATCTCGGCCCGTTTCCCTGGCAAACAAAAGTAAGCTACCCCGCTTCTGGATGGCAGATTGCAGGAACCATTTGGTACTGTCAAACGAGCCCGACTTGGCACTGGTGCCACCTTGGCTCTGGGAACCATCCTGCTTAAGGTAGATTCTAAGGCGCCAGCCGGCCACTCCCAGCCACAGGCCCCCAAACACAAACAACGGTGCTTTTCCCTGGAAAACAAAACTCGCCTGCCAACATTTGATGGCAGATTGCAGGAGCCACTTGGTACTATCAAACCAGCCCAACATGGCACTGGTGCCACCATGGGTCTGGTCACCATCCTGCCTATCGTAGCTTTTCAGGAGCCAGCTGGTCACTCCCAGCCATAGGCCCCCAGACACAAACCTCGGCCCGTTTCCCTGGCAAACAAAAGTAAGCTGCACCGCTACTGGATGGCAGATTGCAGGACGCACTTGGTACTATCAACCCAACCCGACTTGGCACTGGTGCCACCTTGGGTCTGGGAACCATCCTGCGTATCGTGGATTCTAATTAGCCAGCCAGCCACTCCCAGCCACAGGCCCCCAAACACAAACAATGGCGCTTTTCCCTGGAAAACAAAGCTCGCCTGCCAACATTTTGATGGCACATTGCAGGAGCCACTTGCTACTATCAAATCAGCCCAACTTGGCACTGGTGCCACCATGGGTCTGGTCTTCATCCTGCCTATCGTAGCTTTTCAGGAGCCAGCCGGTCACTCCCAGCCATAGGCCCCCAGACACAAACCTCGGCCCGTTTCCCTGGCAAACAAAAGTAAGCTACCCCGCTTCTGGATGGCACATTGCAGGAGCCACTTTGCACCATCAAACTAGCCCGAATTGGCACTGGTGCCACCTCAGGTCTGGGAACCATGCTGCGTATTGTGGATTCTAAGGAGCCAGCCGGCCACTCCCAGCCACAGGCCCCCAAACACAAACAACGGCGCTTTTCCCTGGGAAACAAAACTCGCCTGCCAACTTTTTGATGGCAGATTGCAGGAGCCAATTGGTACTATCAAACCAGCCCGACTTGGCACTGGTGCCACCTCTGGTCTGGGAACCATCCTGCGTATCGTGGATTCTAAGGAGCCAGCCGGCCACTGCCAGCCACAGGCCCCCAAACACAAACAACGGCGCTTTTCCCTGGAAAACAAAACTCGCCTGCCAAATTTTAAGGCAGATTGCAGGAGACACTTGGTACTATCAAACCAGCCCAACTTGGCACTGGTGCCACCATGGGTCTGGTCAACATCCTGCCTATCGTAGCTTTTCAGGAGCCAGCCGGTCACTCCCAGCCATAGGCCCCCACAAAAAAACCTCGGCCCGTTTCCCTGGCAAACAAAAGTAAGCTACCCCGCTTCTGGATGGCAGATTGCAGGAGCCACTTTGCACCATCAAACTAGCCCGACTTGGCACTGGTGCCACCTCTGGTCTGGGAACCATCCTGCGTATCGTGGATTCTAATTAGCCAGCCGGCCACTCCCAGCCACAGGCCCCCAAACACAAACAAAGGCGCTTTTCCCTATAAAACAAAACTCGCCTGCCAACATTTGATGGCAGATTGCAGGAGCCACTTGGTACTATCAAACCAGCCCAACATGGCACTGGTGCCACCATGGGTCTGGTCACCATCCTGCCTATCGTAGCTTTTCAGGAGCCAGCCGGTCACTCCCAGCCATAGGCCCCCAGACACAAACCTCGGCCCTTTTCCCTGGCAAACAAAAGTAAGCTACCCCGCTTCTGGATGGCAGATTGCAGGAGCCACTTTGCACCATCAAACTAGCCCGAATTGGCACTGGTGCCACCTCTGGTCTGGGAACCATCCTGCGTATCGTGGATTCTAATTAGCCAGCCGGCCACTCCCAGCCACAGGCCCCCAAACACAAACAATGGCGCTTTTCCCAGGAAAACAAAACTCGCCTGCCGACATTTTGACGGCAGATTGCAGGAGCCACTTGGTACTATCAAATCAGCCCAACTTGGCCCTGGTGCCACCATGGGTCTGGTCAACATCCTGCCTATCGTAGCTTTTCAGGAGCCAGCCGGTCACTCCCAGCCATAGGCCCCCAGACACAAACCTCGGGCCTTATCCCTGGCAAACAAAAGTAAGCTACCCCGCTTCTGGATGGCAGATTGCAGGAGCCACTTTGCACCATCAAACTAGCCCGACTTGGCACTGGTGCCACCTCAGGTCTGGGAACCATCCTGCGTATCGTGGATTCTAAGGAGCCAGTCGGCCACTCCCAGCCACAGGCCCCCAAACACAAGCAACGGCGCTTTTCCCTGGGAAACAAAACTCGCCTGCCAACTTTTGGATGGCAGATTGCAGGAGCCACTTGGTACTATCAAACCAGCCCAACTTGGCACTGGTGCCGCCATGGGTCTGGTCAACATCCTGCCTATCGTAGCTTTTCAAGACCTAGCCGGTCACTCCCAGCCATAGGGCCCCAGAGAAAAACCTCGGCCCGTTTCCCTGGCAAACAAAAGTAAGCTACCCCACTTCTGGATGGCAGATTGCAGGACGCATTTGGTACTATCAAACCAGCCCAACTTGGCACTGGTGCCACCTTGGGTCTGGGAACCATCCTGCGTATTGTGGATTCTAAGGAGCCAGCCGGCCACTCCCAGCCACTGGCCCCCAAACACAATAAACGGTACTTTTCCCTGGAAAACAAGACTCGCCTGCCAACTTTTTGATGGCAGATTGCAGGAGCCACTTGGTACTATCAAACCAGCCCAACTTGGCACTGGTGCCACCATGGGTCTGGTCACCATCCTGCCTATCGTAGCTTTTCATGAGCCAGCCGGTCACTCCCAGCCATAGGCCCCCACAAAAAAACCTCGGCCCGTTTCCCTAGCAAACAAAAGTAAGCTACCCCGCTTCTGGATGGCAGATTGCAGGAGCCACTTTGCACCATCAAACTAGCCTGACTTGGCACTGGTGCCACCTCTGGTCTGGGAACCATCCTGCGTATCGTGGATTCTAATTAGCCAGCCGGCCACTCCCAGCCACAGGCCCCCAAACACAAACAAAGGCGCTTTTCCCTATAAAACAAAACTCGCCTGCCGACATTTGATGGCAGATTGCAGGAGCCACTTGGTACTATCAAACCAGCCCAACATGGCACTGGTGCCACCATGGGTCTGGTCACCATCCTGCCTATCGTAGCTTTTCAGGAGCCAGCAGGTCACTCCCAGCCATAGGCCCCCAGACACAAGCCTGGACCCGTTTCCCTGGCAAACAAAAGTAAGCTGCCCCGCTTCTGGATGGCAGATTGCAGGAGCCACTTGGTACTATCAAACCAGACCAGCTTGGCACTGGTGCCACCTCTGGTCTCGGAGCCATCCTGCGTATCGTGGATTCTAAGGAGCCAGCCGGCCACTCCCAGCCACAGGCCCCCAAACAAAAACAACGGCGCTTTTCCCTATAAAACAAAACTCGCCTGCAAATTTTTTGATGGCAGATTGCAGGAGCCACTTGGTACTATCAAATCAGCCCAACTTGGCACTGGTGCCACCATGGGTCTGGTAACCATCCTGCCTATCGTAGCTTTTCAGGAGCCAGCCGGTCACTCCCAGCCATAGGCCCCCAGAAAAAAACCTCGGCCCGTTTCCCTGGCAAACAAAAGTAAGCTACCCCGCTTCTGAATGGCAGATTGCAGGAGCCACTTTGCACCATACACTAGCCCGACTTGGCACTGGCGCCACCTCTGGTCTGGGAACCATCCTGCGTATCGTGGATTCTAATTAGCCAGCCGGCCACTCCCAGCCCCATCCCCCCAAACACAAACAAAGGCGCTTTTCCCTGGAAAACAAAACTCGCCTGCCAAATTTTCATGGCAGATTGCAGGAGCCACTTGGTACTATCAAACCAGCCCAACTTGGCACTGGTGCCACTATGGGTCTGGTAACCATCCTGCCTATCGTAGCTTTTCAGGAGGCAGCAGGTCACTCCCAGCCATAGGCCCCCAGACACAAATCTCGGCCCGTTTCTCTGGCAAACAAAAGTAAGCTACCCCGCTTCTGGATGGCAGATTGCAGGAACCATTTGGTACTGTCAAACGAGCCCGACTTGGCACTGGTGCCACCTTGGCTCTGGGAACCATCCTGCGTAACGTAGATTCTAAGGCGCCAGCCGGCCACTCCCAGCCACAGGCCCCCAAACACAAACAAAGGTGCTTTTCCCTGGAAAACAAAACTCGCCTGCCAACATTTCATGGCAGATTGCAGGAGCCACTTGGTACTATCAACCCAACCCGACTTGGCACTGGTGCCACCTTGGGTCTGGGAACCATCCTGCATATCGTGGATTCTAATTAGCCAGCCGGCCACTCCCAGCCACAGGCCCCCAAACAAAAACAACGGCGCTTTTCCCTATAAAACAAAACTCGCCTGCCAACATTTGATGGCAGATTGCAGGAGCCACTTGGTACTATCAAACCAGCCCAACATGGCACTGGTGCCACCATGGGTCTGGTCACCATCCTGCCTATCGTAGCTTTTCAGGAGCCAGCCGGTCACTCCCAGCCATAGGCCCCCAGACACAAACCTCGGCACTTTTCCCTGGCAAACAAAAGTAAGCTACCCCGCTTCTGGATGGCAGATTGCAGGAGCCACTTTGCACCATCAAACTAGCCCGAATTGGCACTGGTGCCACCTAAGGTCTGGGAACCATGCTGCGTATCGTGGATTCTAAGGAGCCAGTCGGCCACTCCCAGCCACAGGCCCCCAAACACAAACAACGGCGCTTTTCCCTGGGAAACAAAACTCGTCTGCCGACATTTTGACGGCAGATTGCAGGAGCCACTTGGTACAATCAAACCAGCCTGACTTGGCACTGGTGCCACCTCTGGTCTGGGAACCATCCTGCGTATCGTGGATTCTATGGAGCCAGCCGGCCACTCCCAGCCACAGGCCCCCAAACACAAACAATGGCGCTTTTCCCAGGAAAACAAAACTCGCCTGCCAACATTTTGATGGCACATCGCAGGAGCCACTTGGTACTATCAAATCAGCCCAACTTGGCACTGGTGCCACCATGGGTCTGGTAACCATCCTGCCTATCGTAGCTTTTCAGGAGCCAGCCGGTCACTCCCAGCCATAGGCCCCCACAAAAATACCTCGGCCCGTTTCCCTAGCAAACAAAAGTAAGGTGCCGCGCTTCTGGGTGGCAGATTGCAGGACGCACTTGGTACTATCAAACCAGCCCGACTAGGCACTGGTGCCACCTCTGGTCTGGGAACCATCCTGCGTATCGTGGATTCTAAGGAGCCAGCCGGCCACTCCCAGCCACAGGCCCCCAAACAAAAACAACGGCGCATTTCCCTGGAAAACAAAACTCGCCTGCCAACTTTTTGATGGCAGATTGCAGGAGCCACTTGGTACTATCAAATCAGCCCAACTTGGCACTGGTGCCACCATGGGTCTGGTAACCATCCTGCCTATCGTAGCTTTTCAGGAGCCAGCCGGTCACTCCCAGCCATAGGCCCCCAGAAAAAAACCTCGGCCCGTTTCCCTGGCAAACAAAAGTAAGCTACCCCGCTTCTGAATGGCAGATTGCAGGAGCCACTTTGCACCATACACTAGCCCGACTTGGCACTGGCGCCACCTCTGGTCTGGGAACCATCCTGCGTATCGTGGATTCTAATTAGCCAGCCGGCCACTCCCAGCCACAGGCCCCCAAACACAAACAACGGCGCTTTTCCCTGGGAAACAAAACTCGCCTGCCAACTTTTGGATGGCAGATTGCAGGAGCCACTTGGTACTATCAAACCAGCCCAACTTGGCACTGGTGCCGCCATGGGTCTGGTCAACATCCTGCCTATCGTAGCTTTTCAAGACCTAGCCGGTCACTCCCAGCCATAGGGCCCCAGACAAAAACCTCGGCCCGTTTCCCTGGCAAACAAAAGTAAGCTACCCCGCTTCTGGATGGCAGATTGCAGGACGCATTTGGTACTATCAAACCAGCCCAACTTGGCACTGGTGCCACCTTGGGTCTGGGAACCATCCTGCGTATTGTGGATTCTAAGGAGCCAGCCGGCCACTCCCAGCCACTGGCCCCCAAACACAATAAACGGTACTTTTCCCTGGAAAACAAGACTCGCCTGCCAACTTTTTGATGGCAGATTGCAGGAGCCACTTGGTACTATCAAACCAGCCCAACTTGGCACTGGTGCCACCATGGGTCTGGTAACCATCCTGCCTATCGTAGCTTTTCATGAGCCAGCCGGTCACTCCCAGCCATAGGCCCCCACAAAAAAACCTCGGCCCGTTTCCCTGGCAAACAAAAGTAAGCTACCCCGCTTCTGGATGGCAGATTGCAGGAGCCACTTTGCACCATCAAACTAGCCCGACTTGGCACTGGTGCCACCTCTGGTCTGGGAACCATCCTGCGTATCGTGGATTCTAATTAGCCAGCCGGCCACTCCCAGCCACAGGCCCCCAAACACAAACAAAGGCGCTTTTCCCTATAAAACAAAACTCGCCTGCCAACATTTGATGGCAGATTGCAGGAGCCACTTGGTACTATCAAACCAGCCCAACATGGCACTGGTGCCACCATGGGTCTGGTCACCATCCTGCCTATCGTAGCTTTTCAGGAGCCAGCAGGTCACTCCCAGCCATAGGCCCCCAGACACAATCCTGGACCCGTTTCCCTGGCAAACAAAAGTAAGCTGCCCCGCTTCTGGATGGCAGATTGCAGGAGCCACTTGGTACTATCAAACCAGACCAGCTTGGCACTGGTGCCACCTCTGGTCTCGGAGCCATTCTGCATATCGTGGATTCTAAGGAGCCAGCCAGCCACTCCCAGCCACAGGCCCCCAAACACAAACAACAGCGCTTTTCCCTGGAAAACAAAACTCGCCGGCCAACATTTTGATGGCAGATTGCAGGAGCCACTTGGTACTATCAAACCAGCCCAACTTGGAACTGCTGCCACCATGGGTCTGGTCACCATCCTGCCTATCGTAGCTTTTCAGGAGCCAGCCGGTCACTCCCAGCCATAGGCCCCCACAAAAAAACCTCGGCCCGTTTCCCTGGCAAACAAAAGTAAACTGCCCCTCTTCTGGATGGCAGATTGCAGGAGCCACTTTGCACCATCAAACTAGCCCGACTTGGCACTGCTGCCACCTCTGGTCTGGGACCCATCCTGCGTATCGTGGATTCAAATTAGCCATCCGGCCACTGCCAGCCACAGGCCCCCAAACACAAACAACGGCGCTTTTCCCTGGAAAACAAAACTCGCCTGCCAAATTTTTGATGGCAGATTGCAGGAGCCACTTGGTACCATCAAACCAGCCCTACTTGGCACTGGTGCCACCATGGGTCTGGGAACCATCCTGCCTATCGTAGCTTTTCAGGAGCCAGCCGGTCACTCCCAGCCATAGGCCCCCAGAAAAAAACCTCGGCCCGTTTCCCTGGCAAACAAAAGTAAGCTACCCCGCTTCTGAATGGCAGATTGCAGGAGCCACTTTGCACCATACACTAGCCCGACTTGGAACTGGCGCCACCTCTGGTCTGGGAACCATCCTGCGTATCGTGGATTCTAATTAGCCAGCCGGCCACTCCCAGCCACAGGCCCCCAAACAAAAACAAAGGCGCTTTTCGCTGGAAAACAAAGCTCGCCTGCCAAATTTTCATGGCAGATTGCAGGAGCCACTTGGTACTATCAAACCAGCCCAACTTGGCACTGGTGCCACTATGGGTCTGGTAACCATCCTGCCTATCGTAGCTTTTCAGGAGGCAGCCGGTCACTCCCAGCCATAGGCCCCCAGACACAAATCTCGGCCCGTTTCTCTGGCAAACAAAAGTAAGCTACCCCGCTTCTGGATGGCAGATTGCAGGAACCATTTGGTACTGTCAAACGAGCCCGACTTGGCACTGGCGCCACCTTGGCTCTGGGAACCATCCTGCGTAACGTAGATTCTAAGGCGCCAGCAGGCCACTCCCAGCCACAGGCCCCCAAACACAAACAAAGGTGCTTTTCCCTGGAAAACAAAACTCGCCTGCCAACATTTCATGGCAGATTGCAGGAGCCACTTGGTACTATCAACCCAACCCGACTTGGCACTGGTGCCACCTTGGGTCTGGGAACCATCCTGCATATCGTGGATTCTAAGGAGCCAGCCTGCCACTCCCAGCCACAGGCCCCCAAACACAAACAACGGCGCTTTTCCCTGGAAAACAAAACTCGCCTGCCAACTTTTTGATGGCAGATTGCAGGAGCCACTTGGTACTATCAAACCAGCCCAACTTGGCACTGGTGCCACCATGGGTCTGGTCACCATCCTGCCTATCGTAGCTTTTCAGGACCTAGCGGGTCACTCCAAGCTATAGGCCCCCAGAAAAAAACCTCGGCCCGTTTCCCTGGCAAACAAAAGTAAGCTGCCCCGCTTCCGGATGGCAGATTGCAGGAACCACTTGGTAGTATCAAACGACCCCGACTTTGCACTGGTGCCACCTTGGGTCTGGGAGCCATCCTGCGTATCGTGGATTCTAATTAGCCAGCCAGCCACTCCCAGCCACAGGCCCCCAAACACAAACAATGGCGCTTTTCCCTGGAAAACAAAACTCGCCTGCCAACTTTTTGATGGCACATTGCAGGAGCCACTTGGTACTATCAAATCAGCCCAACTTGGCACTGGTGCCACCATGGGTCTGGTCATCATCCTGCCTATCGTAGCTTTTCAGGAGCCAACCGGTCACTCCCAGCCATAGGCCCCCAGACACAAACCTCGGCCCGTTTCCCTGGCAAACAAAAGTAAGCTACCCCGCTTCTGGATGGCACATTGCAGGAGCCACTTTGCACCATCAAACTAGCCCGAATTGGCACTGGTGCCACCTCTGGTCTGGGAACCATCCTGCGTATCGTGGATTCTAAGGAGCCAGCCGGCCACTCCCAGCCACAGGCCCCCAAACACAAACAACGGCGCTTTTCCCTGGGAAACAAAACTCGCCTGCCAACTTTTTGATGGCAGATTGCAGGAGCCAATTGGTACTATCAAACCAGCCCGACTTGGCACTGGTGCCACCTCTGGTCTGGGAACCATCCTGCGTATCGTGGATTCTAAGGAGCCAGCCGGCCACTCCCAGCCACAGGCCCCCAAACACAAACAACGGCGCTTTTCCCTGGAAAACAAAACTCGCCTGCCAACTTTTTGATGGCAGATTGCAGGAGCCACTTGGTACTATCAAACCAGCCCAACTTGGCACTGGTGCCACCATGGGTCTGGTCACCATCCTGCCTATCGTAGCTTTTCAGGAGCCAGCCGGTCACTCCCAGCCATAGGCCCCCACAAAAAAATCCTGGCCCGTTTCCCTGGCAAAGAAAAGTAAGCTACCCCGCTTCTGGATGGCAGATTGCAGGAGCCACTTTGCACCATCAAACTGGCCCGACTTGTCACTGGTTCCACCTCTGGTCTGGGAACCATCCTGCGTATCGTGGATTCTAATTAGCCAGCCGGCCACTCCCAGCCACAGGCCCCCAAACACAAACAAAGGCGCTTTTCCCTATAAAACAAAACTCGCCTGCCAACATTTGATGGCAGATTGCAGGAGCCACTTGGTACTATCAAACCAGCCCAACATGGCACTGGTGCCACCATGGGTCTGGTCACCATCCTGCCTATCGTAGCTTTTCAGGAGCCAGCCGGTCACTCCCAGCCATAGGCCCCCAGACACAAACCTCGGCCCTTTTCCCTGGCAAACAAAAGTAAGCTACCCCGCTTCTGGATGGCAGATTGCAGGAGCCACTTTGCACCATCAAACTAGCCCGAATTGGCACTGGTGCCACCTCAGGTCTGGGAACCATGCTGCGTATCGTGGATTCTAAGGAGCCAGTCGGCCACTCCCAGCCACAGGCCCCCAAACACAAACAACGGCGCTTTTCCCTGGGAAACAAAACTCGCCTGCCAACATTTTGACGGCAGATTGCAGGAGCCACTTGGTACAATCAAACCAGCCCGACTTGGCACTGGTGCCACCTCTGGTCTGGGAACCATCCTGCGTATCGTGGATTCTATGGAGCCAGCCGGCCACTCCCAGCCACAGGCCCCCAAACACAAACAATGGCGCTTTTCCCAGGAAAACAAAACTCGCCTGCCAACATTTTGATGGCACATCGCAGGAGCCACTTGGTACTATCTAATCAGCCCAACTTGGCACTGGTGCCACCATGGGTCTGGTCACCATCCTGCCTATCGTAGCTTTTCAGGAGCCAGCCGGTCACTCCCAGCCATAGGCCCCCAGACACAAACCTCGGCCCTTTTCCCTGGCAAACAAAAGTAAGCTACCCCGCTTCGGGATGGCAGATTGCAGGAGCCACTTTGCACCATCAAACTAGCCCGACTTGGCACTGGTGCCACCTCAGGTCTGGGAAACATGCTGCGTATCGTGGATTCTAAGGAGCCAGTCGGCCACTCCCAGCCACAGGCCCCCAAACACAAACAACGGCGCTTTTCCCTGGAAAACAAAACTCGCCTGCCAACTTTTGGATGGCAGATTGCAGGAGCCACTTGGTACTATCAAACCAGCCCAACTTGGCACTGGTGCCGCCATGGGTCTGGTCAACATCCTGCCTATCGTAGCTTTTCAAGACCTAGCTGGTCACTCCCATCCATAGGGCCCCAGACAAAAACCTCGGCCCGTTTCCCTGGCAAACAAAAGTAAGCTACCCCGCTTCTGGATGGCAGATTGCAGGACGCATTTGGTACTATCAAACCAGCCCAACTTGGCACTGGTGCCACCTTGGGTCTGGGAACCATCCTGCGTATTGTGGATTCTAAGGAGCCAGCCGGCCACTCCCAGCCACAGGCCCCCAAACAAAAACAACGGCGCATTTCCCTGGAAAACAAAACTCGCCTGCCAACTTTTTGATGGCAGATTGCAGGAGCCACTTGGTACTATCAAATCAGCCCAACTTGGCACTGGTGCCACCATGGGTCTGGTAACCATCCTGCCTATCGTAGCTTTTCATGAGCCAGCCGGTCACTCCCAGCCATAGGCCCCCAGAAAAAAACCTCGGCCCGTTTCCCTGGCAAACAAAAGTAAGCTACCCCGCTTCTGAATGGCAGATTGCAGGAGCCACTTTGCACCATACACTAGCCCGACTTGGCACTGGCGCCACCTCTGGTCTGGGAACCATCCTGCGTATCGTGGATTCTAATTAGCCAGCCGGCCACTCCCAGCCACAGGCCCCCAAACACAAACAACGGCGCTTTTCCCTGGGAAACAAAACTCGCCTGCCAACTTTTGGATGGCAGATTGCAGGAGCCACTTGGTACTATCAAACCAGCCCAACTTGGCACTGGTGCCGCCATGGGTCTGGTCAACATCCTGCCTATCGTAGCTTTTCAAGACCTAGCCGGTCACTCCCAGCCATAGGGCCCCAGACAAAAACCTCGGCCCGTTTCCCTGGCAAACAAAAGTAAGCTACCCCGCTTCTGGATGGCAGATTGCAGGACGCATTTGGTACTATCAAACCAGCCCAACTTGGCACTGGTGCCACCTTGGGTCTGGGAACCATCCTGCGTATTGTGGATTCTAAGGAGCCAGCCGGCCACTCCCAGCCACTGGCCCCCAAACACAATAAACGGTACTTTTCCCTGGAAAACAAGACTCGCCTGCCAACTTTTTGATGGCAGATTGCAGGAGCCACTTGGTACTATCAAACCAGCCCAACTTGGCACTGGTGCCACCATGGGTCTGGTAACCATCCTGCCTATCGTAGCTTTTCATGAGCCAGCCGGTCACTCCCAGCCATAGGCCCCCACAAAAAAACCTCGGCCCGTTTCCCTGGCAAACAAAAGTAAGCTACCCCGCTTCTGGATGGCAGATTGCAGGAGCCACTTTGCACCATCAAACTAGCCCGACTTGGCACTGGTGCCACCTCTGGTCTGGGAACCATCCTGCGTATCGTGGATTCTAATTAGCCAGCCGGCCACTCCCAGCCACAGGCCCCCAAACACAAACAAAGGCGCTTTTCCCTATAAAACAAAACTCGCCTGCCAACATTTGATGGCAGATTGCAGGAGCCACTTGGTACTATCAAACCAGCCCAACATGGCACTGGTGCCACCATGGGTCTGGTCACCATCCTGCCTATCGTAGCTTTTCAGGAGCCAGCAGGTCACTCCCAGCCATAGGCCCCCAGACACAATCCTGGACCCGTTTCCCTGGCAAACAAAAGTAAGCTGCCCCGCTTCTGGATGGCAGATTGCAGGAGCCACTTGGTACTATCAAACCAGACCAGCTTGGCACTGGTGCCACCTCTGGTCTCGGAGCCATTCTGCATATCGTGGATTCTAAGGAGCCAGCCAGCCACTCCCAGCCACAGGCCCCCAAACACAAACAACAGCGCTTTTCCCTGGAAAACAAAACTCGCCTGCCAACATTTTGATGGCAGATTGCAGGAGCCACTTGGTACTATCAAACCAGCCCAACTTGGAACTGCTGCCACCATGGGTCTGGTCACCATCCTGCCTATCGTAGCTTTTCAGGAGCCAGCCGGTCACTCCCAGCCATAGGCCCCCACAAAAAAACCTCGGCCCGTTTCCCTGGCAAACAAAAGTAAGCTGCCCCTCTTCTGGATGGCAGATTGCAGGAGCCACTTTGCACCATCAAACTAGCCCGACTTGGCACTGCTGCCACCTCTGGTCTGGGACCCATCCTGCGTATCGTGGATTCAAATTAGCCATCCGGCCACTGCCAGCCACAGGCCCCCAAACACAAACAACGGCGCTTTTCCCTGGAAAACAAAACTCGCCTGCCAAGTTTTTGATGGCAGATTGCAGGAGCCACTTGGTACTATCAAACCAGCCCTACTTGGCACTGGTGCCACCATGGGTCTGGGAACCATCCTGCCTATCGTAGCTTTTCAGGAGCCAGCCGGTCACTCCCAGCCATAGGCCCCCAGAAAAAAACCTCGGCCCGTTTCCCTGGCAAACAAAAGTAAGCTACCCCGCTTCTGAATGGCAGATTGCAGGAGCCACTTTGCACCATACACTAGCCCGACTTGGAACTGGCGCCACCTCTGGTCTGGGAACCATCCTGCGTATCGTGGATTCTAATTAGCCAGCCGGCCACTCCCAGCCACAGGCCCCCAAACAAAAACAAAGGCGCTTTTCCCTGGAAAACAAAACTCGCCTGCCAAATTTTCATGGCAGATTGCAGGAGCCACTTGGTACTATCAAACCAGCCCAACTTGGCACTGGTGCCACTATGGGTCTGGTAACCATCCTGCCTATCGTAGCTTTTCAGGAGGCAGCCGGTCACTCCCAGCCATAGGCCCCCAGACACAAATCTCGGCCCGTTTCTCTGGCAAACAAAAGTAAGCTACCCCGCTTCTGGATGGCAGATTGCAGGAACCATTTGGTACTGTCAAACGAGCCCGACTTGGCACTGGCGCCACCTTGGCTCTGGGAACCATCCTGCGTAACGTAGATTCTAAGGCGCCAGCAGGCCACTCCCAGCCACAGGCCCCCAAACACAAACAAAGGTGCTTTTCCCTGGAAAACAAAACTCGCCTGCCAACATTTCATGGCAGATTGCAGGAGCCACTTGGTACTATCAACCCAACCCGACTTGGCACTGGTGCCACCTTGGGTCTGGGAACCATCCTGCATATCGTAGCTTTTCAGGACCTAGCGGGTCACTCCAAGCTATAGGCCCCCAGAAAAAAACCTCGGCCCGTTTCCCTGGCAAACAAAAGTAAGCTGCCCCGCTTCCGGATGGCAGATTGCAGGAACCACTTGGTAGTATCAAACGACCCCGACTTTGCACTGGTGCCACCTTGGGTCTGGGAGCCATCCTGCGTATCGTGGATTCTAATTAGCCAGCCAGCCACTCCCAGCCACAGGCCCCCAAACACAAACAATGGCGCTTTTCCCTGGAAAACAAAACTCGCCTGCCAACATTTTGATGGCACATTGCAGGAGCCACTTGGTACTATCAAATCAGCCCAACTTGGCACTGGTGCCACCATGGGTCTGGTCATCATCCTGCCTATCGTAGCTTTTCAGGAGCCAACCGGTCACTCCCAGCCATAGGCCCCCAGACACAAACCTCGGCCCGTTTCCCTGGCAAACAAAAGTAAGCTACCCCGCTTCTGGATGGCACATTGCAGGAGCCACTTTGCACCATCAAACTAGCCCGAATTGGCACTGGTGCCACCTCAGGTCTGGGAACCATGCTGCGTATCGTGGATTCTAAGGAGCCAGCCGGCCACTCCCAGCCACAGGCCCCCAAACACAAACAGCGGCGCTTTTCCCTGGGAAACAAAACTCGCCTGCCAACTTTTTGATGGCAGATTGCAGGAGCCAATTGGTACTATCAAACCAGCCCGACTTGGCACTGGTGCCACCTCTGGTCTGGGAACCATCCTGCGTATCGTGGATTCTAAGGAGCCAGCCGGCCACTCCCAGCCACAGGCCCCCAAACACAAACAACGGCGCTTTTCCCTGGAAAACAAAACTCGCCTGCCAACTTTTTGATGGCAGATTGCAGGAGCCACTTGGTACTATCAAACCAGCCCAACTTGGCACTGGTGCCACCATGGGTCTGGTCACCATCCTGCCTATCGTAGCTTTTCAGGAGCCAGCCGGTCACTCCCAGCCATAGGCCCCCACAAAAAAATCCTGGCCCGTTTCCCTGGCAAAGAAAAGTAAGCTACCCCGCTTCTGGATGGCAGATTGCAGGAGCCACTTTGCACCATCAAACTGGCCCGACTTGTCACTGGTTCCACCTCTGGTCTGGGAACCATCCTGCGTATCGTGGATTCTAAGGAGCCAGTCGGCCACTCCCAGCCACAGGCCCCCAAACACAAACAACGGCGCTTTTCCCTGGAAAACAAAACTCGCCTGCCAACTTTTGGATGGCAGATTGCAGGAGCCACTTGGTACTATCAAACCAGCCCAACTTGGCACTGGTGCCGCCATGGGTCTGGTCAACATCCTGCCTATCGTAGCTTTTCAAGACCTAGCTGGTCACTCCCATCCATAGGGCCCCAGACAAAAACCTCGGCCCGTTTCCCTGGCAAACAAAAGTAAGCTACCCCGCTTCTGGATGGCAGATTGCAGGACGCATTTGGTACTATCAAACCAGCCCAACTTGGCACTGGTGCCACCTTGGGTCTGGGAACCATCCTGCGTATTGTGGATTCTAAGGAGCCAGCCGGCCACTCCCAGCCACTGGCCCCCAAACACAATAAACGGTACTTTTCCCTGGAAAACAAGACTCGCCTGCCAACTTTTTGATGGCAGATTGCAGGAGCCACTTGGTACTATCAAACCAGCCCAACTTGGCACTGGTGCCACCATGGGTCTGGTAACCATCCTGCCTATCGTAGCTTTTCATGAGCCAGCCGGTCACTCCCAGCCATAGGCCCCCACAAAAAAACCTCGGCCCGTTTCCCTGGCAAACAAAAGTAAGCTACCCCGCTTCTGGATGGCAGATTGCAGGAGCCACTTTGCACCATCAAACTAGCCCGACTTGGCACTGCTGCCACCTCTGGTCTGGGACCCATCCTGCGTATCCTGGATTCAAATTAGCCATCCGGCCACTCCCAGCCACAGGCCCCCAAACACAAACAACGGCGCTTTTCCCTGGAAAACAAAACTCGTCTGCCAAATTTTTGATGGCAGATTGCAGGAGCCACTTGGTACTATCAAACCAGCCCTACTTGGCACTGGTGCCACCATGGGTCTGGTAACCATCCTGCCTATCGTAGCTTTTCAGGAGCCAGCCGGTCACTCCCAGCCATAGGCCCCCAGAAAAAAACCTCGGCCCGTTTCCCTGGCAAACAAAAGTAAGCTACCCCGCTTCTGAATGGCAGATTGCAGGAGCCACTTTGCACCATACACTAGCCCGACTTGGAACTGGCGCCACCTCTGGTCTGGGAACCATCCTGCGTATCGTGGATTCTAATTAGCCAGCCGGCCACTCCCAGCCACAGGCCCCCAAACAAAAACAAAGGCGCTTTTCCCTGGAAAACAAAACTCGCCTGCCAAATTTTCATGGCAGATTGCAGGAGCCACTTGGTACTATCAAACCAGCCCAACTTGGCACTGGTGCCACTATGGGTCTGGTAACCATCCTGCCTATCGTAGCTTTTCAGGAGGCAGCCGGTCACTCCCAGCCATAGGCCCCCAGACACAAATCTCGGCCCGTTTCTCTGGCAAACAAAAGTAAGCTACCCCGCTTCTGGATGGCAGATTGCAGGAACCATTTGGTCCTGTCAAACGAGCCCGACTTGGCACTGGTGCCACCTTGGCTCTGGGAACCATCCTGCGTAACGTAGATTCTAAGGCGCCAGCAGGCCACTCCCAGCCACAGGCCCCCAAACACAAACAAAGGTGCTTTTCCCTGGAAAACAAAACTCGCCTGCCAACATTTCATGGCAGATTGCAGGAGCCACTTGGTACTATCAACCCAACCCGACTTGGCACTGGTGCCACCTTGGGTCTGGGAACCATCCTGCATATCGTGGATTCTAAGGAGCCAGCCGGCCACTCCCAGCCACAGGCCCCCAAACACAAACAACGGCGCTTTTCCCTGGAAAACAAAACTCGCCTGCCAACTTTTTGATGGCAGATTGCAGGAGCCAATTGGTACTATCAAACCAGCCCAACTTGGCACTGGTGCCACCATGGGTCTGGTCACCATCCTGCCTATCGTAGCTTTTCAGGACCTAGCGGGTCACTCCAAGCTATAGGCCCCCAGAAAAAAACCTCGGCCCGTTTCCCTGGCAAACAAAAGTAAGCTGCCCCGCTTCCGGATGGCAGATTGCAGGAACCACTTGGTAGTATCAAACGACCCCGACTTTGCACTGGTGCCACCTTGGGTCTGGGAACCATCCTGTGTATCGTGGATTCTAATTAGCCAGCCAGCCCCTCCCAGCCACAGGCCCCCAAACACAAACAATGGCGCTTTTCCCTGGAAAACAAAACTCGCCTGCCAACATTTTGATGGCACATTGCAGGAGCCACTTGGTACTATCAAATCAGCCCAACTTGGCACTGGTGCCACCATGGGTCTGGTCATCATCCTGCCTATCGTAGCTTTTCAGGAGCCAACCGGTCACTCCCAGCCATAGGCCCCCAGACACAAACCTCGGCCCGTTTCCCTGGCAAACAAAAGTAAGCTACCCCGCTTCTGGATGGCACATTGCAGGAGCCACTTTGCACCATCAAACTAGCCCGAATTGGCACTGGTGCCACCTCAGGTCTGGGAACCATGCTGCGTATCGTGGATTCTAAGGAGCCAGCCGGCCACTCCCAGCCACAGGCCCCCAAACACAAACAACGGCGCTTTTCCCTGGGAAACAAAACTCGCCTGCCAACTTTTTGATGGCAGATTGCAGGAGCCAATTGGTACTATCAAACCAGCCCGACTTGGCACTGGTGCCACCTCTGGTCTGGGAACCATCCTGCGTATCGTGGATTCTAAGGAGCCAGCCGGCCACTCCCAGCCACAGGCCCCCAAACACAAACAACGGCGCTTTTCCCTGGAAAACAAAACTCGCCTGCCAACTTTTTGATGGCAGATTGCAGGAGCCACTTGGTACTATCAAACCAGCCCAACTTGGCACTGGTGCCACCATGGGTCTGGTCACCATCCTGCCTATCGTAGCTTTTCAGGAGCCAGCCGGTCACTCCCAGCCATAGGCCCCCACAAAAAAATCCTGGCTTGTTTCCCTGGCAAAGAAAAGTAAGCTACCCCGCTTCTGGATGGCAGATTGCAGGAGCCACTTTGCACCATCAAACTGGCCCGACTTGTCACTGGTTCCACCTCTGGTCTGGGAACCATCCTGCGTATCGTGGATTCTAATTAGCCAGCCGGCCACTCCCAGCCACAGGCCCCCAAACACAAACAAAGGCGCTTTTCCCTATAAAACAAAACTCGCCTGCCAACATTTGATGGCAGATTGCAGGAGCCACTTGGTACTATCAAACCAGCCCAAATTGGCACTGGTGCCACCATGGGTCTGGTCACCATCCTGCCTATCGTAGCTTTTCAGGAGCCAGCCGGTCACTCCCAGCCATAGGCCCCCAGACACAAACCTCGGCCCTTTTCCCTGGCAAACAAAAGTAAGCTACCCCGCTTCTGGATGGCAGATTGCAGGAGCCACTTTGCACCATCAAACTAGCCCGAATTGGCACTGGTGCCACCTCAGGTCTGGGAACCATGCTGCGTATCGTGGATTCTATGGAGCCAGCCGGCCACTCCCAGCCACAGGCCCCCAAACACAAACAATGGCGCTTTTCCCAGGAAAACAAAACTCGCCTGCCAACATTTTGATGGCACATCGCAGGAGCCACTTGGTACTATCAAATCAGCCCAACTTGGCACTGGTGCCACCATGGGTCTGGTCACCATCCTGCCTATCGTAGCTTTTCAGGAGCCAGCCGGTCACTCCCAGCCATAGGCCCCCAGACACAAACCTCGGCCCTTTTCCCTGGCAAACAAAAGTAAGCTACCCCGCTTCTGGATGGCAGATTGCAGGAGCCACTTTGCACCATCAAACTAGCCCGACTTGGCACTGGTGCCACCTCAGGTCTGGGAACCATGCTGCGTATCGTGGATTCTAAGGAGCCAGTCGGCCACTCCCAGCCACAGGCCCCCAAACACAAACAACGGCGCTTTTCCCTGGAAAACAAAACTCGCCTGCCAACTTTTGGATGGCAGATTGCAGGAGCCACTTGGTACTATCAAACCAGCCCAACTTGGCACTGGTGCCGCCATGGGTCTGGTCAACATCCTGCCTATCGTAGCTTTTCAAGACCTAGCTGGTCACTCCCATCCATAGGGCCGCAGACAAAAACCTTGGCCCGTTTCCCGGGCAAACAAAAGTAAGCTACCCCGCTTCTGGATGGCAGATTGCAGGACGCATTTGGTACTATCAAACCAGCCCAACTTGGCACTGGTGCCACCTTGGGTCTGGGAACCATCCTGCGTATTGTGGATTCTAAGGAGCCAGCCGGCCACTCCCAGCCACTGGCCCCCAAACACAATAAACGGTACTTTTCCCTGGAAAACAAGACTCGCCTGCCAACTTTTTGATGGCAGATTGCAGGAGCCACTTGGTACTATCAAACCAGCCCAACTTGGCACTGGTGCCACCATGGGTCTGGTAACCATCCTGCCTATCGTAGCTTTTCATGAGCCAGCCGGTCACTCCCAGCCATAGGCCCCCACAAAAAAACCTCGGCCCGTTTCCTTGGCAAACAAAAGTAAGCTACCCCGCTTCTGGATGGCAGATTGCAGGAGCCACTTTGCACCATCAAACTAGCCCGACTTGGCACTGGTGCCACCTCTGGTCTGGGAACCATCCTGCGTATCGTGGATTCTAATTAGCCAGCCGGCCACTCCCAGCCACAGGCCCCCAAACACAAACAAAGGCGCTTTTCCCTATAAAACAAAACTCGCCTGCCAACATTTGATGGCACATCGCAGGAGCCACTTGGTACTATCAAACCAGCCCAACATGGCACTGGTGCCACCATGGGTCTGGTCACCATCCTGCCTATCGTAGCTTTTCAGGAGCCAGCAGGTCACTCCCAGCCATAGGCCCCCAGACACAAGCCTGGATCCGTTTCCCTGGCAAACAAAAGTAAGCTGCCCCGCTTCTGGATGGCAGATTGCAGGAGCCACTTGGTACTATCAAACCAGACCAGCTTGGCACTGGTGCCACCTCTGGTCTCGGAGCCATCCTGCGTATCGTGGATTCTAAGGAGCCAGCCAGCCACTCCCAGCCACAGGCCCCCAAACACAAACAACAGCGCTTTTCCCTGGAAAACAAAACTCGCCTGCCAACTTTTTGATGGCAGATTGCAGGAGCCACTTGGTACTATCAAACCAGCCCAAGTTGGAACTGCTGCCACCATGGGTCTGGTCACCATCCTGCCTATCGTAGCTTTTCAGGAGCCAGCCGGTCACTCCCAGCCATAGGCCCCCAGAAAAAAACCTCGGCCCGTTTCCCTGGCAAACAAAAGTAAGCTGCCCCTCTTCTGGATGGCAGATTGCAGGAGCCACTTTGCACCATCAAACGAGCCCGACTTGGCACTGCTGCCACCTCAGGTCTGGGACCCATCCTGCGTATCCTGGATTCAAATTAGCCATCCGGCCACTACCAGCCACAGGCCCCCAAACACAAACAACGGCGCTTTTCCCTGGAAAACAAAACTCGCCTGCCAAATTTTTGATGGCAGATTGTAGGAGCCACTTGGTACTATCAAACCAGCCCTACTTGGCACTGGTGCCACCATGGGTCTGGTAACCATCCTGCCTATCGTAGCTTTTCAGGAGCCAGCCGGTCACTCCCAGCCATAGGCCCCCACAAAAATACCTCGGCCCGTTTCCCTAGCAAACAAAAGTAAGGTGCCGCGCTTCTGGATGGCAGATTGCAGGACGCACTTGGTACTATCAAACCAGCCCGACTAGGCACTGGTGCCACCTCTGGTCTGGGAACCATCCTGCGTATCGTGGATTCTAAGGAGCCAGCCGGCCACTCCCAGCCACAGGCCCCCAAACAAAAACAACGGCGCTTTTCCCTGGAAAACAAAACTCGCCTGCCAACTTTTTGATGGCAGATTGCAGGAGCCACTTGGTACTATCAAATCAGCCCAACTTGGCACTGGTGCCACCATGGGTCTGGTCACCATCCTGCCTATCGTAGCTTTTCAGGAGCCAGACGGTCACTCCCAGCCATAGGCCCCCAGAAAAAAACCTCGGCCCGTTTCCCTGGCAAACAAAAGTAAGCTACCCCGCTTCTGAATGGCAGATTGCAGGAGCCACTTTGCACCATACACTAGCCCGACTTGGCACTGGCGCCACCTCTGGTCTGGGAACCATCCTGCGTATCGTGGATTCTAATTAGCCAGCCGGCCACTCCCAGCCACAGGCCCCCAAACAAAAACAAAGGCGCTTTTCCCTGGAAAACAAAACTCGCCTGCCAAATTTTCATGGCAGATTGCAGGAGCCACTTGGTACTATCAAACCAGCCCAACTTGGCACTGGTGCCACTATGGGTCTGGTAACCATCCTGCCTATCGTAGCTTTTCAGGAGGCAGCCGGTCACTCCCAGCCATAGGCCCCCAGACACAAATCTCGGCCCGTTTCTCTGGCAAACAAAAGTAAGCTACCCCGCTTCTGGATGGCAGATTGCAGGAACCATTTGGTACTGTCAAACGAGCCCGACTTGGCACTGGTGCCACCTTGGCTCTGGGAACCATCCTGCGTAACGTAGATTCTAAGGCGCCAGCCGGCCACTCCCAGCCACAGGCCCCCAAACACAAACAACGGTGCTTTTCCCTGGAAAACAAAACTCGCCTGCCAACATTTGATGGCAGATTGCAGGAGCCACTTGGTACTATCAAACCAGCCCGACTTGGCACTGGTGCCACCATGGGTCTGGTCACCATCCTGCCTATCGTAGCTTTTCAGGAGCCAGCTGGTCACTCCCAGCCATAGGCCCCCAGACACAAACCTCGGCCCGTTTCCCTGGCAAACAAAAGTAAGCTGCACCGCTACTGAATGGCAGATTGCAGGACGCACTTGGTACTATCAACCCAACCCGACTTGGCACTGGTGCCACCTTGGGTCTGGGAACCATCCTGCATATCGTGGATTCTAAGGAGCCAGCCGGCCACTCCCAGCCACAGGCCCCCAAACAAAAACAACGGCGCTTTCCCTGGAAAACAAAACTCGCCTGCCAACTGTTTGATGGCAGATTGCAGGAGCCACTTGGTACTATCAAACCAGCCCAACTTGGCACTGGTGCCACCATGGGTCTGGTAACCATCCTGCCTATCGTAGCTTTTCAGGAGCCAGCCGGTAACTCCCAGCCATAGGCCCTCAGAAAAAACCTCGGCCTGTTTCCCTGGCAAACAAAAGTTAGCTGCCCTGCTTCTGGATGGCAGATTGCAGGAACCACTTGGTACAATCAAACCAGCCCAACTTGGCACTGGTGCCACCTCTGGTCTGGGAACCATCCTGCGTATCGTGGATTCTAAGGAGCCAGCCGGCCACTCCCAGCCACAGGCCCCCAAACACAAACAACGGCGCTTTTCCCTGGAAAACAAAACTCGCCTGCCAACTTTTTGATGGCAGATTGCAGGAGCCACTTGGTACTATCAAACCAGCCCAACTTGGCACTGGTGCCACCATGGGTCTGGTCACCATCCTGCCTATCGTAGCTTTTCAGGACCTAGCGGGTCACTCCAAGATATAGGCCCCCAGAAAAAACCTCGGCCCGTTTCCCTGGCAAACAAAAGTAAGCTGCCCCGCTTCCGGTTGGCAGATTGCAGGATCCACTTGGTAGTATCAAAGACCCCGACTTTGAACTGGTGCCACCTTGGGTCTGGGAACCATCCTGCGTATCGTGGATTCTAATTAGCCAGCCAGCCCCTCCCAGCCACAGGCCCCCAAACACAAACAATGGCGCTTTTCCCTGGGAAACAAAACTCGCCTGCCAACTTTTTGATGGCAGATTGCAGGAGCCAATTGGTACTATCAAACCAGCCCGACTTGGCACTGGTGCCACCTCTGGTCTGGGAACCATCCTGCGTATCGTGGATTCTAAGGAGCCAGCCGGCCACTCCCAGCCACAGGCCCCCAAACACAAACAACGGCGCTTTTCCCTGGAAAACAAAACTCGCCTGCCAACTTTTTGATGGCAGATTGCAGGAGCCACTTGGTACTATCAAACCAGCCCAACTTGGCACTGGTGCCACCATGGGTCTGGTCACCATCCTGCCTATCGTAGCTTTTCAGGAGCCAGCCGGTCACTCCCAGCCATAGGCCCCCACAAAAAAATCCTGGCCCGTTTCCCTGGCAAAGAAAAGTAAGCTACCCCGCTTCTGGATGGCAGATTGCAGGAGCCACTTTGCACCATCAAACTGGCCCGACTTGTCACTGGTTCCACCTCTGGTCTAGGAACCATCCTGCGTATCGTGGATTCTAATTAGCCAGCCGGCCACTCCCAGCCACAGGCCCCCAAACACAAACAAAGGCGCTTTTCCCTATAAAACAAAACTCGCCTGCCAACATTTGATGGCAGATTACAGGAGCCACTTGGTACTATCAAACCAGCCCAACATGGCACTGGTGCCACCATGGGTCTGGTCACCATCCTGCCTATCGTAGCTTTTCAGGAGCCAGCCGGTCACTCCCAGCCATAGGCCCCCAGACACAAACTTCGGCCCTTTTCCCTGGCAAACAAAAGTAAGCTACCCCGCTTCTGGATGGCAGATTGCAGGAGCCAATTTGCACCATCAAACTAGCCCGAATTGGCACTGGTGCCACCTCAGGTCTGGGAACCATGCTGCGTATCGTGGATTCTAAGGAGCCAGTCGGCCACTCCCAGCCACAGGCCCCCAAACACAAACAACGGCGCTTTTCCCTGGGAAACAAAACTCGCCAGCCGACATTTTGACGGCAGATTGCAGGAGCCACTTGGTACTATCAAACCAGCCCGACTTGGCACTGGTTCCACCTCTGGTCTGGGAACCATCCTGCGTATCGTGGATTCTATGGAGCCAGCCGGCCACTCCCAGCCACAGGCCCCCAAACACAAACAATGGCGCTTTTCCCAGGAAAACAAAACTCGCCTGCCAACATTTTGATGGCACATCGCAGGAGCCACTTGGTACTATCAAATCAGCCCAACTTGGCACTGGTGCCACCATGGGTCTGGTCACCATCCTGCCTATCATAGCTTTTCAGGAGCCAGCCGGTCACTCCCAGCCATAGGCCCCCAGACACAAACCTCGGCCCTTTTCCCTGGCAAACAAAAGTAAGCTACCCCGCTTCTGGATGGCAGATTTCAGGAGCCACTTTGCACCATCAAACTAGCCCGACTTGGCACTGGTGCCACCTCAGGTCTGGGAAACATGCTGCGTATCGTGGATTCTAAGGAGCCAGTCGGCCACTCCCAGCCACAGGCCCCCAAACACAAACAACGGCGCTTTTCCCTGGAAAACAAAACTCGCCTGCCAACTTTTGGATGGCAGATTGCAGGAGCCACTTGGTACTATCAAACCAGCCCAACTTGGCACTGGTGCCACCATGGGTCTGGTAACCATCCTGCCTATCGTAGCTTTTCAGGAGCCAGCCGGTCACTCCCAGCCATAGGCCCCGAGACACAAACCTCGGCCCGTTTCCCTGGCAAACAAAAGTAAGCTGCCGCGCTTCTGGATGGCAGATTGCAGGACGCATTTGGTACTATCAAACCAGCCCAACTTGGCACTGGTGCCACCTTGGGTCTGGGAACCATCCTGCGTATTGTGGATTCTAAGGAGCCAGCCGGCCACTCCCAGCCACAGGCCCCCAAACACAATAAACGGTACTTTTCCCTGGAAAACAAGACTCGCCTGCCAACTTTTTGATGGCAGATTGCAGGAGCCACTTGGTACTATCAAACCAGCCCAAATTGGCACTGGTGCCACCATGGGACGGGTAACCATCCTGCCTATCGTAGCTTTTCATGAGCCAGCCGGTCACTCCCAGCCATAGGCCCCCACAAAAAAACCTCGGCCCGTTTCCCTGGCAAACAAAAGTAAGCTACCCCGCTTCTGGATGGCAGATTGCAGGAGCCACTTTGCACCATCAAACTAGCCCGACTTGGCACTGGTGCCACCTCTGGTCTGGGAACCATCCTGCGTATCGTGGATTCTAATTAGCCAGCCGGCCACTCCCAGCCACAGGCCCCCAAACACAAACAAAGGCGCTTTTCCCTATAAAACAAAACTCGCCTGCCAACATTTGATGGCAGATTGCAGGAGCCACTTGGTACTATCAAACCAGCCCAACATGGCACTGGTGCCACCATGGGTCTGGTCACCATCCTGCCTATCGTAGCTTTTCAGGAGCCAGCAGGTCACTCCCAGCCATAGGCCCCCAGACACAAGCCTGGACCCGTTTCCCTGGCAAACAAAAGTAAGCTGCCCCGCTTGTGGATGGCAGATTGCAGGAGCCACTTGGTACTATCAAACCAGACCAGCTTGGCACTGGTGCCACCTCTGGTCTCGGAGCCATCCTGCATATCGTGGATTCTAAGGAGCCAGCCAGCCACTCCCAGCCACAGGCCCCCAAACACAAACAACAGCGCTTTTCCCTGGAAAACAAAACTCGCCTGCCAACTTTTTGATGGCAGATTGCAGGAGCCACTTGGTACTATCAAACCAGCCCAACTTGGAACTGCTGCCACCATGGGTCTGGTCACCATCCTGCCTATCGTAGCTTTTCAGGAGCCAGCCGGTCACTCCCAGCCATAGGCCCCCAGAAAAAAACCTCGGCCCGTTTCCCTGGCAAACAAAAGTAAGCTGCCCCTCTTCTGGATGGCAGATTGCAGGAGCCACTTTGCACCATCAAACTAGCCCGAATTGGCACTGCTGCCACCTCTGGTCTGGGACCCATCCTGCGTATCCTGGATTCAAATTAGCCATCCGGCCACTGCCAGCCACAGGCCCCCAAACACAAACAACGGCGCTTTTCCCTGGAAAACAAAACTCGCCTGCCAACATTTTGATGGCAGATTGCAGGAGCACTATCAAACCAGCCCTACTTGGCACTGGTGCCACCATGGGTCTGGTAACCATCCTGCCTATCGTAGCTTTTCAGGAGCCAGCCGGTCACTCCCAGCCATAGGCCCCCACAAAAATACCTCGGCCCGTTTCCCTAGCAAACAAAAGTAAGGTGCCGCGCTTCTGGATGGCAGATTGCAGGACGCACTTGGTACTATCAAACCAGCCCGACTAGGCACTGGTGCCACCTCTGGTCTGGGAACCATCCTGCGTATTGTGGATTCTAAGGAGCCAGCCGGCCACTCCCAGCCACAGGCCCCCAAACAAAAACAACGGCGCTTTTCCCTGGAAAACAAAACTCGCCTGCCAACTTTTTGATGGCAGATTGCAGGAGCCACTTGGTACTATCAAATCAGCCCAACTTGGCACTGGTGCCACCATGGGTCTGGTAACCATCCTGCCTATCGTAGCTTTTCAGGAGCCAGACGGTCACTCCCAGCCATAGGCCCCCAGAAAAAAACCTCGGCCCGTTTCCCTGGCAAACAAAAGTAAGCTACCCCGCTTCTGAATGGCAGATTGCAGGAGCCACTTTGCACCATACACTAGCCCGACTTGGCACTGGCGCCACCTCTGGTCTGGGAACCATCCTGCGTATCGTGGATTCTAATTAGCCAGCCGGCCACTCCCAGCCACAGGCCCCCAAACACAAACAAAGGCGCTTTTCCCTATAAAACAAAACTCGCCTGCCAACATTTGATGGCAGATTGCAGGAGCCACTTGGTACTATCAAACCAGCCCAACATGGCACTGGTGCCACCATGGGTCTGGTCACCATCCTGCCTATCGTAGCTTTTCAGGAGCCAGCAGGTCACTCCCAGCCATAGGCCCCCAGACACAAGCCTGGACCCGTTTCCCTGGCAAACAAAAGTAAGCTGCCCCGCTTGTGGATGGCAGATTGCAGGAGCCACTTGGTACTATCAAACCAGACCAGCTTGGCACTGGTGCCACCTCTGGTCTCGGAGCCATCCTGCATATCGTGGATTCTAAGGAGCCAGCCAGCCACTCCCAGCCACAGGCCCCCAAACACAAACAACAGCGCTTTTCCCTGGAAAACAAAACTCGCCTGCCAACTTTTTGATGGCAGATTGCAGGAGCCACTTGGTACTATCAAACCAGCCCAACTTGGAACTGCTGCCACCATGGGTCTGGTCACCATCCTGCCTATCGTAGCTTTTCAGGAGCCAGCCGGTCACTCCCAGCCATAGGCCCCCAGAAAAAAACCTCGGCCCGTTTCCCTGGCAAACAAAAGTAAGCTGCCCCTCTTCTGGATGGCAGATTGCAGGAGCCACTTTGCACCATCAAACTAGCCCGAATTGGCACTGCTGCCACCTCTGGTCTGGGACCCATCCTGCGTATCCTGGATTCAAATTAGCCATCTGGCCACTGCCAGCCACAGGCCCCCAAACACAAACAACGGCGCTTTTCCCTGGAAAACAAAACTCGCCTGCCAACATTTTGATGGCAGATTGCAGGAGCACTATCAAACCAGCCCTACTTGGCACTGGTGCCACCATGGGTCTGGTAACCATCCTGCCTATCGTAGCTTTTCAGGAGCCAGCCGGTCACTCCCAGCCATAGGCCCCCACAAAAATACCTCGGCCCGTTTCCCTAGCAAACAAAAGTAAGGTGCCGCGCTTCTGGATGGCAGATTGCAGGACGCACTTGGTACTATCAAACCAGCCCGACTAGGCACTGGTGCCACCTCTGGTCTGGGAACCATCCTGCGTATTGTGGATTCTAAGGAGCCAGCCGGCCACTCCCAGCCACAGGCCCCCAAACAAAAACAACGGCGCTTTTCCCTGGAAAACAAAACTCGCCTGCCAACTTTTTGATGGCAGATTGCAGGAGCCACTTGGTACTATCAAATCAGCCCAACTTGGCACTGGTGCCACCATGGGTCTGGTCACCATCCTGCCTATCGTAGCTTTTCAGGAGGCAGCCGGTCACTCCCAGCCATAGGCCCCCAGAAAAAAACCTCGGCCCGTTTCCCTGGCAAACAAAAGTAAGCTACCCCGCTTCTGAATGGCAGATTGCAGGAGCCACTTTGCACCATACACTAGCCCGACTTGGCACTGGCGCCACCTCTGGTCTGGGAACCATCCTGCGTATCGTGGATTCTAATTAGCCAGCCGGCCACTCCCAGCCACAGGCCCCCAAACAAAAACAAAGGCGCTTTTCCCTGGAAAACAAAACTCGCCTGCCAAATTTTCATGGCAGATTGCAGGAGCCACTTGGTACTATCAAACCAGCCCAACTTGGCACTGGTGCCACTATGGGTCTGGTAACCATCCTGCCTATCGTAGCTTTTCAGGAGGCAGCCGGTCACTCCCAGCCATAGGCCCCCAGACACAAATCTCGGCCCGTTTCTCTGGCAAACAAAAGTAAGCTACCCCGCTTCTGGATGGCAGATTGCAGGAACCATTTGGTACTGTCAAACGAGCCCGACTTGGCACTGGTGCCACCTTGGCTCTGGGAACCATCCTGCGTAACGTAGATTCTAAGGCGCCAGCCGGCCACTCCCAGCCACAGGCCCCCAAACACAAACAACGGTGCTTTTCCCTGGAAAACAAAACTCGCCTGCCAACATTTGATGGCAGATTGCAGGAGCCACTTGGTACTATCAAACCAGCCCAACATGGCACTGGTGCCACCATGGGTCTGGTCACCATCCTGCCTATCGTAGCTTTTCAGGAGCCAGCTGGTCACTCCCAGCCATAGGCCCCCAGACACAAACCTCGGCCCGTTTCCCTGGCAAACAAAAGTAAGCTGCATCGCTACTGGATAGCAGATTGCAGGACGCACTTGTTACTATCAACCCAACCCGACTTGGCACTGGTGCCACCTTGGGTCTGGGAACCATCCTGCATATCGTGGATTCTAAGGAGCCAGCCGGCCACTCCCAGCCACAGGCCCCCAAACAAAAACAACGGCGCTTTCCCTGGAAAACAAAACTCGCCTGCCAACTTTTTGATGGCAGATTGCAGGAGCCACTTGGTACTATCAAACCAGCCCAACTTGGCACTGGTGCCACCATGGGTCTGGTCACCATCCTGCCTATCGTAGCTTTTCAGGAGCCAGCCGGTAACTCCCAGCCATAGGCCCCCAGAAAAAACCTCGGCCTGTTTCTCTGGCAAACAAAAGTAAGCTGCCCTGCTTCTGGATGGCAGATTGCAGGAACCACTTGGTACAATCAAACCAGCCCAACTTGGCACTGGTGCCACCTCTGGTCTGGGAACCATCCTGCGTATCGTGGATTCTAATTAGCCAGCCGGCCACTCCCAGCCACAGGCCCCCAAACACAAACAACGGCGCTTGTCCCTGGAAAACAAAACTCGCCTGCCAACTTTTTGATGGCAGATTGCAGGAGCCACTTGGTACTATCAAACCAGCCCAACTTGGCACTGGGGCCACCATGGGTCTGGTCACCATCCTGCCTATCGTAGCTTTTCAGGACCTAGCGGGTCACTCCAAGATATAGGCCCCCAGAAAAAAACCTTGGCCCGTTTCCCTGGCAAACAAAAGTAAGCTGCCCCGCTTCCGGATGGCAGATTGCAGGAGCCACTTGGTAGTATCAAAGACCCCGACTTTGCACTGGTGCCACCTTGGGTCTGGGAACCATCCTGCGTATCGTGGATTCTAATTAGCCAGCCAGCCCCTCCCAGCCACAGGCCCCCAAACACAAACAATGGCGCTTTTCCCTGGAAAACAAAACTCGCCTGCCAACATTTTGATGGCACATTGCAGGAGCCACTTGGTACTATCAAATCAGCCCAACTTGGCACTGGTGCCACCATGGGTCTGGTCATCATCCTGCCTATCGTAGCTTTTCAGGAGCCAACCAGTCACTCCCAGCCATAGGCCCCCAGACACAAACCTCGGCCCGTTTCCCTGGCAAACAAAAGTAAGCTACCCCGCTTCTGGATGGCACATTGCAGGAGCCACTTTGCACCATCAAACTAGCCCGAATTGGCACTGGTGCCACCTCAGGTCTGGGAACCATGCTGCGTATCGTGGATTCTAAGGAGCCAGCCGGCCACTCCCAGCCACAGGCCCCCAAACAAAAACAACGGCGCTTTTCCCTGGGAAACAAAACTCGCCTGCCAACTTTTTGATGGCAGATTGCAGGAGCCAATTGGTACTATCAAACCAGCCCGACTTGGCACTGGTGCCACCTCTGGTCTGGGAACCATCCTGCGTATCGTGGATTCTAAGGAGCCAGCCGGCCACTCCCAGCCACAGGCCCCCAAACACAAACAACGGCGCTTTTCCCTGGAAAACAAAACTCGCCTGCCAACTTTTTGATGGCAGATTGCAGGAGCCACTTGGTACTATCAAACCAGCCCAACTTGGCACTGGTGCCACCATGGGTCTGGTCACCATCCTGCCTATCGTAGCTTTTCAGGAGCCAGCCGGTCACTCCCAGCCTTAGGCCCCCACAAAAAAATCCTGGCCCGTTTCCCTGGCAAAGAAAATTAAGCTACCCCGCTTCTGGATGGCAGATTGCAGGAGCCACTTTGCACCATCAAACTGGCCCGACTTGTCACTGGTTCCACCTCTGGTCTGGGAACCATCCTGCGTATCGTGGATTCTAATTAGCCAGCCGGCCACTCCCAGCCACAGGCCCCCAAACACAAACAAAGGCGCTTTTCCCTATAAAACAAAACTCGCCTGCCAACATTTGATGGCAGATTGCAGGAGCCACTTGGTACTATCAAACCAGCCCAACATGGCACTGGTGCCACCATGGGTCTGGTCACCATCCTGCCTATCGTAGCTTTTCAGGAGCCAGCCGGTCACTCCCAGCCATAGGCCCCCAGACACAAACCTCGGCCCTTTTCCCTGGCAAACAAAAGTAAGCTACCCCGCTTCTGGATGGCAGATTGCAGGAGCCACTTTGCACCATCAAACTAGCCCGAATTGGCACTGGTGCCACCTCAGGTCTGGGAACCATGCTGCGTATCGTGGATTCTAAGGAGCCAGTCGGCCACTCCCAGCCACAGGCCCCCAAACACAAACAACGGCGCTTTTCCCTGGAAAACAAAACTCGCCTGCCGACATTTTGACGGCAGATTGCAGGAGCCACTTGGTACAATCAAACCAGCCCGACTTGGCACTGGTGCCACCTCTGGTCTGGGAACCATCCTGCGTATCGTGGATTCTATGGAGCCAGCCGGCCACTCCCAGCCACAGGCCCCCAAACACAAACAATGGCGCTTTTCCCAGGAAAACAAAACTCGCCTGCCAACATTTTGATGGCACATCGCAGGAGCCACTTGGTACTATCAAATCAGCCCAAGTTGGCACTGGTGCCACCATGGGTCTGGTCACCATCCTGCCTATCGTAGCTTTTCAGGAGCCAGCCGGTCACTCCCAGCCATAGGCCCCCAGACACAAACCTCGGCCCGTTTCCCTGGCAAACAAAAGTAAGCTACCCCGCTTCTGGATGGCAGATTGCAGGAGCCACTTTGCACCATCAAACTAGCCCGACTTGGCACTGGTGCCACCTCAGGTCTGGGAACCATGCTGCGTATCGTGGATTCTAAGGAGCCAGTCGGCCACTCCCAGCCACAGGCCCCCAAACACAAACAACGGCGCTTTTCCCTGGAAAACAAAACTCGCCTGCCAACTTTTGGATGGCAGATTGCAGGAGCCACTTGGTACTATCAAACCAGCCCAACTTGGCACTGGTGCCGCCATGGGTCTGGTCAACATCCTGCCTATCGTAGCTTTTCAAGACCTAGCTGGTCACTCCCAGCCATAGGGCCCCAGACAAAAACCTCGGCCCGTTTCCCTGGCAAACAAAAGTAAGCTACCCCGCTTCTGGATGGCAGATTGCAGGACGCATTTGGTACTATCAAACCAGCCCAACTTGGCACTGGTGCCACCTTGGGTCTGGGAACCATCCTGCGTATTGTGGATTCTAAGGAGCCAGCCGGCCACTCCCAGCCACTGGCCCCCAAACACAATAAACGGTACTTTTCCCTGGAAAACAAGACTCGCCTGCCAACTTTTTGATGGCAGATTGCAGGAGCCACTTGGTACTATCAAACAAGCCCAACTTGGCACTGGTGCCACCATGGGTCTGGTAACCATCCTGCCTATCGTAGCTTTTCATGAGCCAGCCGGTCACTCCCAGCCATAGGCCCCCACAAAAAAACCTCGGCCCGTTTCCTTGGCAAACAAAAGTAAGCTACCCCGCTTCTGGATGGCAGATTGCAGGAGCCACTTTGCACCATCAAACTAGCCCGACTTGGCACTGGTGCCACCTCTGGTCTGGGAACCATCCTGCGTATCGTGGATTCTAATTAGCCAGCCGGCCACTCCCAGCCACAGGCCCCCAAACACAAACAAAGGCGCTTTTCCCTATAAAACAAAACTCGCCTGCCAACATTTGATGGCACATCGCAGGAGCCACTTGGTACTATCAAACCAGCCCAACATGGCACTGGTGCCACCATGGGTCTGGTCACCATCCTGCCTATCGTAGCTTTTCAGGAGCCAGCAGGTCACTCCCAGCCATAGGCCCCCAGACACAATCCTGGACCCGTTTCCCTGGCAAACAAAAGTAAGCTGCCCCGCTTCTGGATGGCAGATTGCAGGAGCCACTTGGTACTATCAAAACAGACCAGCTTGGCACTGGTGCCACCTCTGGTCTCGGAGCCATCCTGCATATCGTGGATTCTAAGGAGCCAGCCAGCCACTCCCAGCCACAGGCCCCCAAACACAAACAACAGCGCTTTTCCCTGGAAAACAAAACTCGCCTGCCAACTTTTTGATGGCAGATTGCAGGAGCCACTTGGTACTATCAAACCAGCCCAACTTGGAACTGCTGCCACCATGGGTCTGGTCACCATCCTGCCTATCGTAGCTTTTCAGGAGCCAGCCGGTCACTCCCAGCCATAGGCCCCCAGAAAAAAACCTCGGCCCGTTTCCCTGGCAAACAAAAGTAAGCTGCCCCTCTTCTGGATGGCAGATTGCAGGAGCCACTTTGCACCATCAAACTAGCCCGACTTGGCACTGGTGCCACCTCTGGTCTGGGACCCATCCTGCGTATCCTGGATTCAAATTAGCCATCCGGCCACTACCAGCCACAGGCCCCCAAACACAAACAACGGCGCTTTTCCCTGGAAAACAAAACTCGCCTGCCAAATTTTTGATGGCAGATTGTAGGAGCCACTTGGTACTATCAAACCAGCCCTACTTGGCACTGGTGCCACCATGGGTCTGGTAACCATCCTGCCTATCGTAGCTTTTCAGGAGCCAGCCGGTCACTCCCAGCCATAGGCCCCCACAAAAATACCTCGGCCCGTTTCCCTAGCAAACAAAAGTAAGGTGCCGCGCTTCTGGATGGCAGATTGCAGGACGCACTTGGTACTATCAAACCAGCCCGACTAGGCACTGGTGCCACCTCTGGTCTGGGAACCATCCTGCGTATCGTGGATTCTAAGGAGCCAGCCGGCCACTCCCAGCCACAGGCCCCCAAACAAAAACAACGGCGCTTTTCCCTGGAAAACAAAACTCGCCTGCCAACTTTTTGATGGCAGATTGCAGGAGCCACTTGGTACTATCAAATCAGCCCAACTTGGCACTGGTGCCACCATGGGTCTGGTAACCATCCTGCCTATCGTAGCTTTTCAGGAGCCAGACGGTCACTCCCAGCCATAGGCCCCCAGAAAAAAACCTCGGCCCGTTTCCCTGGCAAACAAAAGTAAGCTACCCCGCTTCTGAATGGCAGATTGCAGGAGCCACTTTGCACCATACACTAGCCCGACTTGGCACTGGCGCCACCTCTGGTCTGGGAACCATCCTGCGTATCGTGGATTCTAATTAGCCAGCCGGCCACTCCCAGCCACAGGCCCCCAAACAAAAACAAAGGCGCTTTTCCCTGGAAAACAAAACTCGCCTGCCAAATTTTCATGGCAGATTGCAGGAGCCACTTGGTACTATCAAACCAGCCCAACTTGGCACTGGTGCCACTATGGGTCTGGTAACCATCCTGCCTATCGTAGCTTTTCAGGAGGCAGCCGGTCACTCCCAGCCATAGGCCCCCAGACACAAATCTCGGCCCGTTTCTCTGGCAAACAAAAGTAAGCTACCCCGCTTCTGGATGGCAGATTGCAGGAACCATTTGGTACTGTCAAACGAGCCCGACTTGGCACTGGTGCCACCTTGGCTCTGGGAACCATCCTGCGTAACGTAGATTCTAAGGCGCCAGCCGGCCACTCCCAGCCACAGGCCCCCAAACACAAACAACGGTGCTTTTCCCTGGAAAACAAAACTCGCCTGCCAACATTTGATGGCAGATTGCAGGAGCCACTTGGTACTATCAAACCAGCCCGACTTGGCACTGGTGCCACCATGGGTCTGGTCACCATCCTGCCTATCGTAGCTTTTCAGGAGCCAGCTGGTCACTCCCAGCCATAGGCCCCCAGACACAAACCTCGGCTCGTTTCCCTGGCAAACAAAAGTAAGCTGCACCGCTACTGGATGGCAGATTGCAGGACGCACTTGGTACTATCAACCCAACCCGACTTGGCACTGGTGCCACCTTGGGTCTGGGAACCATCCTGCATATCGTGGATTCTAAGGAGCCAGCCGGCCACTCCCAGCCACAGGCCCCCAAACAAAAACAACGGCGCTTTCCCTGGAAAACAAAACTCGCCTGCCAACTGTTTGATGGCAGATTGCAGGAGCCACTTGGTACTATCAAACCAGCCCAACTTGGCACTGGTGCCACCATGGGTCTGGTAACCATCCTGCCTATCGTAGCTTTTCAGGAGCCAGCCGGTAACTCCCAGCCATAGGCCCTCAGAAAAAACCTCGGCCTGTTTCCCTGGCAAACAAAAGTAAGCTGCCCTGCTTCTGGATGGCAGATTGCAGGAACCACTTGGTACAATCAAACCAGCCCAACTTGGCACTGGTGCCACCTCTGGTCTGGGAACCATCCTGCGTATCGTGGATTCTAAGGAGCCAGCCGGCCACTCCCAGCCACAGGCCCCCAAACACAAACAACGGCGCTTTTCCCTGGAAAACAAAACTCGCCTGCCAACTTTTTGATGGCAGATTGCAGGAGCCACTTGGTACTATCAAACCAGCCCAACTTGGCACTGGTGCCACCATGGGTCTGGTCACCATCCTGCCTATCGTAGCTTTTCAGGACCTAGCGGGTCACTCCAAGATATAGGCCCCCAGAAAAAACCTCGGCCCGTTTCCCTGGCAAACAAAAGTAAGCTGCCCCGCTTCCGGATGGCAGATTGCAGGATCCACTTGGTAGTATCAAAGACCCCGACTTTGCACTGGTGCCACCTTGGGTCTGGGAACCATCCTGCGTATCGTGGATTCTAATTAGCCAGCCAGCCCCTCCCAGCCACAGGCCCCCAAACACAAACAATGGCGCTTTTCCCTGGGAAACAAAACTCGCCTGCCAACTTTTTGATGGCAGATTGCAGGAGCCAATTGGTACTATCAAACCAGCCCGACTTGGCACTGGTGCCAGCTCTGGTCTGGGAACCATCCTGCGTATCGTGGATTCTAAGGAGCCAGCCGGCCACTCCCAGCCACAGGCCCCCAAACACAAACAACGGCGCTTTTCCCTGGAAAACAAAACTCGCCTGCCAACTTTTTGATGGCAGATTGCAGGAGCCACTTGGTACTATCAAACCAGCCCAACTTGGCACTGGTGCCACCATGGGTCTGGTCACCATCCTGCCTATCGTAGCTTTTCAGGAGCCAGCCGGTCACTCCCAGCCATAGGCCCCCACAAAAAAATCCTGGCCCGTTTCCCTGGCAAAGAAAAGTAAGCTACCCCGCTTCTGGATGGCAGATTGCAGGAGCCACTTTGCACCATCAAACTGGCCCGACTTGTCACTGGTTCCACCTCTGGTCTGGGAACCATCCTGCGTATCGTGGATTCTAATTAGCCAGCCGGCCACTCCCAGCCACAGGCCCCCAAACACAAACAAAGGCGCTTTTCCCTATAAAACAAAACTCGCCTGCCAACATTTGATGGCAGATTGCAGGAGCCACTTGGTACTATCAAACCAGCCCAACATGGCACTGGTGCCACCATGGGTCTGGTCACCATCCTGCCTATCGTAGCTTTTCAGGAGGCAGCCGGTCACTCCCAGCCATAGGCCCCCAGACACAAACTTCGGCCCTTTTCCCTGGCAAACAAAAGTAAGCTACCCCGCTTCTGGATGGCAGATTGCAGGAGCCACTTTGCACCATCAAACTAGCCCGAATTGGCACTGGTGCCACCTCAGGTCTGGGAACCATGCTGCGTATCGTGGATTCTAAGGAGCCAGTCGGCCACTCCCAGCCACAGGCCCCCAAACACAAACAACGGCGCTTTTCCCTGGGAAACAAAACTCGCCTGCCGACATTTTGACGGCAGATTGCAGGAGCCACTTGGTACTATCAAACCAGCCCGACTTGGCACTGGTGCCACCTCTGGTCTGGGAACCATCCTGCGTATCGTGGATTCTATGGAGCCAGCCGGCCACTCCCAGCCACAGGCCCCCAAACACAAACAATGGCGCTTTTCCCAGGAAAACAAAACTCGCCTGCCAACATTTTGATGGCACATCGCAGGAGCCACTTGGTACTATCAAATCAGCCCAACTTGGCACTGGTGCCACCATGGGTCTGGTCACCATCCTGCCTATCGTAGCTTTTCAGGAGCCAGCCGGTCACTCCCAGCCATAGGCCCCCAGACACAAACCTCGGCCCTTTTCCCTGGCAAACAAAAGTAAGCTACCCCGCTTCTGGATGGCAGATTGCAGGAGCCACTTTGCACCATCAAACTAGCCCGACTTGGCACTGGTGCCACCTCAGGTCTGGGAAACATGCTGCGTATCGTGGATTCTAAGGAGCCAGTCGGCCACTCCCAGCCACAGGCCCCCAAACACAAACAACGGCGCTTTTCCCTGGAAAACAAAACTCGCCTGCCAACTTTTGGATGGCAGATTGCAGGAGCCACTTGGTACTATCAAACCAGCCCAACTTGGCACTGGTGCCGCCATGGGTCTGGTCAACATCCTGCCTATCGTAGCTTTTCAAGACCTAGCCGGTCACTCCCAGCCATAGGGCCCCAGACAAAAACCTCGGCCCGTTTCCCTGGCAAACAAAAGTAAGCTACCCCGCTTCTGGATGGCAGATTGCAGGACGCACTTGGTACTATCAAACCAGCCCAACTTGGCACTGGTGCCACCTTGGGTCTGGGAACCATCCTGCGTATTGTGGATTCTAAGGAGCCAGCCGGCCACTCCCAGCCACTGGCCCCCAAACACAATAAACGGTACTTTTCCCTGGAAAACAAGACTCGCCTGCCAACTTTTTGATGGCAGATTGCAGGAGCCACTTGGTACTATCAAACCAGCCCAAATTGGCACTGGTGCCACCATGGGTCTGGTAACCATCCTGCCTATCGTAGCTTTTCAGGAGCCAGCCGGTCACTCCCAGCGATAGGCCCCCACAAAAAAACCTCGGCCCGTTTCCCTGGCAAACAAAAGTAAGCTACCCCGCTTCTGGATGGCAGATTGCAGGAGCCACTTTGCACCATCAAACTAGCCCGACTTGGCACTGGTGCCACCTCTGGTCTGGGAACCATCCTGCGTATCGTGGATTCTAATTAGCCAGCCGGCCACTCCCAGCCACAGGCCCCCAAACACAAACAAAGGCGCTTTTCCCTATAAAACAAAACTCGCCTGCCAACATTTGATGGCAGATTGCAGGAGCCACTTGGTACTATCAAACCAGCCCAACATGGCACTGGTGCCACCATGGGTCTGGTCACCATCCTGCCTATCGTAGCTTTTCAGGAGCCAGCAGGTCACTCCCAGCCATAGGCCCCCAGACACAAGCCTGGACCCGTTTCCCTGGCAAACAAAAGTAAGCTGCCCCGCTTGTGGATGGCAGATTGCAGGAGCCACTTGGTACTATCAAACCAGACCAGCTTGGCACTGGTGCCACCTCTGGTCTCGGAGCCATCCTGCATATCGTGGATTCTAAGGAGCCAGCCAGCCACTCCCAGCCACAGGCCCCCAAACAAAAACAACAGCGCTTTTCCCTGGAAAACAAAACTCGCCTGCCAACTTTTTGATGGCAGATTGCAGGAGCCACTTGGTACTATCAAACCAGCCCAACTTGGAACTGCTGCCACCATGGGTCTGGTCACCATCCTGCCTATCGTAGCTTTTCAGGAGCCAGCCGGTCACTCCCAGCCATAGGCCCCCAGAAAAAAACCTCGGCCCGTTTCCCTGGCAAACAAAAGTAAGCTGCCCCTCTTCTGGATGGCAGATTGCAGGAGCCACTTTGCACCATCAAACTAGCCCGAATTGGCACTGCTGCCACCTCTGGTCTGGGACCCATCCTGCGTATCCTGGATTCAAATTAGCCATCCGGCCACTGCCAGCCACAGGCCCCCAAACACAAACAACGGCGCTTTTCCCTGGAAAACAAAACTCGCCTGCCAACTTTTTGATGGCAGATTGCAGGAGCCACTTGGTACTATCAAACCAGCCCTACTTGGCACTGGTGCCACCATGGGTCTGGTAACCATCCTGCCTATCGTAGCTTTTCAGGAGCCAGCCGGTCACTCCCAGCCATAGGCCCCCACAAAAATACCTCGGCCCGTTTCCCTAGCAAACAAAAGTAAGGTGCCGCGCTTCTGGATGGCAGATTGCAGGACGCACTTGGTACTATCAAACCAGCCCGACTAGGCACTGGTGCCACCTCTGGTCTGGGAACCATCCTGCGTATCGTGCATTCTAAGGAGCCAGCCGGCCACTCCCAGCCACAGGCCCCCAAACAAAAACAACGGCGCTTTTCCCTGGAAAACAAAACTCGCCTGCCAACTTTTTGATGGCAGATTGCAGGAGCCACTTGGTACTATCAAATCAGCCCAACTTGGCACTGGTGCCACCATGGGTCTGGTAACCATCCTGCCTATCGTAGCTTTTCAGGAGCCAGCCGGTCACTCCCAGCCATAGGCCCCCAGAAAAAAACCTCGGCCCGTTTCCCTAGCAAACAAAAGTAAGCTACCCCGCTTCTGAATGGCAGATTGCAGGAGCCACTTTGCACCATCAAACTAGCCCGACTTGGCACTGGCGCCACCTCTGGTCTGGGAACCATCCTGCGTATCGTGGATTCTAATTAGCCAGCCGGCCACTCCCAGCCACAGGCCCCCAAACAAAAACAAAGGCGCTTTTCCCTGGAAAACAAAACTCGCCTGCCAAATTTTCATGGCAGATTGCAGGAGCCACTTGGTACTATCAAACCAGCCCAACTTGGCACTGGTGCCACTATGGGTCTGGTAACCATCCTGCCTATCGTAGCTTTTCAGGAGGCAGCCGGTCACTCCCAGCCATAGGCCCCCAGACACAAACCTCGGCCCGTTTCCCTGGCAAACAAAAGTAAGCTGCACCGCTACTGGATGGCAGATTGCAGGACGCACTTGGTACTATCAACCCAACCCGACTTGGCACTGGTGCCACCTTGGGTCTGGGAACCATCCTGCATATCGTGGATTCTAAGGAGCCAGCCGGCCACTCCCAGCCACAGGCCCCCAAACAAAAACAACGGCGCTTTCCCTGGAAAACAAAACTCGCCTGCCAACTGTTTGATGGCAGATTGCAGGAGCCACTTGGTACTATCAAACCAGCCCAACTTGGCACTGGTGCCACCATGGGTCTGGTAACCATCCTGCCTATCGTAGCTTTTCAGGAGCCAGCCGGTAACTCCCAGCCATAGGCCCTCAGAAAAAACCTCGGCCTGTTTCCCTGGCAAACAAAAGTAAGCTGCCCTGCTTCTGGATGGCAGATTGCAGGAACCACTTGGTACAATCAAACCAGCCCAACTTGGCACTGGTGCCACCTCTGGTCTGGGAACCATCCTGCGTATCGTGGATTCTAAGGAGCCAGCCGGCCACTCCCAGCCACAGGCCCCCAAACACAAACAACGGCGCTTTTCCCTGGAAAACAAAACTCGCCTGCCAACTTTTTGATGGCAGATTGCAGGAGCCACTTGGTACTATCAAACCAGCCCAACTTGGCACTGGTGCCACCATGGGTCTGGTCACCATCCTGCCTATCGTAGCTTTTCAGGACCTAGCGGGTCACTCCAAGATATAGGCCCCCAGAAAAAACCTCGGCCCGTTTCCCTGGCAAACAAAAGTAAGCTGCCCCGCTTCCGGATGGCAGATTGCAGGATCCACTTGGTAGTATCAAAGACCCCGACTTTGCACTGGTGCCACCTTGGGTCTGGGAACCATCCTGCGTATCGTGGATTCTAATTAGCCAGCCAGCCCCTCCCAGCCACAGGCCCCCAAACACAAACAATGGCGCTTTTCCCTGGGAAACAAAACTCGCCTGCCAACTTTTTGATGGCAGATTGCAGGAGCCAATTGGTACTATCAAACCAGCCCGACTTGGCACTGGTGCCACCTCTGGTCTGGGAACCATCCTGCGTATCGTGGATTCTAAGGAGCCAGCCGGCCACTCCCAGCCACAGGCCCCCAAACACAAACAACGGCGCTTTTCCCTGGAAAACAAAACTCGCCTGCCAACTTTTTGATGGCAGATTGCAGGAGCCACTTGGTACTATCAAACCAGCCCAACTTGGCACTGGTGCCACCATGGGTCTGGTCACCATCCTGCCTATCGTAGCTTTTCAGGAGCCAGCCGGTCACTCCCAGCCATAGGCCCCCACAAAAAAATCCTGGCCCGTTTCCCTGGCAAAGAAAAGTAAGCTACCCCGCTTCTGGATGGCAGATTGCAGGAGCCACTTTGCACCATCAAACTGGCCCGACTTGTCACTGGTTCCACCTCTGGTCTGGGAACCATCCTGCGTATCGTGGATTCTAATTAGCCAGCCGGCCACTCCCAGCCACAGGCCCCCAAACACAAACAAAGGCGCTTTTCCCTATAAAACAAAACTCGCCTGCCAACATTTGATGGCAGATTGCAGGAGCCACTTGGTACTATCAAACCAGCCCAACATGGCACTGGTGCCACCATGGGTCTGGTCACCATCCTGCCTATCGTAGCTTTTCAGGAGCCAGCCGGTCACTCCCAGCCATAGGCCCCCAGACACAAACTTCGGCCCTTTTCCCTGGCAAACAAAAGTAAGCTACCCCGCTTCTGGATGGCAGATTGCAGGAGCCACTTTGCACCATCAAACTAGCCCGAATTGGCACTGGTGCCACCTCTGGTCTGGGAACCATGCTGCGTATCGTGGATTCTAAGGAGCCAGTCGGCCACTCCCAGCCACAGGCCCCCAAACACAAACAACGGCGCTTTTCCCTGGGAAACAAAACTCGCCTGCCGACATTTTGACGGCAGATTGCAGGAGCCACTTGGTACTATCAAACCAGCCCGACTTGGCACTGGTGCCACCTCTGGTCTGGGAACCATCCTGCGTATCGTGGATTCTATGGAGCCAGCCGGCCACTCCCAGCCACAGGCCCCCAAACACAAACAATGGCGCTTTTCCCAGGAAAACAAAACTCGCCTGCCAACATTTTGATGGCACATCGCAGGAGCCACTTGGTACTATCAAATCAGCCCAACTTGGCACTGGTGCCACCATGGGTCTGGTCACCATCCTGCCTATCGTAGCTTTTCAGGAGCCAGCCGGTCACTCCCAGCCATAGGCCCCCAGACACAAACCTCGGCCCTTTTCCCTGGCAAAGAAAAGTAAGCTACCCCGCTTCTGGATGGCAGATTGCAGGAGCCACTTTGCACCATCAAACTAGCCCGACTTGGCACTGGTGCCACCTCAGGTCTGGGAAACATGCTGCGTATCGTGGATTCTAAGGAGCCATCCGGCCACTGCCAGCCACAGGCCCCCAAACACAAACAACGGCGCTTTTCCCTGGAAAACAAAACTCGCCTGCCAACTTTTGGATGGCAGATTGCAGGAGCCACTTGGTACTATCAAACCAGCCCAACTTGGCACTGGTGCCGCCATGGGTCTGGTCAACATCCTGCCTATCGTAGCTTTTCAAGACCTAGCCGGTCACTCCCAGCCATAGGGCCCCAGACAAAAACCTCGGCCCGTTTCCCTGGCAAACAAAAGTAAGCTACCCCGCTTCTGGATGGCAGATTGCAGGACGCACTTGGTACTATCAAACCAGCCCAACTTGGCACTGGTGCCACCTTGGGTCTGGGAACCATCCTGCGTATTGTGGATTCTAAGGAGCCAGCCGGCCACTCCCAGCCACTGGCCCCCAAACACAATAAACGGTACTTTTCCCTGGAAAACAAGACTCGCCTGCCAACTTTTTGATGGCAGATTGCAGGAGCCACTTGGTACTATCAAACCAGCCCAAATTGGCACTGGTGCCACCATGGGACGGGTAACCATCCTGCCTATCGTAGCTTTTCATGAGCCAGCCGGTCACTCCCAGCGATAGGCCCCCACAAAAAAACCTCGGCCCGTTTCCCTGGCAAACAAAAGTAAGCTACGCCGCTTCTGGATGGCAGATTGCAGGAGCCACTTTGCACCATCAAACTAGCCCGACTTGGCACTGGTGCCACCTCTGGTCTGGGAACCATCCTGCGTATCGTGGATTCTAATTAGCCAGCCGGCCACTCCCAGCCACAGGCCCCCAAACACAAACAAAGGCGCTTTTCCCTATAAAACAAAACTCGCCTGCCAACATTTGATGGCAGATTGCAGGAGCCACTTGGTACTATCAAACCAGCCCAACATGGCACTGGTGCCACCATGGGTCTGGTCACCATCCTGCCTATCGTAGCTTTTCAGGAGCCAGCAGGTCACTCCCAGCCATAGGCCCCCAGACACAAGCCTGGACCCGTTTCCCTGGCAAACAAAAGTAAGCTGCCCCGCTTGTGGATGGCAGATTGCAGGAGCCACTTGGTACTATCAAACCAGACCAGCTTGGCACTGGTGCCACCTCTGGTCTCGGAGCCATCCTGCATATCGTGGATTCTAAGGAGCCAGCCAGCCACTCCCAGCCACAGGCCCCCAAACACAAACAACAGCGCTTTTCCCTGGAAAACAAAACTCGCCTGCCAACTTTTTGATGGCAGATTGCAGGAGCCACTTGGTACTATCAAACGAGCCCAACTTGGAACTGCTGCCACCATGGGTCTGGTCACCATCCTGCCTATCGTAGCTTTTCAGGAGCCAGCCGGTCACTCCCAGCCATAGGCCCCCAGAAAAAAACCTCGGCCCGTTTCCCTGGCAAACAAAAGTAAGCTGCCCCTCTTCTGGATGGCAGATTGCAGGAGCCACTTTGCACCATCAAACTAGCCCGAATTGGCACTGCTGCCACCTCTGGTCTGGGACCCATCCTGCGTATCCTGGATTCAAATTAGCCATCCGGCCACTGCCAGCCACAGGCCCCCAAACACAAACAACGGCGCTTTTCCCTGGAAAACAAAACTCGCCTGCCAACTTTTTGATGGCAGATTGCAGGAGCCACTTGGTACTATCAAACCAGCCCTACTTGGCACTGGTGCCACCATGGGTCTGGTAACCATCCTGCCTATCGTAGCTTTTCAGGAGCCAGCCGGTCACTCCCAGCCATAGGCCCCCACAAAAATACCTCGGCCCGTTTCCCTAGCAAACAAAAGTAAGGTGCCGCGCTTCTGGATGGCAGATTGCAGGACGCACTTGGTACTATCAAACCAGCCCGACTAGGCACTGGTGCCACCTCTGGTCTGGGAACCATCCTGCGTATCGTGGATTCTAAGGAGCCAGCCGGCCACTCCCAGCCACAGGCCCCCAAACAAAAACAACGGCGCTTTTCCCTGGAAAACAAAACTCGCCTGCCAACTTTTTGATGGCACATCGCAGGAGCCACTTGGTACTATCAAATCAGCCCAACTTGGCACTGGTGCCACCATGGGTCTGGTAACCATCCTGCCTATCGTAGCTTTTCAGGAGCCAGCCGGTCACTCCCAGCCATAGGCCCCCAGAAAAAAACCTCGGCCCGTTTCCCTGGCAAACAAAAGTAAGCTACCCCGCTTCTGAATGGCAGATTGCAGGAGCCACTTTGCACCATACACTAGCCCGACTTGGCACTGGCGCCACCTCTGGTCTGGGAACCCTCCTGCGTATCGTGGATTCTAATTAGCCAGCCGGCCACTCCCAGCCACAGGCCCCCAAACAAAAACAAAGGCGCTTTTCCCTGGAAAACAAAACTCGCCTGCCAAATTTTCATGGCAGATTGCAGGAGCCACTTGGTACTATCAAACCAGCCCAACTTGGCACTGGTGCCACTATGGGTCTGGTAACCATCCTGCCTATCGTAGCTTTTCAGGAGGCAGCCGGTCACTCCCAGCCATAGGCCCCCAGACACAAATCTCGGCCCGTTTCTCTGGCAAACAAAAGTAAGCTACCCCGCTTCTGGATGGCAGATTGCAGGAAACATTTGGTACTGTCAAACGAGCCCGACTTGGCACTGGTGCCACCTTGGCTCTGGGAACCATCCTGCGTAACGTAGATTCTAAGGCGCCAGCCGGCCACTCCCAGCCACAGGCCCCCAAACACAAACAACGGTGCTTTTCCCTGGAAAACAAAACTCGCCTGCCAACATTTGATGGCAGATTGCAGGAGCCACTTGGTACTATCAAACCAGCCCAACTTGGCACTGGTGCCACCATGGGTCTGGTCACCATCCTGCCTATCGTAGCTTTTCAGGAGCCAGCCGGTCACTCCCAGCCATAGGCCCCCACAAAAAAATCCTGGCCCGTTTCCCTGGCAAAGAAAAGTAAGCTACCCCGCTTCTGGATGGCAGATTGCAGGAGCCACTTTGCACCATCAAACTGGCCCGACTTGTCACTGGTTCCACCTCTGGTCTGGGAACCATCCTGCGTATCGTGGATTCTAATTAGCCAGCCGGCCACTCCCAGCCACAGGCCCCCAAACACAAACAAAGGCGCTTTTCCCTATAAAACAAAACTCGCCTGCCAACATTTGATGGCAGATTGCAGGAGCCACTTGGTACTATCAAACCAGCCCAACATGGCACTGCTGCCACCATGGGTCTGGTCACCATCCTGCCTATCGTAGCTTTTCAGGAGCCAGCCGGTCACTCCCAGCCATAGGCCCCCAGACACAAACTTCGGCCCTTTTCCCTGGCAAACAAAAGTAAGCTACCCCGCTTCTGGATGGCAGATTGCAGGAGCCACTTTGCACCATCAAACTAGCCCGAATTGGCACTGGTGCCACCTCTGGTCTGGGAACCATGCTGCGTATCGTGGATTCTAAGGAGCCAGTCGGCCACTCCCAGCCACAGGCCCCCAAACACAAACAACGGCGCTTTTCCCTGGGAAACAAAACTCGCCTGCCGACATTTTGACGGCAGATTGCAGGAGCCACTTGGTACTATCAAACCAGCCCGACTTGGCACTGGTGCCACCTCTGGTCTGGGAACCATCCTGCGTATCGTGGATTCTATGGAGCCAGCCGGCCACTCCCAGCCACAGGCCCCCAAACACAAACAATGGCGCTTTTCCCAGGAAAACAAAACTCGCCTGCCAACATTTTGATGGCACATCGCAGGAGCCACTTGGTACTATCAAATCAGCCCAACTTGGCACTGGTGCCACCATGGGTCTGGTCACCATCCTGCCTATCGTAGCTTTTCAGGAGCCAGCCGGTCACTCCCAGCCATAGGCCCCCAGACACAAACCTCGGCCCTTTTCCCTGGCAAAGAAAAGTAAGCTACCCCGCTTCTGGATGGCAGATTGCAGGAGCCACTTTGCACCATCAAACTAGCCCGACTTGGCACTGGTGCCACCTCAGGTCTGGGAAACATGCTGCGTATCGTGGATTCTAAGGAGCCATCCGGCCACTGCCAGCCACAGGCCCCCAAACACAAACAACGGCGCTTTTCCCTGGAAAACAAAACTCGCCTGCCAACTTTTGGATGGCAGATTGCAGGAGCCACTTGGTACTATCAAACCAGCCCAACTTGGCACTGGTGCCGCCATGGGTCTGGTCAACATCCTGCCTATCGTAGCTTTTCAAGACCTAGCCGGTCACTCCCAGCCATAGGGCCCCAGACAAAAACCTCGGCCCGTTTCCCTGGCAAACAAAAGTAAGCTACCCCGCTTCTGGATGGCAGATTGCAGGACGCACTTGGTACTATCAAACCAGCCCAACTTGGCACTGGTGCCACCTTGGGTCTGGGAACCATCCTGCGTATTGTGGATTCTAAGGAGCCAGCCGGCCACTCCCAGCCACTGGCCCCCAAACACAATAAACGGTACTTTTCCCTGGAAAACAAGACTCGCCTGCCAACTTTTTGATGGCAGATTGCAGGAGCCACTTGGTACTATCAAACCAGCCCAAATTGGCACTGGTGCCACCATGGGACGGGTAACCATCCTGCCTATCGTAGCTTTTCATGAGCCAGCCGGTCACTCCCAGCGATAGGCCCCCACAAAAAAACCTCGGCCCGTTTCCCTGGCAAACAAAAGTAAGCTACCCCGCTTCTGGATGGCAGATTGCAGGAGCCACTTTGCACCATCAAACTAGCCCGACTTGGCACTGGTGCCACCTCTGGTCTGGGAACCATCCTGCGTATCGTGGATTCTAATTAGCCAGCCGGCCACTCCCAGCCACAGGCCCCCAAACACAAACAAAGGCGCTTTTCCCTATAAAACAAAACTCGCCTGCCAACATTTGATGGCAGATTGCAGGAGCCACTTGGTACTATCAAACCAGCCCAACATGGCACTGGTGCCACCATGGGTCTGGTCACCATCCTGCCTATCGTAGCTTTTCAGGAGCCAGCAGGTCACTCCCAGCCATAGGCCCCCAGACACAAGCCTGGACCCGTTTCCCTGGCAAACAAAAGTAAGCTGCCCCGCTTGTGGATGGCAGATTGCAGGAGCCACTTGGTACTATCAAACCAGACCAGCTTGGCACTGGTGCCACCTCTGGTCTCGGAGCCATCCTGCATATCGTGGATTCTAAGGAGCCAGCCAGCCACTCCCAGCCACAGGCCCCCAAACACAAACAACAGCGCTTTTCCCTGGAAAACAAAACTCGCCTGCCAACTTTTTGATGGCAGATTGCAGGAGCCACTTGGTACTATCAAACGAGCCCAACTTGGAACTGCTGCCACCATGGGTCTGGTCACCATCCTGCCTATCGTAGCTTTTCAGGAGCCAGCCGGTCACTCCCAGCCATAGGCCCCCAGAAAAAAACCTCGGCCCGTTTCCCTGGCAAACAAAAGTAAGCTGCCCCTCTTCTGGATGGCAGATTGCAGGAGCCACTTTGCACCATCAAACTAGCCCGAATTGGCACTGCTGCCACCTCTGGTCTGGGACCCATCCTGCGTATCCTGGATTCAAATTAGCCATCCGGCCACTGCCAGCCACAGGCCCCCAAACACAAACAACGGCGCTTTTCCCTGGAAAACAAAACTCGCCTGCCAACTTTTTGATGGCAGATTGCAGGAGCCACTTGGTACTATCAAACCAGCCCTACTTGGCACTGGTGCCACCATGGGTCTGGTAACCATCCTGCCTATCGTAGCTTTTCATGAGCCAGCCGGTCACTCCCAGCCATAGGCCCCCACAAAAATACCTCGGCCCGTTTCCCTAGCAAACAAAAGTAAGGTGCCGCGCTTCTGGATGGCAGATTGCAGGACGCACTTGGTACTATCAAACCAGCCCGACTAGGCACTGGTGCCACCTCTGGTCTGGGAACCATCCTGCGTATCGTGGATTCTAAGGAGCCAGCCGGCCACTCCCAGCCACAGGCCCCCAAACAAAAACAACGGCGCTTTTCCCTGGAAAACAAAACTCGCCTGCCAACTTTTTGATGGCACATCGCAGGAGCCACTTGGTACTATCAAATCAGCCCAACTTGGCACTGGTGCCACCATGGGTCTGGTAACCATCCTGCCTATCGTAGCTTTTCAGGAGCCAGCCGGTCACTCCCAGCCATAGGCCCCCAGAAAAAAACCTCGGCCCGTTTCCCTGGCAAACAAAAGTAAGCTACCCCGCTTCTGAATGGCAGATTGCAGGAGCCACTTTGCACCATACACTAGCCCGACTTGGCACTGGCGCCACCTCTGGTCTGGGAACCCTCCTGCGTATCGTGGATTCTAATTAGCCAGCCGGCCACTCCCAGCCACAGGCCCCCAAACAAAAACAAAGGCGCTTTTCCCTGGAAAACAAAACTCGCCTGCCAAATTTTCATGGCAGATTGCAGGAGCCACTTGGTACTATCAAACCAGCCCAACTTGGCACTGGTGCCACTATGGGTCTGGTAACCATCCTGCCTATCGTAGCTTTTCAGGAGGCAGCCGGTCACTCCCAGCCATAGGCCCCCAGACACAAATCTCGGCCCGTTTCTCTGGCAAACAAAAGTAAGCTACCCCGCTTCTGGATGGCAGATTGCAGGAAACATTTGGTACTGTCAAACGAGCCCGACTTGGCACTGGTGCCACCTTGGCTCTGGGAACCATCCTGCGTAACGTAGATTCTAAGGCGCCAGCCGGCCACTCCCAGCCACAGGCCCCCAAACACAAACAACGGTGCTTTTCCCTGGAAAACAAAACTCGCCTGCCAACATTTGATGGCAGATTGCAGGAGCCACTTGGTACTATCAAACCAGCCCAACATGGCACTGGTGCCACCATGGGTCTGGTCACCATCCTGCCTATCGTAGCTTTTCAGGAGCCAGCTGGTCACTCCCAGCCATAGGCCCCCAGACACAAACCTCGGCCCGTTTCCCTGGCAAACAAAAGTAAGCTGCATCGCTACTGGATAGCAGATTGCAGGACGCACTTGGTACTATCAACCCAACCCGACTTGGCACTGGTGCCACCTTGGGTCTGGGAACCATCCTGCATATCGTGGATTCTAAGGAGCCAGCCGGCCACTCCCAGCCACAGGCCCCCAAACAAAAACAACGGCGCTTTCCCTGGAAAACAAAACTCGCCTGCCAACTGTTTGATGGCAGATTGCAGGAGCCACTTGGTACTATCAAACCAGCCCAACTTGGCACTGGTGCCACCATGGGTCTGGTCACCATCCTGCCTATCGTAGCTTTTCAGGAGCCAGCCGGTAACTCCCAGCCATAGGCCCCCAGAAAAAACCTCGGCCTGTTTCCCTGGCAAACAAAAGTAAGCTGCCCTGCTTCTGGATGGCAGATTGCAGGAACCACTTGGTACAATCAAACCAGCCCAACTTGGCACTGGTGCCACCTCTGGTCTGGGAACCATCCTGCGTATCGTGGATTCTAAGGAGCCAGCCGGCCACTCCCAGCCACAGGCCCCCAAACACAAACAACGGCGCTTTTCCCTGGAAAACAAAACTCGCCTGCCAACTTTTTGATGGCAGATTGCAGGAGCCACTTGGTACTATCAAACCAGCCCAACTTGGCACTGGTGCCACCATGGGTCTGGTCACCATCCTGCCTATCGTAGCTTTTCAGGACCTAGCGGGTCACTCCAAGATATAGGCCCCCAGACACAAACCTCGGCCCGTTTCCCTGGCAAACAAAAGTAAGCTGCCCCGCTTCCGGATGGCAGATTGCACGATCCACTTGGTAGTATCAAAGACCCCGACTTTGCACTGGTGCCACCTTGGGTCTGGGAACCATCCTGCGTATCGTGGATTCTAATTAGCCAGCCAGCCCCTCCCAGCCACAGGCCCCCAAACACAAACAATGGCGCTTTTCCCTGGAAAACAAAACTCGCCTGCCAACATTTTGATGGCACATTGCAGGAGCCACTTGGTACTATCAAATCAGCCCAAATTGGCACTGGTGCCACCATGGGTCTGGTCATCATCCTGCCTATCATAGCTTTTCAGGAGCCAGCCGGTCACTCCCAGCCATAGGCCCCCGACACAAACCTCGGCCCGTTTCCCTGGCAAACAAAAGTAAGCTACCCCGCTTCTGGATGGCACATTGCAGGAGCCACTTTGCACCATCAAACTAGCCCGAATTGGCACTGGTGCCACCTCAGGTCTGGGAACCATGCTGCGTATCGTGGATTCTAAGGAGCCAGTCGGCCACTCCCAGCCACAGGCCCCCAAACACAAACAACGGCGCTTTTCCCTCGGAAACAAAACTCGCCTGCCAACTTTTTGATGGCAGATTGCAGGAGCCAATTGGTACTATCAAACCAGCCCGACTTGGCACTGGTGCCACCTCTGGTCTGGGAACCATCCTGCGTATCGTTGATTCTAAGGAGACAGCCGGCCACTCCCAGCCACAGGCCCCCAAACACAAACAACGGCGCTTTTCCCTGAAAAACAAAACTCGCCTGCCAACTTTTTGATGGCAGATTGCAGGAGCCACTTGGTACTATCAAACCAGCCCAACTTGGCACTGGTGCCACCATGGGTCTGGTCACCATCCTGCCTATCGTAGCTTTTCAGGAGCCAGCCGGTCACTCCCAGCCATAGGCCCCCACAAAAAAATCTCGGCCCGTTTCCCTGGCAAACAAAAGTAAGCTACCCCGCTTCTGGATGGCAGATTGCAGGAGCCACTTTGCACCATCAAACCAGCCCGACTTGGCACTGGTGCAACCTCTGGTCTGGGAACCATCCTGCGTATCGTGGATTCTAATTAGCCAGCCGGCCACTCCCAGCCACAGGCCCCCAAACACAAACAAAGGCGCTTTTCCCTATAAAACAAAACTCGCCTGCCAACATTTGATGGCAGATTGCAGGAGCCACTTGGTACTATCAAACCAGCCCAACATGGCACTGGTGCCACCGTGGGTCTGGTCACCATCCGCCCTTCGTAGCTTTTCAGGAGCCAGCCGGTCACTCCCAGCCATAGGCCCCCAGACACAAACCTCGGCCCTTTTCCCTGGCAAACAAAAGTAAGCTACCCCGCTTCTGGATGGCAGATTGCAGGAGCCACTTTGCACCATCAAACTAGCCCGAATTGGCACTGGTGCCACCTCAGGTCTGGGAACCATGCTGCGTATCGTGGATTCTAAGGAGCCAGTCGGCCACTCCCAGCCACAGGCCCCCAAACACAAACAACGGCGCTTTTCCCTGGGAAACAAAACTCGCCTGCCAACATTTTGACGGCAGATTGCAGGAGCCACTTGGTACAATCAAACCAGCCCGACTTGGCACTTGTGTCACCTCTGGTCTGGGAACCATCCTGCGTATCGTGGATTCTATGGAGCCAGCCAGCCACTCCCAGCCACAGGCCCCCAAACACAAACAAAGGCGCTTTTCCCAGGAAAACAAAACTCGCCTGCCAACTTTTTGATGGCACATCGCAGGAGCCACTTGGTACTATCAAATCAGCCCAACTTGGCACTGGTGCCACCATGGGTCTGGTCACCATCCTGCCTATCGTAGCTTTTCAGGAGCCAGCCGGTCACTCCCAGCCATAGGCCCCCAGACACAAACCTCGGCCCTTTTCCCTAGCAAACAAAAGTAAGCTACCCCGCTTCTGGATGGCAGATTGCAGGAGCCACTTTGCACCATCAAACTAGGCCGACTTGGCACTGGTGCCACCTCAGGTCTGGGAACCATGCTGCGTATCGTGGATTCTAAGGAGCCAGTCGGCCACTCCCAGCCACAGGCCCCCAAACACAAACAACAGCGCTTTTCCCTGGGAAACAAAACTCGCCTGCCAACTTTTGGATGGCAGATTGCAGGAGCCACTTGGTACTATCAAACCAGCCCAAATTGGCACTGGTGCCGCCATGGGTCTGGTCAACATCCTGCCTATCGTAGCTTTTCAGGAGCCAGCCGGTCACTCCCAGCCATAGGCCCCCAGAAAAAAACCTCGGCCCGTTTCCCTGGCAAACAAAAGTAAGCTGCCCCTCTTCTGGATGGCAGATTGCAGGAGCCACTTTGCACCATCAAACTAGCCCGACTTGGCACTGCTGCCACCTCTGGTCTGGGACCCATCCTGCGTATCCTGGATTCAAATTAGCCATCCGGCCACTGCCAGCCACAGGCCCCCAAACACAAACAACGGCGCTTTTCCCTGGAAAACAAAACTCGCCTGCCAAATTTTTGATGGCAGATTGCAGGAGCCACTTGGTACTATCAAACCAGCCCTACTTGGCACTGGTGCCACCATGGGTCTGGTAACCATCCTGCCTATCGTAGCTTTTCAGGAGCCAGCAGGTCACTCCCAGCCATAGGCCCCCACAAAAATACATCGGCCCGTTTCCCTAGCAAACAAAAGTAAGGTGCCGCGCTTCTGGATGGCAGATTGCAGGACGCACTTGGTACTATCAAACCAGCCCGACTAGGCACTGGTGCCACCTCTGGTCTGGGAACCATCCTGCGTATTGTGGATTCTAAGGAGCCAGCTGGCCACTCCCAGCCACAGGCCCCCAAACAAAAACAACGGCGCTTTTCCCTGGAAAACAAAACTCGCCTGCCAACTTTTTGATGGCAGATTGCAGGAGCCACTTGGTACTATCAAATCAGCCCAACTTGGCACTGGTGCCACCATGGGTCTGGTCACCATCCTGCCTATCGTAGCTTTTCAGGAGCCAGCCGGTCACTCCCAGCCATAGGCCCCCAGAAAAAAACCTCGGCCCGTTTCCCTGGCAAACAAAAGTAAGCTACCCCGCTTCTGAATGGCAGATTGCAGGAGCCACTTTGCACCATACACTAGCCCGACTTGGCACTGGCGCCACCTCTGGTCTGGGAACCATCCTGCGTATCGTGGATTCTAAGGAGCCAGCCGGCCACTCCCAGCCACAGGCCCCCAAACAAAAACAAAGGCGCTTTTCCCTGGAAAACAAAACTCGCCTGCCAAATTTTCATGGCAGATTGCAGGAGCCACTTGGTACTATCAAACCAGCCCAACTTGGCACTGGTGCCACCATGGGTCTGGTAACCATCCTGCCTATCGTAGCTTTTCAGGAGGCAGCCGGTCACTCCCAGCCATAGGCCCCCAGACACAAATCTCGGCCCGTTTCTCTGGCAAACAAAAGTAAGCTACCCCGCTTCTGGATGGCAGATTGCAGGAAACATTTGGTACTGTCAAACGAGCCCGACTTGGCACTGGTGCCACCTTGGCTCTGGGAACCATCCTGCGTAACGTAGATTCTAAGGCGCCAGCCGGCCACTCCCAGCCACAGGCCCCCAAACACAAACAACGGTGCTTTTCCCTGGAAAACAAAACTCGCCTGCCAACATTTGATGGCAGATTGCAGGAGCCACTTGGTACTATCAAACCAGCCCAACATGGCACTGGTGCCACCATGGGTCTGGTCACCATCCTGCCTATCGTAGCTTTTCAGGAGCCAGCTGGACACTCCCAGCCACAGGCCCCCAGACACAAACCTCGGCCCGTTTCCCTGGCAAACAAAAGTAAGCTGCATCGCTACTGGATAGCAGATTGCAGGACGCACTTGGTACTATCAACCCAACCCGACTTGGCACTGGTGCCACCTTGGGTCTGGGAACCATCCTGCATATCGTGGATTCTAAGGAGCCAGCCGGCCACTCCCAGCCACAGGCCCCCAAACAAAAACAACGGCGCTTTCCCTGGAAAACAAAACTCGCCTGCCAACTGTTTGATGGCAGATTGCAGGAGCCACTTGGTACTATCAAACCAGCCCAACTTGGCACTGGTGCCACCATGGGTCTGGTCACCATCCTGCCTATCGTAGCTTTTCAGGACCTAGCGGGTCACTCCAAGATATAGGCCCCCAGACACAAACCTCGGCCCGTTTCCCTGGCAAACAAAAGTAAGCTGCCCCGCTTCCGGATGGCAGATTGCACGATCCACTTGGTAGTATCAAAGACCCCGACTTTGCACTGGTGCCACCTTGGGTCTGGGAACCATCCTGCGTATCGTGGATTCTAATTAGCCAGCCAGCCCCTCCCAGCCACAGGCCCCCAAACACAAACAATGGCGCTTTTCCCTGGAAAACAAAACTCGCCTGCCAACATTTTGATGGCACATTGCAGGAGCCACTTGGTACTATCAAATCAGCCCAAATTGGCACTGGTGCCACCATGGGTCTGGTCATCATCCTGCCTATCGTAGCTTTTCAGGAGCCAGCCGGTCACTCCCAGCCATAGGCCCCCGACACAAACCTCGGCCCGTTTCCCTGGCAAACAAAAGTAAGCTACCCCGCTTCTGGATGGCACATTGCAGGAGCCACTTTGCACCATCAAACTAGCCCGAATTGGCACTGGTGTCACCTCAGGTCTGGGAACCATGCTGCGTATCGTGGATTCTAAGGAGCCAGTCGGCCACTCCCAGCCACAGGCCCCCAAACACAAACAACGGCGCTTTTCCCTCGGAAACAAAACTCGCCTGCCAACTTTTTGATGGCAGATTGCAGGAGCCAATTGGTACTATCAAACCAGCCCGACTTGGCACTGGTGCCACCTCTGGTGTGGGAACCATCCTGCGTATCGTTGATTCTAAGGAGCCAGCCGGCCACTCCCAGCCACAGGCCCCCAAACACAAACAACGGCGCTTTTCCCTGGAAAACAAAACTCGCCTGCCAACTTTTTGATGGCAGATTGCAGGAGCCACTTGGTACTATCAAACCAGCCCAACTTGGCACTGGTGCCACCATGGGTCTGGTCACCATCCTGCCTATCGTAGCTTTTCAGGAGCCAGCCGGTCACTCCCAGCCATAGGCCCCCACAAACAATCTCGGCCCGTTTCCCTGGCAAACAAAAGTAAGCTACCCCGCTTCTGGATGGCAGATTGCAGGAGCCACTTTGCACCATCAAACCAGCCCGACTTGGCACTGGTGCAACCTCTGGTCTGGGAACCATCCTGCGTATCGTGGATTCTAATTAGCCAGCCGGCCACTCCCAGCCACAGGCCCCCAAACACAAACAAAGGCGCTTTTCCCTATAAAACAAAATTCGCCTGCCAACATTTGATGGCAGATTGCAGGAGCCACTTGGTACTATCAAACCAGCCCAACATGGCAGTGGTGCCACCATGGGTCTGGTCACCATCCGCCCTTCGTAGCTTTTCAGGAGCCAGCCGGTCACTCCCAGCCATAGGCCCCCAGACACAAACCTCGGCCCTTTTCCCTGGCAAACAAAAGTAAGCTACCCCGCTTCTGGATGGCAGATTGCAGGAGCCACTTTGCACCATCAAACTAGCCCGAATTGGCACTGGTGCCACCTCAGGTCTGGGAACCATGCTGCGTATCGTGGATTCTAAGGAGCCAGTCGGCCACTCCCAGCCACAGGCCCCCAAACACAAACAACGGCGCTTTTCCCTGGGAAACAAAACTCGCCTGCCAACATTTTGACGGCAGATTGCAGGAGCCACTTGGTACAATCAAACCAGCCCGACTTGGCACTTGTGTCACCTCTGGTCTGGGAACCATCCTGCGTATCGTGGATTCTATGGAGCCAGCCAGCCACTCCCAGCCACAGGCCCCCAAACACAAACAATGGCGCTTTTCCCAGGAAAACAAAACTCGCCTGCCAACTTTTTGATGGCACATCGCAGGAGCCACTTGGTACTATCAAATCAGCCCAACTTGGCACTGGTGCCACCATGGGTCTGGTCACCATCCTGCCTATCGTAGCTTTTCAGGAGCCAGCCGGTCACTCCCAGCCATAGGCCCCCAGACACAAAGCTCGGCCCTTTTCCCTAGCAAACAAAAGTAAGCTACCCCGCTTCTGGATGGCAGATTGCAGGAGCCACTTTGCACCATCAAACTAGGCCGACTTGGCACTGGTGCCACCTCAGGTCTGGGAACCATGCTGCGTATCGTGGATTCTAAGGAGCCAGTCGGCCACTCCCAGCCACAGGCCCCCAAACACAAACAACAGCGCTTTTCCCTGGGAAACAAAACTCGCCTGCCAACTTTTGGATGGCAGATTGCAGGAGCCACTTGGTACTATCAAACCAGCCCAAATTGGCACTGGTGCCGCCATGGGTCTGGTCAACATCCTGCCTATCGTAGCTTTTCAAGACCTAGCCGGTCACTCCCAGCCATAGGGCACTAGACAAAAACCTCGGCCCGTTACCCTGGCAAACAAAAGTAAGCTACCCCGCTTCTGGATGGCAGATTGCAGGAGCCACTTTGCACCATCAAACTAGCCCGACTTGGCACTGGTGCCACCTCTGGTCTGGGAACCATCCTGCATATCGTGGATTCTAATTAGCCAGCCGGCCACTCGTAGCCACAGGCCCCCAAACACAAACAAATGCGCTTTTCCCTATAAAACAAAACTCGCCTGCCAACATTTGATGGCAGATTGCAGGAGCCACTTGGTACTATCAAACCAGCCCAACATGGCACTGGTGCCACCATGGGTCTGGTCACCATCCTGCCTATCGTAGCTTTTCAGGAGCCAGCAGGTCACTCCCAGCCATAGGCCCCCAGACACAAGCCTGGACCCGTTTCCCTGGCAAACAAACGTAAGCTGCCCCGCTTCTGGATGGCAGATTGCAGGAGCCACTTGGTACTATCAAACCAGACCAGCTTGGCACTGGTGCCACCTCTGGTCTCGGAGCCATCCTGCATATCGTGGATTCTAAGGAGCCAGCCAGCCACTCCCAGCCACAGGCCCCCAAACACAAACAACAGCGCTTTTCCCTGGAAAACAAACCTCGCCTGCCAACTTTTTGATGGCAGATTGCAGGAGCCACTTGGTACTATCAAATCAGCCCAACTTGGCACTGGTGCCACCATGGGTCTGGTTACCATCCTGCCTATCGTAGCTTTTCAGGAGCCAGCCGGTCACTCCCAGCCATAGGCCCCCAGAAAAAAACCTCGGCCCGTTTCCCTGGCAAACAAAAGTAAGCTACCCCGCTTCTGAATGGCAGATTGCAGGAGCCACTTTGCACCATCAAACTAGCCCGACTTGGCACTGGCGCCACCTCTGGTCTGGGAACCATCCTCCGTATCGTGGATTCTAATTAGCCAGCCGGCCACTCCCAGCCCCATCCCCCCAAACACAAACAAAGGCGCTTTTCCCTGGAAAACAAAACTCGCCTGCCAAATTTTCATGGCAAATTGCAGGAGCCACTTGGTACTATCAAACCAGCCCAACTTGGCACTGGTGCCACTATGGGTCTGGTCACCATCCTGCCTATCGTAGCTTTTCAGGAGGCAGCCGGTCACTCCCAGCCATAGGCCCCCACACACAAAGCTCGGCCCGTTTTCCTGGCAAACAAAAGTAAGCTATCCCGCTTCTGGACGGCAGATTGCTGGAACCATTTGGTACTGTCAAACGAGCCCGACTTGGCACTGGTGCCACCTTGGGTCTGGGAACAATCCTGCGTAACGTAGATTCTAAGGAGCCAGCCGCCCCCTCCCAGCCACAGGTCCCCAAACACAAACAACGGCGCTTTTCCCTGGAAAACAAAACTCGCCTGCCAACTGTTTGATGGCAGATTGCAGGAGCCACTTGGTACTATCAAACCAGCCCAACTTGGCACTGGTGCCACCATGGGTCTGGTCACCATCCTGCCTATCGTAGCTTTTCAGGAGCCAGCCGGTAACTCCCAGCCATAGGCCCCCAGAAAAAACCTCGGCCTGTTTCCCTGGCAAACAAAAGTAAGCTGCCCCGCTTCTGGATGTCAGATTGCAGGAACCACTTGGTACAATCAAACCAGCCCAACTTGGCACTGGTGCCACCTCTGGTCTGGGAACCATCCTGCGTATCGTAGCTTTTCAGGACCTAGCGGGTCACTCCAAGCTATAGGCCCCTAGACACAAACCTCGGCCCGTTTCCCTGGCAAACAAAAGTAAGCTGCCCCGCTTCCGGATGCCAGATTGCAGGAATCACTTGGTAGTATCAAACGAGCCCGACTTTGCACTGGTGCCACCTTGGGTCTGGGAACCATCCTGCGTATTGTGGATTCTAAGGAGCCAGTCGGCCACTCCCAGCCACTGGCCCCCAAACACAATAAACGGTACTTTTCCCTGGAAAACAAGACTCGCCTGCCAACTTTTTGATGGCAGATTGCAGGAGCCACTTGGTACTATCAAACCAGCCCAACTTGGCACTGGTGCCACCATGGGACGGGTAACCATCCTGCCTATCGTAGCTTTTCATGAGCCAGCCGGTCACTCCCAGCCATAGGCCCCCACAAAAAAACCTCGGCCCGTTTCCCTGGCAAACAAAAGTAAGCTACCCCGCTTCTGGATGGCAGATTGCAGGAGCCACTTTGCACCATCAAACTAGCCCGACTTGGCACTGGTGCCACCTCTGGTCTGGGAACCATCCTGCGTATCGTGGATTCTAATTAGCCAGCCGGCCACTCCCAGCCACAGGCCCCCAAACACAAACAAAGGCGCTTTTCCCTATAAAACAAAACTCGCCTGCCAACATTTGATGGCAGATTGCAGGAGCCACTTGGTACTATCAAACCAGCCCAACATGGCACTGGTGCCACCATGGGTCTGGTCACCATCCTGCCTATCGTAGCTTTTCAGGAGCCAGCAGGTCACTCCCAGCCATAGGCCCCCAGACACAAGCCTGGACCCGTTTCCCTGGCAAACAAAAGTAAGCTGCCCCGCTTCTGGATGGCAGATTGCAGGAGCCACTTGGTACTATCAAACCAGACCAGCTTGGCACTGGTGCCACCTCTGGTCTCGGAGCCATCCTGCATATCGTGGATTCTAAGGAGCCAGCCAGCCACTCCCAGTCACAGGCCCCCAAACACAAACAACAGCGCTTTTCCCTGGAAAACAAAACTCGCCTGCCAACTTTTTGATGGCAGATTGCAGGAGCCACTTGGTACTATCAAACCAGCCCAACTTGGAACTGCTGCCACCATGGGTCTGGTCACCATCCTGCCTATCGTAGCTTTTCAGGAGCCAGCCGGTCACTCCCAGCCATAGGCCCCCAGAAAAAAACCTCGGCCCGTTTCCCTGGCAAACAAAAGTAAGCTGCCCCTCTTCTGGATGGCAGATTGCAGGAGCCACTTTGCACCATCAAACTAGCCCGACTTGGCACTGCTGCCACCTCTGGTCTGGGACCCATCCTGCGTATCCTGGATTCAAACTAGCCATCCGGCCACTGCCAGCCACAGGCCCCCAAACACAAACAACGGCGCTTTTCCCTGGAAAACAAAACTCGCCTGCCAAATTTTTGATGGCAGATTGCAGGAGCCACTTGGTACTATCAAACCAGCCCTACTTGGCACTGGTGCCACCATGGGTCTGGTAACCATCCTGCCTATCGTAGCTTTTCAGGAGCCAGCCGGTCACTCCCAGCCATAGGCCCCCACAAAAAAACCTCGGCCCGTTTCCCTAGCAAACAAAAGTAAGGTGCCGCGCTTCTGGATGGCAGATTGCAGGACGCACTTGGTACTATCAAACCAGCCCGACTAGGCACTGGTGCCACCTCTGGTCTGGGAACCATCCTGCGTATCGTGGATTCTAAGGAGCCAGCCGGCCACTCCCAGCCACAGGCCCCCAAACAAAAACAACGGCGCTTTTCCCTGGAAAACAAAACTCGCCTGCCAACTTTTTGATGGCAGATTGCAGAGGCCACTTGGTACTATCAAATCAGCCCAACTTGGCACTGGTGCCACCATGGGTCTGGTAACCATCCTGCCTATCGTAGCTTTTCAGGAGCCAGCCGGTCACTCCCAGCCATAGGCCCCCAGAAAAAAACCTCGGCCCGTTTCCCTGGCAAACAAAAGTAAGCTACCCCGCTTCTGAATGGCAGATTGCAGGAGCCACTTTGCACCATACACTAGCCCGACTTGGCACTGGCGCCACTACTGGTTTGGGAACCATCCTGCGTATCGTGGATTCTAATTAGCCAGCCGGCCACTCCCAGCCACAGGCCCCCAAACAAAAACAAAGGCGCTTTTCCCTGGAAAACAAAACTCGCCTGCCAAATTTTCATGGCAGATTGCAGGAGCCACTTGGTACTATCAAACCAGCCCAACTTGGCACTGGTGCCACTATGGGTCTGGTAACCATCCTGCCTATCGTAGCTTTTCAGGAGGCAGCCGGTCACTCCCAGCCATAGGCCCCCAGACACATATCTCGGCCCGTTTCCCTGGCAAACAAAAGTAAGCTGCATCGCTACTGGATAGCAGATTGCAGGACGCACTTGGTACTATCAACCCAACCCGACTTGGCACTGGTGCCACTTTGGGTCTGGGAACCATCCTGCATATCGTGGATTCTAAGGAGCCAGCCGGCCACTCCCAGCCACAGGCCCCCAAACAAAAACAACGGCGCTTTCCCTGGAAAACAAAACTCGCCTGCCAACTGTTTGATGGCAGATTGCAGGAGCCACTTGGTACTATCAAACCAGCCCAACTTGGCACTGGTGCCACCATGGGTCTGGTCACCATCCTGCCTATCATAGCTTTTCAGGAGCCAGCCGGTAACTCCCAGCCATAGGCCCCCAGAAAAAACCTCGGCCTGTTTCCCTGGCAAACAAAAGTAAGCTGCCCTGCTTCTGGATGGCAGATTGCAGGAACCACTTGGTACAATCAAACCAGCCCGACTTGGCACTGGTGCCACCTCTGGTCTGGGAACCATCCTGCGTATCGTGGATTCTAAGGAGCCAGCCGGCCACTCCCAGCCACAGGCCCCCAAACACAAACAACGGCGCTTTTCCCTGGAAAACAAAACTCGCCTGCCAACTATTTGATGGCAGATTGCAGGAGCCACTTGGTACTATCAAACCAGCCCAACTTGGCACTGGTGCCACCATGGGTCTGGTCACCATCCTGCCTATCGTAGCTTTTCAGGACCTAGCGGGTCACTCCAAGATATAGGCCCCCAGAAAAAACCTCGGCCCCTTTCCCTGGCAAACAAAAGTAAGCTGCCCCGCTTCCGGATGGCAGATTGCACGATCCACTTGGTAGTATCAAAGACCCCGACTTTGCACTGGTGCCACCTTGGGTCTGGGAACCATCCTGCGTATCGTGGATTCTAATTAGCCAGCCAGCCCCTCCCAGCCACAGGCCCCCAAACACAAACAATGGCGCTTTTCCCTGGAAAACCAAAGTCGCCTGCCAACATTTTGATGGCACATTGCAGGAGCCACTTGGTACTATCAAATCTGCCCAAATTGGCACTGGTGCCACCATGGGTCTGGTCATCATCCTGCCTATCGTAGCTTTTCAGGAGCCAGCCGGTCACTCCCAGCCATAGGCCCCCGACACAAACCTCGGCCCGTTTCCCTGGCAAACAAAAGTAAGCTACCCCGCTTCTGGATGGCACATTGCAGGAGCCACTTTGCACCATCAAACTAGCCCGAATTGGCACTGGTGTCACCTCAGGTCTGGGAACCATGCTGCGTATCGTGGATTCTAAGGAGCCAGTCGGCCACTCCCAGCCACAGGCCCCCAAACACAAACAACGGCGCTTTTCCCTCGGAAACAAAACTCGCCTGCCAACTTTTTGATGGCAGATTGCAGGAGCCAATTGGTACTATCAAACCAGCCCGACTTGGCACTGGTGCCACCTCTGGTGTGGGAACCATCCTGCGTATCGTTGATTCTAAGGAGCCAGCCGGCCACTCCCAGCCACAGGCCCCCAAACACAAACAACGGCGCTTTTCCCTGGAAAACAAAACTCGCCTGCCAACTTTTTGATGGCAGATTGCAGGAGCCACTTGGTACTATCAAACCAGCCCAACTTGGCACTGGTGCCTCCATGGGTCTGGTCACCATCCTGCCTATTGTAGCTTTTCAGGAGCCAGCCGGTCACTCCCAGCCATAGGCCCCCACAAAAAAATCTCGGCCCGTTTCCCTGGCAAACAAAAGTAAGCTACCCCGCTTCTGGATGGCAGATTGCAGGAGCCACTTTGCACCATCAAACTGGCCCGACTTGTCACTGGTTCCACCTCTGGTCTGGGAACCATCCTGCGTATCGTGGATTCTAATTAGCCAGCCGGCCACTCCCAGCCACAGGCCCCCAAACACAAACAAAGGCGCTTTTCCCTATAAAACAAAACTCGCCTGCCAACATTTGATGGCAGATTGCAGGAGCCACTTGGTACTATCAAACCAGCCCAACATGGCACTGGTGCCACCGTGGGTCTGGTCACCATCCGCCCTTCGTAGCTTTTCAGGAGCCAGCCGGTCACTCCCAGCCATAGGCCCCCAGACACAAACCTCGGCCCTTTTCCCTGGCAAACAAAAGTAAGCTACCCCACTTCTGGATGGCAGATTGCAGGAGCCACTTTGCACCATCAAACTAGCCCGAATTGGCACTGGTGCCACCTCAGGTCTGGGAACCATGCTGCGTATCGTGGATTCTAAGGAGCCAGTCGGCCACTCCCAGCCACAGGCCCCCAAACACAAACAACGGCGCTTTTCCCTGGGAAACAAAACTCGCCTGCCAACATTTTGACGGCAGATTGCAGGAGCCACTTGGTACAATCAAACCAGCCCGACTTGGCACTTGTGTCACCTCTGGTCTGGGAACCATCCTGCGTATCGTGGATTCTATGGAGCCAGCCAGCCACTCCCAGCCACAGGCCCCCAAACACAAACAATGGCGCTTTTCCCAGGAAAACAAAACTCGCCTGCCAACTTTTTGATGGCACATCGCAGGAGCCACTTGGTACTATCAAATCAGCCCAACTTGGCACTGGTGCCACCATGGGTCTGGTCACCATACTGCCTATCGTAGCTTTTCAGGAGCCAGCCGGTCACTCCCAGCCATAGGCCCCCAGACACAAACCTCGGCCCTTTTCCCTAGCAAACAAAAGTAAGCTACCCCGCTTCTGGATGGCAGATTGCAGGAGCCACTTTGCACCATCAAACTAGGCCGACTTGGCACTGGTGCCACCTCAGGTCTGGGAACCATGCTGCGTATCGTGGATTCTAAGGAGCCAGTCGGCCACTCCCAGCCACAGGCCCCCAAACACAAACAACAGCGCTTTTCCCTGGGAAACAAAACTCGCCTGCCAACTTTTGGATGGCAGATTGCAGGAGCCACTTGGTACTATCAAACCAGCCCAAATTGGCACTGGTGCCGCCATGGGTCTGGTCAACATCCTGCCTATCGTAGCTTTTCAAGACCTAGCCGGTCACTCCCAGCCATAGGGCACTAGACAAAAACCTCGGCCCGTTACCCTGGCAAACAAAAGTAAGCTACCCCGCTTCTGGATGGCAGATTGCAGGAGCCACTTGGTACTATCAAACCAGCCCAACTTGGCACTGGTGCCACCTTGGGTCTGGGAACCATGCTGCGTATCGTGGATTCTAAGGAGCCAGTCGGCCACTCCCAGCCACAGGCCCCCAAACACAAACAACGGCGCTTTTCCCTGGAAAACAAAACTCGCCTGCCAACTTTTTGATGGCAGATTGCAGGAGCCACTTGGTACTATCAAACCAGCCCAACTTGGCACTGGTGCCACCATGGGTCTGGTAACCATCCTGCCTATCGTAGCTTTTCAGGAGCCAGCCGGTCACTCCCAGCCATAGGCCCCCACAAAAAAACCTCGGCCCGTTTCCCTGGCAAACAAAAGTAAGCTACCCCGCTTCTGGATGGCAGATTGCAGGAGCCACTTTGCACCATCAAACTAGCCCGACTTGGCGCTGGTGCCACCTCTGGTCTGGGAACCATCCTGCGTATCGTGGATTCTAATTAGCGAGCCGGCCACTCCTAGCCACAGGCCCCCAAACACAAACAAATGCGCTTTTCCCTATAAAACAAAACTCGCCTGCCAACATTTGATGGCAGATTGCAGGAGCCACTTGGTACTATCAAACCAGCCCAACATGGCACTGGTGCCACCATGGGTCTGGTCACCATCCTGCCTATCGTAGCTTTTCAGGAGCCAGCCGGTCACTCCCAGCCATAGGCCCCCAGACACAAGCCTGGACCCGTTTCTCTGGCAAACAAAAGTAAGCTACCCCGCTTCTGGATGGCAGATTGCAGGAGCCACTTGGTACTATCAAACCAGACCAGCTTGGCACTGGTGCCACCTCTGGTCTCGGAGCCATCCTGCATATCGTGGATTCTAAGGAGCCAGCCAGCCACTCCCAGCCACAGGCCCCCAAACACAAACAACAGCGCTTTTCCCTGGAAAACAAACCTCGCCTGCCAACTTTTTGATGGCAGATTGCAGGAGCCACTTGGTACTATCAAATCAGCCCAACTTGGCACTGGTGCCACCATGGGTCTGGTAACCATCCTGCCTATCGTAGCTTTTCAGGAGCCAGCCGGTCACTCCCAGCCATAGGCCCCCAGAAAAAAACCTCGGCCCGTTTCCCTGGCAAACAAAAGTAAGCTACCCCGCTTCTGAATGGCAGATTGCAGGAGCCACTTTGCACCATCAAACTAGCCCGACTTGGCACTGGCGCCACCTCTGGTCTGGGAACCATCCTCCGTATCGTGGATTCTAATTAGCCAGCCGGCCACTCCCAGCCCCATCCCCCCAAACACAAACAAAGGCGCTTTTCCCTGGAAAACAAAACTCGCCTGCCAAATTTTCATGGCAAATTGCAGGAGCCACTTGGTACTATCAAACCAGCCCAACTTGGCACTGGTGCCACCATGGGTCTGGTCACCATCCTGCCTATCGTAGCTTTTCAGGAGCCAGCCGGTCACTCCCAGCCATAGGCCCCCACACACAAAGCTCGGCCCGTTTCCCTGGCAAACAAAAGTAAGCTACCCCGCTTCTGGATGGCAGATTGCAGGAACCATTTGGTACTGTCAAACGAGCCCGACTTGGCACTGGTGCCACCTCTGGTCTGGGAACAATCCTGCGTAACGTAGATTCTAAGGAGCCAGCCGGCCACTCCCAGCCACAGGCCCCCAAACACAAACAACGGTGCTTTTCCCTGGAAAACAAAACTCGCCTGCCAACATTTGATGGCAGATTGCAGGAGCCACTTGGTACTATCAAACCAGCCCAACATGGCACTGGTGCCACCATGGGTCTGGTCACCATCCTGCCTATCGTAGCTTTTCAGGAGCCAGCTGGTCACTCCCAGCCATAGGCCCCCAGACACAAACCTCAGCCCGTTTCCCTGGCAAAAAAAAGTAAGCTGCACCGCTACTGGATGGCAGATTGCAGGACGCACTTGGTACTATCAACCCAACCCGACTTGGCACTGGTGCCACCTTGGGTCTGGGAACCATCCTGCATATCGTGGATTCTAAGGAGCCAGCCGGCCACTCCCAGCCACAGGCCCCCAAACAAAAACAACGGCGCTTTCCCTGGAAAACAAAACTCGCCTGCCAACTGTTTGATGGCAGATTGCAGGAGCCACTTGGTACTATCAAACCAGCCCAACTTGGCACTGGTGCCACCATGGGTCTGGTCACCATCCTGCCTATCGTAGCTTTTCAGGAGCCAGCCGGTAACTCCCAGCCATAGGCCCCCAGAAAAAACCTCGGCCTGTTTCCCTGGCAAACAAAAGTAAGCTGCCCTGCTTCTGGATGGCAGATTGCAGGAACCACTTGGTACAATCAAACCAGCCCAACTTGGCACTGGTGCCACCTCTGGTCTGGGAACCATCCTGCGTATCGTGGATTCTAAGGAGCCAGCCGGCCACTCCCAGCCACAGGCCCCCAAACACAAACAACGGCGCTTTTCCCTGGAAAACAAAACTCGCCTGCCAACTTTTTGATGGCAGATTGCAGGAGCCACTTGGTACTATCAAACCAGCCCAACTTGGCACTGGTGCCACCATGGGTCTGGTCACCATCCTGCCTATCGTAGCTTTTCAGGACCTAGCGGGTCACTCCAAGATATAGGCCCCCAGACACAAACCTCGGCCCGTTACCCTGGCAAACAAAAGTAAGCTGCCCCGCTTCCGGATGGCAGATTGCACGATCCACTTGGTAGTATCAAAGACCCCGACTTTGCACTGGTGCCACCTTGGGTCTGGGAACCATCCTGCGTATCGTGGATTCTAATTAGCCAGCCAGCCCCTCCCAGCCACAGGCCCCCAAACACAAACAATGGCGCTTTTCCCTGGAAAACAAAACTCGCCTGCCAACATTTTGATGGCACATTGCAGGAGCCACTTGGTACTATCAAATCAGCCCAAATTGGCACTGGTGCCACCATGGGTCTGGTCATCATCCTGCCTATCATAGCTTTTCAGGAGCCAGCCGGTCACTCCCAGCCATAGGCCCCCGACACAAACCTCGGCCCGTTTCCCTGGCAAACAAAAGTAAGCTACCCCGCTTCTGGATGGCACATTGCAGGAGCCACTTTGCACCATCAAACTAGCCCGAATTGGCACTGGTGCCACCTCAGGTCTGGGAACCATGCTGCGTATCGTGGATTCTAAGGAGCCAGTCGGCCACTCCCAGCCACAGGCCCCCAAACACAAACAACGGCGCTTTTCCCTCGGAAACAAAACTCGCCTGCCAACTTTTTGATGGCAGATTGCAGGAGCCAATTGGTACTATCAAACCAGCCCGACTTGGCACTGGTGCCACCTCTGGTCTGGGAACCATCCTGCGTATCGTTGATTCTAAGGAGCCAGCCGGCCACTCCCAGCCACAGGCCCCCAAACACAAACAACGGCGCTTTTCCCTGGAAAACAAAACTCGCCTGCCAACTTTTTGATGGCAGATTGCAGGAGCCACTTGGTACTATCAAACCAGCCCAACTTGGCACTGGTGCCACCATGGGTCTGGTCACCATCCTGCCTATCGTAGCTTTTCAGGAGCCAGCCGGTCACTCCCAGCCATAGGCCCCCACAAAAAAATCTCGGCCCGTTTCCCTGGCAAACAAAAGTAAGCTACCCCGCTTCTGGATGGCAGATTGCAGGAGCCACTTTGCACCATCAAACCAGCCCGACTTGGCACTGGTGCAACCTCTGGTCTGGGAACCATCCTGCGTATCGTGGATTCTAATTAGCCAGCCGGCCACTCCCAGCCACAGGCCCCCAAACACAAACAAAGGCGCTTTTCCCTATAAAACAAAACTCGCCTGCCAACATTTGATGGCAGATTGCAGGAGCCACTTGGTACTATCAAACCAGCCCAACATGGCACTGGTGCCACCGTGGGTCTGGTCACCATCCGCCCTTCGTAGCTTTTCAGGAGCCAGCCGGTCACTCCCAGCCATAGGCCCCCAGACACAAACCTCGGCCCTTTTCCCTGGCAAACAAAAGTAAGCTACCCCGCTTCTGGATGGCAGATTGCAGGAGCCACTTTGCACCATCAAACTAGCCCGAATTGGCACTGGTGCCACCTCAGGTCTGGGAACCATGCTGCGTATCGTGGATTCTAAGGAGCCAGTCGGCCACTCCCAGCCACAGGCCCCCAAACACAAACAACGGCGCTTTTCCCTGGGAAACAAAACTCGCCTGCCAACATTTTGACGGCAGATTGCAGGAGCCACTTGGTACAATCAAACCAGCCCGACTTGGCACTTGTGTCACCTCTGGTCTGGGAACCATCCTGCGTATCGTGGATTCTATGGAGCCAGCCAGCCACTCCCAGCCACAGGCCCCCAAACACAAACAATGGCGCTTTTCCCAGGAAAACAAAACTCGCCTGCCAACTTTTTGATGGCACATCGCAGGAGCCACTTGGTACTATCAAATCAGCCCAACTTGGCACTGGTGCCACCATGGGTCTGGTCACCATCCTGCCTATCGTAGCTTTTCAGGAGCCAGCCGGTCACTCCCAGCCATAGGCCCCCAGACACAAACCTCGGCCCTTTTCCCTAGCAAACAAAAGTAAGCTACCCCGCTTCTGGATGGCAGATTGCAGGAGCCACTTTGCACCATCAAACTAGGCCGACTTGGCACTGGTGCCACCTCAGGTCTGGGAACCATGCTGCGTATCGTGGATTCTAAGGAGCCAGTCGGCCACTCCCAGCCACAGGCCCCCAAACACAAACAACAGCGCTTTTCCCTGGGAAACAAAACTCGCCTGCCAACTTTTGGATGGCAGATTGCAGGAGCCACTTGGTACTATCAAACCAGCCCAAATTGGCACTGGTGCCGCCATGGGTCTGGTCAACATCCTGCCTATCGTAGCTTTTCAGGAGCCAGCCGGTCACTCCCAGCCATAGGCCCCCAGAAAAAAACCTCGGCCCGTTTCCCTGGCAAACAAAAGTAAGCTGCCCCTCTTCTGGATGGCAGATTGCAGGAGCCACTTTGCACCATCAAACTAGCCCGACTTGGCACTGCTGCCACCTCTGGTCTGGGACCCATCCTGCGTATCCTGGATTCAAATTAGCCATCCGGCCACTGCCAGCCACAGGCCCCCAAACACAAACAACGGCGCTTTTCCCTGGAAAACAAAACTCGCCTGCCAAATTTTTGATGGCAGATTGCAGGAGCCACTTGGTACTATCAAACCAGCCCTACTTGGCACTGGTGCCACCATGGGTCTGGTAACCATCCTGCCTATCGTAGCTTTTCAGGAGCCAGCAGGTCACTCCCAGCCATAGGCCCCCACAAAAATACATCGGCCCGTTTCCCTAGCAAACAAAAGTAAGGTGCCGCGCTTCTGGATGGCAGATTGCAGGACGCACTTGGTACTATCAAACCAGCCCGACTAGGCACTGGTGCCACCTCTGGTCTGGGAACCATCCTGCGTATTGTGGATTCTAAGGAGCCAGCCGGCCACTCCCAGCCACAGGCCCCCAAACAAAAACAACGGCGCTTTTCCCTGGAAAACAAAACTCGCCTGCCAACTTTTTGATGGCAGATTGCAGGAGCCACTTGGTACTATCAAATCAGCCCAACTTGGCACTGGTGCCACCATGGGTCTGGTAACCATCCTGCCTATCGTAGCTTTTCAGGAGCCAGCCGGTCACTCCCAGCCATAGGCCCCCACAAAAAAACCTCGGCCCGTTTCCCTGGCAAACAAAAGTAAGCTACCCCGCTTCTGAATGGCAGATTGCAGGAGCCACTTTGCACCATACACTAGCCCGACTTGGCACTGGCGCCACCTCTGGTCTGGGAACCATCCTGCGTATCGTGGATTCTAATTAGCCAGCCGGCCACTCCCAGCCACAGGCCCCCAAACAAAAACAAAGGCGCTTTTCCCTGGAAAACAAAACTCGCCTGCCAAATTTTCATGGCAGATTGCAGGAGCCACTTGGTACTATCAAACCAGCCCAACTTGGCACTGGTGCCACCATGGGTCTGGTAACCATCCTGCCTATCGTAGCTTTTCAGGAGGCAGCCGGTCACTCCCAGCCATAGGCCCCCAGACACAAATCTCGGCCCGTTTCTCTGGCAAACAAAAGTAAGCTACCCCGCTTCTGGATGGCAGATTGCAGGAAACATTTGGTACTGTCAAACGAGCCCGACTTGGCACTGGTGCCACCTTGGCTCTGGGAACCATCCTGCGTAACGTAGATTCTAAGGCGCCAGCCGGCCACTCCCAGCCACAGGCCCCCAAACACAAACAACGGTGCTTTTCCCTGGAAAACAAAACTCGCCTGCCAACATTTGATGGCAGATTGCAGGAGCCACTTGGTACTATCAAACCAGCCCAACATGGCACTGGTGCCACCATGGGTCTGGTCACCATCCTGCCTATCGTAGCTTTTCAGGAGCCAGCTGGTCACTCCCAGCCACAGGCCCCCAGACACAAACCTCGGCCCGTTTCCCTGGCAAACAAAAGTAAGCTGCATCGCTACTGGATAGCAGATTGCAGGACGCACTTGGTACTATCAACCCAACCCGACTTGGCACTGGTGCCACCTTGGGTCTGGGAACCATCCTGCATATCGTGGATTCTAAGGAGCCAGCCGGCCACTCCCAGCCACAGGCCCCCAAACAAAAACAACGGCGCTTTCCCTGGAAAACAAAACTCGCCTGCCAACTGTTTGATGGCAGATTGCAGGAGCCACTTGGTACTATCAAACCAGCCCAACTTGGCACTGGTGCCACCATGGGTCTGGTCACCATCCTGCCTATCGTAGCTTTTCAGGACCTAGCGGGTCACTCCAAGATATAGGCCCCCAGACACAAACCTCGGCCCGTTTCCCTGGCAAACAAAAGTAAGTTGCCCCGCTTCCGGATGGCAGATTGCACGATCCACTTGGTAGTATCAAAGACCCCGACTTTGCACTGGTGCCACCTTGGGTCTGGGAACCATCCTGCGTATCGTGGATTCTAATTAGCCAGCCAGCCCCTCCCAGCCACAGGCCCCCAAACACAAACAATGGCGCTTTTCCCTGGAAAACAAAACTCGCCTGCCAACATTTTGATGGCACATTGCAGGAGCCACTTGGTACTATCAAATCAGCCCAAATTGGCACTGGTGCCACCATGGGTCTGGTCATCATCCTGCCTATCGTAGCTTTTCAGGAGCCAGCCGGTCACTCCCAGCCATAGGCCCCCGACACAAACCTCGGCCCGTTTCCCTGGCAAACAAAAGTAAGCTACCCCGCTTCTGGATGGCACATTGCAGGAGCCACTTTGCACCATCAAACTAGCCCGAATTGGCACTGGTGTCACCTCAGGTCTGGGAACCATGCTGCGTATCGTGGATTCTAAGGAGCCAGTCGGCCACTCCCAGCCACAGGCCCCCAAACACAAACAACGGCGCTTTTCCCTCGGAAACAAAACTCGCCTGCCAACTTTTTGATGGCAGATTGCAGGAGCCAATTGGTACTATCAAACCAGCCCGACTTGGCACTGGTGCCACCTCTGGTCTGGGAACCATCCTGCGTATCGTTGATTCTAAGGAGCCAGCCGGCCACTCCCAGCCACAGGCCCCCAAACACAAACAACGGCGCTTTTCCCTGGAAAACAAAACTCGCCTGCCAACTTTTTGATGGCAGATTGCAGGAGCCACTTGGTACTATCAAACCAGCCCAACTTGGCACTGGTGCCACCATGGGTCTGGTCACCATCCTGCCTATCGTAGCTTTTCAGGAGCCAGCCGGTCCCTCCCAGCCATAGGCCCCCACAAACAATCTCGGCCCGTTTCCCTGGCAAACAAAAGTAAGCTACCCCGCTTCTGGATGGCAGATTGCAGGAGCCACTTTGCACCATCAAACCAGCCCGACTTGGCACTGGTGCAACCTCTGGTCTGGGAACCATCCTGCGTATCGTGGATTCTAATTAGCCAGCCGGCCACTCCCAGCCACAGGCCCCCAAACACAAACAAAGGCGCTTTTCCCTATAAAACAAAACTCGCCTGCCAACATTTGATGGCAGATTGCAGGAGCCACTTGGTACTATCAAACCAGCCCAACATGGCAGTGGTGCCACCATGGGTCTGGTCACCATCCGCCCTTCGTAGCTTTTCAGGAGCCAGCCGGTCACTCCCAGCCATAGGCCCCCAGACACAAACCTCGGCCCTTTTCCCTGGCAAACAAAAGTAAGCTACCCCGCTTCTGGATGGCAGATTGCAGGAGCCACTTTGCATCATCAAACTAGCCCGAATTGGCACTGGTGCCACCTCAGGTCTGGGAACCATGCTGCGTATCGTGGATTCTAAGGAGCCAGTCGGCCACTCCCAGCCACAGGCCCCCAAACACAAACAACGGCGCTTTTCCCTGGGAAACAAAACTCGCCTGCCAACATTTTGACGGCAGATTGCAGGAGCCACTTGGTACAATCAAACCAGCCCGACTTGGCACTTGTGTCACCTCTGGTCTGGGAACCATCCTGCGTATCGTGGATTCTATGGAGCCAGCCAGCCACTCCCAGCCACAGGCCCCCAAACACAAACAATGGCGCTTTTCCCTGGAAAACAAACCTCGCCTGCCAACTTTTTGATGGCACATCGCAGGAGCCACTTGGTACTATCAAATCAGCCCAACTTGGCACTGGTGCCACCATGGGTCTGGTCACCATCCTGCCTATCGTAGCTTTTCAGGAGCCAGCCGGTCACTCCCAGCCATAGGCCCCCAGACACAAACCTCGGCCCTTTTCCCTAGCAAACAAAAGTAAGCTACCCCGCTTCTGGATGGCAGATTGCAGGAGCCACTTTGCACCATCAAACTAGGCCGACTTGGCACTGGTGCCACCTCAGGTCTGGGAACCATGCTGCGTATCGTGGATTCTAAGGAGCCAGTCGGCCACTCCCAGCCACAGGCCCCCAAACACAAACAACAGCGCTTTTCCCTGGGAAACAAAACTCGCCTGCCAACTTTTGGATGGCAGATTGCAGGAGCCACTTGGTACTATCAAACCAGCCCAAATTGGCACTGGTGCCGCCATGGGTCTGGTCAACATCCTGCCTATCGTAGCTTTTCAAGACCTAGCCGGTCACTCCCAGCCATAGGGCACTAGACAAAAACCTCGGCCCGTTACCCTGGCAAACAAAAGTAAGCTACCCCGCTTCTGGATGGCAGATTGCAGGAGCCACTTGGTACTATCAAACCAGCCCAACTTGGCACTGGTGCCACCTTGGGTCTGGGAACCATGCTGCGTATCGTGGATTCTAAGGAGCCAGTCGGCCACTCCCAGCCACAGGCCCCCAAACACAAACAACGGCGCTTTTCCCTGGAAAACAAAACTCGCCTGCCAACATTTTGATGGCAGATTGCAGGAGCCACTTGGTACTATCAAACCAGCCCAACTTGGCACTGGTGCCACCATGGGTCTGGTAACCATCCTGCCTATCGTAGCTTTTCATGAGCCAGCCGGTCACTCCCAGCCATAGGCCCCCACAAAAAAACCTCGGCCCGTTTCCCTGGCAAACAAAAGTAAGCTACCCCGCTTCTGGATGGCAGATTGCAGGAGCCACTTTGCACCATCAAACTAGCCCGACTTGGCACTGGTGCCACCTCTGGTCTGGGAACCATCCTGCGTATCGTGGATTCTAATTAGCCAGCCGGCCACTCCTAGCCACAGGCCCCCAAACACAAACAAATGCGCTTTTCCCTATAAAACAAAACTCGCCTGCCAACATTTGATGGCAGATTGCAGGAGCCACTTGGTACTATCAAACCAGCCCAACATGGCACTGGTGCCACCATGGGTCTGGTCACCATCCTGCCTATCGTAGCTTTTCAGGAGCCAGCAGGTCACTCCCAGCCATAGGCCCCCAGACACAAGCCTGGACCCGTTTCCCTGGCAAACAAACGTAAGCTGCCCCGCTTCTGGATGGCAGATTGCAGGAGCCACTTGGTACTATCAAACCAGACCAGCTTGGCACTGGTGCCACCTCTGGTCTCGGAGCCATCCTGCATATCGTGGATTCTAAGGAGCCAGCCAGCCACTCCCAGCCACAGGCCCCCAAACACAAACAACAGCGCTTTTCCCTGGAAAACAAACCTCGCCTGCCAACTTTTTGATGGCAGATTGCAGGAGCCACTTGGTACTATCAAATCAGCCCAACTCGGCACTGGTGCCACCATGGGTCTGGTTACCATCCTGCCTATCGTAGCTTTTCAGGAGCCAGCCGGTCACTCCCAGCCATAGGCCCCCAGAAAAAAACCTCGGCCCGTTTCCCTGGCAAACAAAAGTAAGCTACCCCGCTTCTGAATGGCAGATTGCAGGAGCCACTTTGCACCATCAAACTAGCCCGACTTGGCACTGGCGCCACCTCTGGTCTGGGAACCATCCTCCGTATCGTGGATTCTAATTAGCCAGCCGGCCACTCCCAGCCCCATCCCCCCAAACACAAACAAAGGCGCTTTTCCCTGGAAAACAAAACTCGCCTGCCAAATTTTCATGGCAAATTGCAGGAGCCACTTGGTACTATCAAACCAGCCCAACTTGGCACTGGTGCCACTATGGGTCTGGTCACCATCCTGCCTATCGTAGCTTTTCAGGAGGCAGCCGGTCACTCCCAGCCATAGGCCCCCACACACAAAGCTCGGCCCGTTTTCCTGGCAAACAAAAGTAAGCTATCCCGCTTCTGGATGGCAGATTGCAGGAACCATTTGGTACTGTCAAACGAGCCCGACTTGGCACTGGTGCCACCTTGGGTCTGGGAACAATCCTGCGTAACGTAGATTCTAAGGAGCCAGCCGCCCCCTCCCAGCCACAGGCCCCCAAACACAAACAACGGCGCTTTTCCCTGGAAAACAAAACTCGCCTGCCAACTGTTTGATGGCAGATTGCAGGAGCCACTTGGTACTATCAAACCAGCCCAACTTGGCACTGGTGCCACCATGGGTCTGGTCACCATCCTGCCTATCGTAGCTTTTCAGGAGCCAGCCGGTAACTCCCAGCCATAGGCCCCCAGAAAAAACCTCGGCCTGTTTCCCTGGCAAACAAAAGTAAGCTGCCCCGCTTCTGGATGTCAGATTGCAGGAACCACTTGGTACAATCAAACCAGCCCAACTTGGCACTGGTGCCACCTCTGGTCTGGGAACCATCCTGCGTATCGTAGCTTTTCAGGACCTAGCGGGTCACTCCAAGCTATAGGCCCCTAGACACAAACCTCGGCCCGTTTCCCTGGCAAACAAAAGTAAGCTGCCCCGCTTCCGGATGCCAGATTGCAGGAATCACTTGGTAGTATCAAACGAGCCCGACTTTGCACTGGTGCCACCTTGGGTCTGGGAACCATCCTGCGTATTGTGGATTCTAAGGAGCCAGTCGGCCACTCCCAGCCACTGGCCCCCAAACACAATAAACGGTACTTTTCCCTGGAAAACAAGACTCGCCTGCCAACTTTTTGATGGCAGATTGCAGGAGCCACTTGGTACTATCAAACCAGCCCAACTTGGCACTGGTGCCACCATGCGACGGGTAACCATCCTGCCTATCGTAGCTTTTCATGAGCCAGCCGGTCACTCCCAGCCATAGGCCCCCACAAAAAAACCTCGGCCCGTTTCCCTGGCAAACAAAAGTAAGCTACCCCGCTTCTGGATGGCAGATTGCAGGAGCCACTTTGCACCATCAAACTAGCCCGACTTGGCACTGGTGCCACCTCTGGTCTGGGAACCATCCTGCGTATCGTGGATTCTAATTAGCCAGCCGGCCACTCCCAGCCACAGGCCCCCAAACACAAACAAAGGCGCTTTTCCCTATAAAACAAAACTCGCCTGCCAACATTTGATGGCAGATTGCAGGAGCCACTTGGTACTATCAAACCAGCCCAACATGGCACTGGTGCCACCATGGGTCTGGTCACCATCCTGCCTATCGTAGCTTTTCAGGAGCCAGCAGGTCACTCCCAGCCATAGGCCCCCAGACACAAGCCTGGACCCGTTTCCCTGGCAAACAAAAGTAAGCTGCCCCGCTTCTGGATGGCAGATTGCAGGAGCCACTTGGTACTATCAAACCAGACCAGCTTGGCACTGGTGCCACCTCTGGTCTCGGAGCCATCCTGCATATCGTGGATTCTAAGGAGCCAGCCAGCCACTCCCAGTCACAGGCCCCCAAACACAAACAACAGCGCTTTTCCCTGGAAAACAAAACTCGCCTGCCAACTTTTTGATGGCAGATTGCAGGAGCCACTTGGTACTATCAAACCAGCCCAACTTGGAACTGCTGCCACCATGGGTCTGGTCACCATCCTGCCTATCGTAGCTTTTCAGGAGCCAGCCGGTCACTCCCAGCCATAGGCCCCCAGAAAAAAACCTCGGCCCGTTTCCCTGGCAAACAAAAGTAAGCTGCCCCTCTTCTGGATGGCAGATTGCAGGAGCCACTTTGCACCATCAAACTAGCCCGACTTGGCACTGCTGCCACCTCTGGTCTGGGACCCATCCTGCGTATCCTGGATTCAAACTAGCCATCCGGCCACTGCCAGCCACAGGCCCCCAAACACAAACAACGGCGCTTTTCCCTGGAAAACAAAACTCGCCTGCCAACTTTTTGATGGCAGATTGCAGGAGCCACTTGGTACTATCAAATCAGCCCAACTTGGCACTGGTGCCACCATGGGTCTGGTAACCATCCTGCCTATCGTAGCTTTTCAGGAGCCAGCCGGTCACTCCCAGCCATAGGCCCCCAGAAAAAAACCTCGGCCCGTTTCCCTGGCAAACAAAAGTAAGCTACCCCGCTTCTGAATGGCAGATTGCAGGAGCCACTTTGCACCATACACTAGCCCGACTTGGCACTGGCGCCACTACTGGTTTGGGAACCATCCTGCGTATCGTGGATTCTAATTAGCCAGCCGGCCACTCCCAGCCACAGGCCCCCAAACAAAAACAAAGGCGCTTTTCCCTGGAAAACAAAACTCGCCTGCCAAATTTTCATGGCAGATTGCAGGAGCCACTTGGTACTATCAAACCAGCCCAACTTGGCACTGGTGCCACTATGGGTCTGGTAACCATCCTGCCTATCGTAGCTTTTCAGGAGGCAGCCGGTCACTCCCAGCCATAGGCCCCCAGACACATATCTCGGCCCGTTTCCCTGGCAAACAAAAGTAAGCTGCATCGCTACTGGATAGCAGATTGCAGGACGCACTTGGTACTATCAACCCAACCCGACTTGGCACTGGTGCCACTTTGGGTCTGGGAACCATCCTGCATATCGTGGATTCTAAGGAGCCAGCCGGCCACTCCCAGCCACAGGCCCCCAAACAAAAACAACGGCGCTTTCCCTGGAAAACAAAACTCGCCTGCCAACTGTTTGATGGCAGATTGCAGGAGCCACTTGGTACTATCAAACCAGCCCAACTTGGCACTGGTGCCACCATGGGTCTGGTCACCATCCTGCCTATCATAGCTTTTCAGGAGCCAGCCGGTAACTCCCAGCCATAGGCCCCCAGAAAAAACCTCGGCCTGTTTCCCTGGCAAACAAAAGTAAGCTGCCCTGCTTCTGGATGGCAGATTGCAGGAACCACTTGGTACAATCAAACCAGCCCGACTTGGCACTGGTGCCACCTCTGGTCTGGGAACCATCCTGCGTATCGTGGATTCTAAGGAGCCAGCCGGCCACTCCCAGCCACAGGCCCCCAAACACAAACAACGGCGCTTTTCCCTGGAAAACAAAACTCGCCTGCCAACTATTTGATGGCAGATTGCAGGAGCCACTTGGTACTATCAAACCAGCCCAACTTGGCACTGGTGCCACCATGGGTCTGGTCACCATCCTGCCTATCGTAGCTTTTCAGGACCTAGCGGGTCACTCCAAGATATAGGCCCCCAGAAAAAAACCTCGGCCCCTTTCCCTGGCAAACAAAAGTAAGCTGCCCCGCTTCCGGATGGCAGATTGCACGATCCACTTGGTAGTATCAAAGACCCCGACTTTGCACTGGTGCCACCTTGGGTCTGGGAACCATCCTGCGTATCGTGGATTCTAGTTAGCCAGCCAGCCCCTCCCAGCCACAGGCCCCCAAACACAAACAATGGCGCTTTTCCCTGGAAAACCAAAGTCGCCTGCCAACATTTTGATGGCACATTGCAGGAGCCACTTGGTACTATCAAATCTGCCCAAATTGGCACTGGTGCCACCATGGGTCTGGTCATCATCCTGCCTATCGTAGCTTTTCAGGAGCCAGCCGGTCACTCCCAGCCATAGGCCCCCGACACAAACCTCGGCCCGTTTCCCTGGCAAACAAAAGTAAGCTACCCCGCTTCTGGATGGCACATTGCAGGAGCCACTTTGCACCATCAAACTAGCCCGAATTGGCACTGGTGTCACCTCAGGTCTGGGAACCATGCTGCGTATCGTGGATTCTAAGGAGCCAGTCGGCCACTCCCAGCCACAGGCCCCCAAACACAAACAACGGCGCTTTTCCCTCGGAAACAAAACTCGCCTGCCAACTTTTTGATGGCAGATTGCAGGAGCCAATTGGTACTATCAAACCAGCCCGACTTGGCACTGGTGCCACCTCTGGTCTGGGAACCATCCTGCGTATCGTTGATTCTAAGGAGCCAGCCGGCCACTCCCAGCCACAGGCCCCCAAACACAAACAACGGCGCTTTTCCCTGGAAAACAAAACTCGCCTGCCAACTTTTTGATGGCAGATTGCAGGAGCCACTTGGTACTATCAAACCAGCCCAACTTGGCACTGGTGCCACCATGGGTCTGGTCACCATCCTGCCTATTGTAGCTTTTCAGGAGGCAGCCGGTCACTCCCAGCCATAGGCCCCCACAAAAAAATCTCGGCCCGTTTCCCTGGCAAACAAAAGTAAGCTACCCCGCTTCTGGATGGCAGATTGCAGGAGCCACTTTGCACCATCAAACTGGCCCGACTTGTCACTGGTTCCACCTCTGGTCTGGGAACCATCCTGCGTATCGTGGATTCTAATTAGCCAGCCGGCCACTCCCAGCCACAGGCCCCCAAACACAAACAAAGGCGCTTTTCCCTATAAAACAAAACTCGCCTGCCAACATTTGATGGCAGATTGCAGGAGCCACTTGGTACTATCAAACCAGCCCAACATGGCACTGGTGCCACCGTGGGTCTGGTCACCATCCGCCCTTCGTAGCTTTTCAGGAGCCAGCCGGTCACTCCCAGCCATAGGCCCCCAGACACAAACCTCGGCCCTTTTCCCTGGCAAACAAAAGTAAGCTACCCCGCTTCTGGATGGCAGATTGCAGGAGCCACTTTGCACCATCAAACTAGCCCGAATTGGCACTGGTGCCACCTCAGGTCTGGGAACCATGCTGCGTATCGTGGATTCTAAGGAGCCAGTCGGCCACTCCCAGCCACAGGCCCCCAAACACAAACAACGGCGCTTTTCCCTGGGAAACAAAACTCGCCTGCCAACATTTTGACGGCAGATTGCAGGAGCCACTTGGTACAATCAAACCAGCCCGACTTGGCACTTGTGTCACCTCTGGTCTGGGAACCATCCTGCGTATCGTGGATTCTATGGAGCCAGCCAGCCACTCCCAGCCACAGGCCCCCAAACACAAACAATGGCGCTTTTCCCAGGAAAACAAAACTCGCCTGCCAACTTTTTGATGGCACATCGCAGGAGCCACTTGGTACTATCAAATCAGCCCAACTTGGCACTGGTGCCACCATGGGTCTGGTCACCATACTGCCTATCGTAGCTTTTCAGGAGCCAGCCGGTCACTCCCAGCCATAGGCCCCCAGACACAAACCTCGGCCCTTTTCCCTAGCAAACAAAAGTAAGCTACCCCGCTTCTGGATGGCAGATTGCAGGAGCCACTTTGCACCATCAAACTAGGCCGACTTGGCACTGGTGCCACCTCAGGTCTGGGAACCATGCTGCGTATCGTGGATTCTAAGGAGCCAGTCGGCCACTCCCAGCCACAGGCCCCCAAACACAAACAACAGCGCTTTTCCCTGGGAAACAAAACTCGCCTGCCAACTTTTGGATGGCAGATTGCAGGAGCCACTTGGTACTATCAAACCAGCCCAAATTGGCACTGGTGCCGCCATGGGTCTGGTCAACATCCTGCCTATCGTAGCTTTTCAAGACCTAGCCGGTCACTCCCAGCCATAGGGCACTAGACAAAAACCTCGGCCCGTTACCCTGGCAAACAAAAGTAAGCTACCCCGCTTCTGGATGGCAGATTGCAGGAGCCACTTGGTACTATCAAACCAGCCCAACTTGGCACTGGTGCCACCTTGGGTCTGGGAACCATGCTGCGTATCGTGGATTCTAAGGAGCCAGTCGGCCACTCCCAGCCACAGGCCCCCAAACACAAACAACGGCGCTTTTCCCTGGAAAACAAAACTCGCCTGCCAACTTTTTGATGGCAGATTGCAGGAGCCACTTGGTACTATCAAACCAGCCCAACTTGGCACTGGTGCCACCATGGGTCTGGTAACCATCCTGCCTATCGTAGCTTTTCATGAGCCAGCCGGTCACTCCCAGCCATAGGCCCCCACAAAAAAACCTCGGCCCGTTTCCCTGGCAAACAAAAGTAAGCTACCCCGCTTCTGGATGGCAGATTGCAGGAGCCACTTTGCACCATCAAACTAGCCCGACTTGGCGCTGGTGCCACCTCTGGTCTGGGAACCATCCTGCGTATCGTGGATTCTAATTAGCGAGCCGGCCACTCCTAGCCACAGGCCCCCAAACACAAACAAATGCGCTTTTCCCTATAAAACAAAACTCGCCTGCCAACATTTGATGGCAGATTGCAGGAGCCACTTGGTACTATCAAACCAGCCCAACATGGCACTGGTGCCACCATGGGTCTGGTCACCATCCTGCCTATGGTAGCTTTTCAGGAGCCAGCAGGTCACTCCCAGCCATAGGCCCCCAGACACAAGCCTGGACCCGTTTCTCTGGCAAACAAAAGTAAGCTGCCCCGCTTCTGGATGGCAGATTGCAGGAGCCACTTGGTACTATCAAACCAGACCAGCTTGGCACTGGTGCCACCTCTGGTCTCGGAGCCATCCTGCATATCGTGGATTCTAAGGAGCCAGCCAGCCACTCCCAGCCACAGGCCCCCAAACACAAACAACAGCGCTTTTCCCTGGAAAACAAACCTCGCCTGCCAACTTTTTGATGGCAGATTGCAGGAGCCACTTGGTACTATCAAATCAGCCCAACTTGGCACTGGTGCCACCATGGGTCTGGTAACCATCCTGCCTATCGTAGCTTTTCAGGAGCCAGCCGGTCACTCCCAGCCATAGGCCCCCAGAAAAAAACCTCGGCCCGTTTCCCTGGCAAACAAAAGTAAGCTACCCCACTTCTGAATGGCAGATTGCAGGAGCCACTTTGCACCATCAAACTAGCCCGACTTGGCACTGGCGCCACCTCTGGTCTGGGAACCATCCTCCGTATCGTGGATTCTAATTAGCCAGCCGGCCACTCCCAGCCCCATCCCCCCAAACACAAACAAAGGCGCTTTTCCCTGGAAAACAAAACTCGCCTGCCAAATTTTCATGGCAAATTGCAGGAGCCACTTGGTACTATCAAACCAGCCCAACTTGGCACTGGTGCCACCATGGGTCTGGTCACCATCCTGCCTATCGTAGCTTTTCAGGAGCCAGCCGGTCACTCCCAGCCATAGGCCCCCACACACAAAGCTCGGCCCGTTTCCCTGGCAAACAAAAGTAAGCTACCCCGCTTCTGGATGGCAGATTGCAGGAACCATTTGGTACTGTCAAACGAGCCCGACTTGGCACTGGTGCCACCTCTGGTCTGGGAACAATCCTGCGTAACGTAGATTCTAAGGAGCCAGCCGGCCACTCCCAGCCACAGGCCCCCAAACACAAACAACGGTGCTTTTCCCTGGAAAACAAAACTCGCCTGCCAACATTTGATGGCAGATTGCAGGAGCCACTTGGTACTATCAAACCAGCCCAACATGGCACTGGTGCCACCATGGGTCTGGTCACCATCCTGCCTATCGTAGCTTTTCAGGAGCCAGCTGGTCACTCCCAGCCATAGGCCCCCAGACACAAACCTCAGCCCGTTTCCCTGGCAAAAAAAAGTAAGCTGCACCGCTACTGGATGGCAGAATGCAGGAACCATTTGGTACTATCAACCCAACCCGACTTGGCACTGGTGCCACCTTGGGTCTGGGAACCATCCTGCGTAACGTAGATTCTAAGGAGCCAGCCGGCCACTCCCAGCCACAGGCCCCCAAACACAAACAACGGCGCTTTTCCCTGGAAAACAAAACTCGCCTGCCAACTGTTTGATGGCAGATTGCAGGAGCCACTTGGTACTATCAAACCAGCCCAACTTGGAACTGCTGCCACCATGGGTCTGGTCACCATCCTGCCTATCGTAGCTTTTCAGGAGCCAGCCGGTAACTCCCAGCCATAGGCCCCCAGAAAAAACCTCGGCCTGTTTCCCTGGCAAACAAAAGTAAGCTGCCCCGCTTCTGGATGTCAGATTGCAGGAACCACTTGGTACAATCAAACCAGCCCAACTTGGCACTGGTGCCACCTCTGGTCTGGGAACCATCCTGCGTATCGTAGCTTTTCAGGACCTAGCGGGTCACTCCAAGCTATAGGCCCCTAGACACAAACCTCGGCCCGTTTCCCTGGCAAACAAAAGTAAGCTGCCCCGATTCCGGATGCCAGATTGCAGGAATCACTTGGTAGTATCAAACGAGCCCGACTTTGCACTGGTGCCACCTTGGGTCTGTGAACCATCTGGCGTATCGTGGATTCTAAATAGCCAGCCAGCCACTCCCAGCCACAGGCCCCCAAACACAAACAACGGCGCTTTTCCCTGGAAAACAAAACTCGCCTGCCAACATTTTGATGGCAGATTGCAGGAGCCACTTGGTACTATCAAATCAGCCCAACTTGGCACTGGTGCCACCATGGGTCTGGTCACCATCCTGCCTATCGTAGCTTTTCAGGAGGCAGCCGGTCACTCCCAGCCATAGGACACCAGACACAAATCTCGGCCCGTTTCCCTGGCAAACAAAAGTAAGCTACCCCGCTTCTGGATGGCAGATTGCAGGAACCATTTGGTACTGTCAAACGAGCCTGACTTGGCACTGGTGCCACCTCTGGTCTGGGAACCATCCTGCGTAACGTAGATTCTAAGGCGCCAGCCGGCCACTCCCAGCCACAGGCCCCCAAACACAAACAACGGTGCTTTTCCCTGGAAAACAAAACTCGCCTGCCAACATTTGATGGCAGATTGCAGGAGCCACTTGGTACTATCAAACCAGCCCAACATGGCACTGGTGCCACCATGGGTCTGGTCACCATCCTGCCTATCATAGCTTTTCAGGAGCCAGCTGGTCACTCCCAGCCATAGGCCCCCAGACACAAACCTCGGCCCGTTTCCCTGGCAAACAAAAGTAAGCTGCACCGCTACTGGATGGCAGATTGCAGGACGCACTTGGTACTATCAACCCAACCCGACTTGGCACTGGTGCCACCTTGGGTCTGGGAACCATCCTGCGTATCGTGGATTCTAAGGAGCCAGCCGGCCACTCCCAGCCACAGGCCCCCAAACACAAACAACGGCGCTTTTCCCTGGAAAACAAAACTCGCCTGCCAACTTTTTGATGGCAGATTGCAGGAGCCACTTGGTACTATCAAACCAGCCCAACTTGGCACTGGTGCCACCATGGGTCTGGTCACCATCCTGCCTATCGTAGCTTTTCAGGACCTAGCGGGTCACTCCAAGCCATAGGCCCCCAGAAAAAACCTCGGCCCGTTTCCCTGGCAAACAAAAGTAAGCTGCCCCGCTTCCGGATGGCAGATTGCAGGAACCACTTGGTACTATCAAACCAGCCCGACTTGGCACTGGTGCCACCTCTGGTCTGGGAACCATCCTGCGTATCGTGGATTCTAAGGAGCCAGCCGGCCACTCCCAGCCACAGGCCCCCAAACACAAACAACGGCGCTTTTCCCTGGAAAACAAAACTCGCCTGCCAACTTTTTGATGGCAGATTGCAGGAGCCACTTGGTACTATCAAACCAGCCCAACTTGGAACTGCTGCCACCATGGGTCTGGTCACCATCCTGCCTATCGTAGCTTTTCAGGAGCCAACCGGTCACTCCCAGCCATAGGCCCCCACAAAAAAATCTCGGCCCGTTTCCCTGGCAAACAAAAGTAAGCTACCCCGCTTCTCGATGGCAGATTGCAGGAGCCACTTTGCACCATCAAACTAGCCCGACTTGTCACTGGTTCCACCTCTGGTCTGGGAACCATCCTGCGTATCGTGGATTCTAATTAGCCAGCCGGCCACTCCCAGCCACAGGCCCCCAAACACAAACAAAGGCGCTTTTCCCTATAAAACAAAACTCGCCTGCCAACTTTTGGATGGCAGATTGCAGGAGCCACTTGGTACTATCAAACCAGCCCAAATTGGCACTGGTGCCACCATGGGTCTGGTCACCATCCTGCCTATCGTAGCTTTTCAGGAGCCAGCCGGTCACTCCCAGCCATAGGCCCCCAGACACAAACCTCGGCCCGTTTCCCTGGCAAACAAAAGTAAGCTACCCCGCTTCTGGATGGCAGATTGCAGGAGCCACTTTGCACCATCAAACTAGCCCGAATTGGCACTGTTTCCACCTCAGGTCTGGGAACCATGCTGCGTATCGTGGATTCTAAGGAGCCAGTCGGCCATTCCCAGCCACAGGCCCCCAAACACAAACAACGGCGCTTTTCCATGGGAAACAAAACTCGCCTGCCGACATTTTGACGGCAGATTGCAGGAGCCACTTGGTACAATCAAACCAGCCCGACTTGGCACTGGTGCCACCTCTGGTCTGGGAACCATCCTGCGTATCGTTGATTCTATGGAGCCAGCCGGCCACTCCCAGCCACAGGCCCCCAAACACAAACAATGGCGCTTTTCCCAGGAAAACAAAACTCGCCTGCCAACTTTTTGATGGCACATCGCAGGAGCCACTTGGTACTATCAAATCAGCCCAACTTGGCACTGGTGCCACCATGGGTCTGGTCACCATCCTGCCTATCGTAGCTTTTCAGGAGCCAGCCGGTCACTCCCAGCCATAGGCCCCCAGACACAAACCTCGGCCCTTTTCCCTGGCAAACAAAAGTAAGCTACCCCGCTTCTGGATGGCAGATTGCAGGAGCCACTTTGCACCATCAAACTAGCCCGACTTGGCACTGGTGCCACCTCAGGTCTGGGAAACATGCTGCGTATCGTGGATTCTAAGGAGCCAGTCGGCCACTCCCAGCCACAGGCCCCCAAACACAAACAACGGCGCTTTTCCCTGGAAAACAAAACTCGCCTGCCAACTTTTGGATGGCAGATTGCAGGAGCCACTTGGTACTATCAAACCAGCCCAACTTGACACTGGTGCCGCCATGGGTCTGGTCAACATCCTGCCTATCGTAGCTTTTCAAGACCTAGCCGGTCACTCCCAGCCATAGGGCCCCAGACAAAAACCTCGGCCCGTTTCCCTGGCAAACAAAAGTAAGCTACCCCGCTTCTGGATGGCAGATTGCAGGACGCATTTGGTACTATCAAACCAGCCCAACTTGGCACTGGTGCCACCTTGGGTCTGGGAACCATCCTGCGTATTGTGGATTCCAAGGAGCCAGCCGGCCACTCCCAGCCACTGGCCCCCAAACACAATAAACGGCACTTTTCCCTGGAAAACAAGACTCGCCTGCCAACTTTTTGATGGCAGATTGCAGGAGCCACTTGGTACTATCAAACCAGCCCAACTTGGCACTGGTGCCACCATGGGTCTGGTAACCATCCTGCCTATCGTAGCTTTTCATGAGCCAGCCGGTCACTCCCAGCCATAGGCCCCCACAAAAAAACCTCGGCCCGTTTCCCTGGCAAACAAAAGTAAGCTACCCCGCTTCTGGATGGCAGATTGCAGGAGCCACTTTGCACCATCAAAGTAGCCCGACTTGGCACTGGTGCCACCTCTGGTCTGGGAACCATCCTGCGTATCGTGGATTCTAATTAGCCAGCCGGCCACTCCTAGCCACAGGCCCCCAAACACAAACAAAGGCGCTTTTCCCTATAAAACAAAACTCGCCTGCCAACATTTGATGGCAGATTGCAGGAGCCACTTGGTACTATCAAACCAGCCCAACATGGCACTGGTGCCACCATGGGTCTGGTCACCATCCTGCCTATCGTAGCTTTTCAGGAGCCAGCAGGTCACTCCCAGCCATAGGCCCCCAGACACAAGCCTGGACCCGTTTCCCTGGCAAACAAACGTAAGCTGCCCCGCTTCTGGATGGCAGATTGCAGGAGCCACTTGGTACTATCAAACCAGACCAGCTTGGCACTGGTGCCACCTCTGGTCTCGGAGCCATCAGGCATATCGTGGATTCTAAGGAGCCAGCCAGCCACTCCCAGCCACAGGCCCCCAAACACAAACAACAGCGCTTTTCCCTGGAAAACAAAACTCGCCTGCCAAATTTTTGATGGCAGATTGCAGGAGCCACTTGGTACTATCAAACCAGCCCAACTTGGAACTGCTGCCACCATGGGTCTGGTCACCATCCTGCCTATCGTAGCTTTTCAGGAGCCAGCCGGTCACTCCCAGCCATAGGCACCCAGAAAAAAACCTCGGCCCGTTTCCCTGGCAAACAAAAGTAAGCTACCCTGCTTCTGGATGCCAGATTGCAGGAGCCACTTTGCACCATCAAACTGGCCCGACTTGCCACTGGTGCCACCTCTGGTCTGGGAACCATCCTGCGTATCGTGGATTCTAATTAGCCAGCCGGCCACTCCCAGCCACAGGCCCCGAAACACAAACAACGGCGCTTTTCCCTGGAAAACAAAACTCGCCTGCCAAATTTTTGATGGCAGATTGCAGGAGCCACTTGGTACTATCAAGCCAGCCCTACTTGGCACTGGTGCCACCATGGGTCTGGTAACCATCCTGCCTATCTTAGCTTTTCAGGAGCCAGCCGGTCACTCCCAGCCATAGGCCCCCACAAAAATACCTCGGCCCGGTTCCCTAGCAAACAAAAGTAAGGTGCCGCGCTTCTGGATGGCAGATTGCAGGACGCACTTGGTACTATCAAACCAGCCCGACTTGGCACTGGTGCCACCTCTGGTCTGGGAACCATCCTGCGTATCTTGGATTCTAAGGAGCCAGCCGGCCACTCCCAGCCACAGGCCCCCAAACAAAAACAACGGCGCTTTTCCCTGGAAAACAAAACTCGCCTGCCAACTTTTTGATGGCAGATTGCAGGAGCCACTTGGTACTATCAAATCAGCCCAACTTGGCACTGGTGCCACCATGGGTCTGGTCACCATCCTGCCTATCGTAGCTTTTCAGGAGCCAGCCGGTCACTCCCAGCCATAGGCCCCCAGAAAAAAACCTCGGCCCGTTTCCCTGGCAAACAAAAGTAAGCTACCCCGCTTCTGAATGGCAGATTGCAGGAGCCACTTTGCACCATACACTAGCCCGACTTGGCACTGGCGCCACCTCTGGTCTGGGAACCATCCTGCGTATCGTGGATTCTAATTAGCCAGCCGGCCACTCCCAGCCACAGGCCCCCAAACAAAAACAAAGGCGCTTTTCCCTGGAAAACAAAACTCGCCTGCCAAATTTTCATGGCAGATTGCAGGAGCCACTTGGTACTATCAAACCAGCCCAACTTGGCACTGGTGCCACTATGGGTCTGGTAACCATCCTGCCTATCGTAGCTTTTCAGGAGGCAGCCGGTCACTCCCAGCCATAGGCCCCCAGACACAAATCTCGGCCCGTTTCTCTGGCAAACAAAAGTAAGCTACCCCGCTTCTGGATGGCAGATTGCAGGAACCATTTGGTACTGTCAAACGAGCCCGACTTAGCACTGGTGCCACCTTGGCTCTGGGAACCATCCTGCGTAACGTAGATTCTAAGGCGCCAGCCGGCCACTCCCAGCCACAGGCCCCCAAACACAAACAACGGTGCTTTTCCCTGGAAAACAAAACTCGCCTGCCAACATTTGATGGCAGATTGCAGGAGCCACTTGGTACTATCAAACCAGCCCAACATGGCACTGGTGCCACCATGGGTCTGGTCACCATCCTGCCTATTGTAGCTTTTCAGGAGCCAGCAGGTCACTCCTAGCCATAGGCCCCCAGACACAAGCCTGGACCCGTTTCCCTGGCAAACAAAAGTAAGCTGCCCCGCTTCTGGATGGCACATTGCAGGAGCCACTTGGTAATATCAAACCAGACCAGCTTGGCACTGGTGCCACCTCTGGTCTCGGAGCCATCCTGCGTATCGTGGATTCTAAGGAGCCAGACAGCCACTCCCAGCCACAGGCCCCCAAACACAAACAACGGCGCTTTTCCCTGGAAAACAAAACTCGCCTGCCAACATTTTGATGGCAGATTGCAGGAGCCACTTGGTACTATCAAGCCAGCCCTACTTGGCACTGGTGCCACCATGGGTCTGGTAACCATCCTGCCTATCGTAGCTTTTCAGGAGCCAGCCGGTCACTCCCAGCCATAGGCCCCCACAAAAAAACCTCGGCCCGTTTCCCTGGCAAACAAAATAAGGTGCCGCGCTTCTGGATGGCAGATTGCAGGACGCACTTGGTACTATCAAAACAGCCCGACTTGGCACTGGTGCCACCTCTGGTCTGGGAACCATCCTGCGTATCTTGGATTCTAAGGAGCCAGCCGGCCACTCCCAGCCACAGGCCCCCAAACAAAAACAACGGCGCTTTTCCCTGGAAAACAAAACTCGCCTGCCAACTTTTTGATGGCAGATTGCAGGAGCCACTTTGCACCATTAAACTAGCCCGACTTGGCACTGGCGCCACCTCTGGTTTGGGAATTATCCTCCGTATCGTGGATTCTAATTAGCCAGCCGGCCACTCCCAGCCCCATCCCCCCAAACACAAACAAAGGCGCTTTTCCCTGGAAAACAAAACTCGCCTGCCAAATTTTCATGGCAAATTGCAGGAGACACTTGGTACTATCAAACCAGCCCAACTTGGCACTGGTGCCACTATGGGTCTGGTCACCATCCTGCCTATCGTAGCTTTTCAGGAGGCAGCCGGTCACTCCCAGCCATAGGCCCCCACACACAAAGCTCGGCCGGTTTCCCTGGCAAACAAAAGTAAGCTACCCCGCTTCTGGATGGCAGATTGCAGGAACCATTTGGTACTGTCAAACGAGCCCGACTTGGCACTGGTGCCACTTTGGGTCTGGGAACAATCCTGCGTAACGTAGATTCTAAGGCGCCATCCGGCCACTCCGAGCCACAGGCCCCCAAACACAAACAACGGTGCTTTTCCCTGGAAAACAAAACTCGCCTGCCAACATTTGATGGCAGATTGCAGGAGCCACTTGGTACTATCAAACCAGCCCAACATGGCACTGGTGCCACCATGGGTCTGGTCACCATCCTGCCTATCGTAGCTTTTCAGGAGCCAGCAGGTCACTCCCAGCCATAGGCCCCCAGACACAAACCTCAGCCCGTTTCCCTGGCAAACAAAAGTAAGCTGCACCGCTACTGGATGGCAGATTGCAGGACGCACTTGGTACTATCAACCCAACCCGACTTGGCACTGGTGCCACCTTGGGTCTGGGAACCATCCTGCATATCGTGGATTCTAAGGAGCCAGCCGGCCACTCCCAGCCACAGGCCCCCAAACAAAAACAACGGCGCTTTTCCCTGGAAAACAAAACTCGCCTGCCAACTGTTTGATGGCAGATTGCAGGAGCCACTTGGTACTATCAAACCAGCCCAACTTGGCACTGGTGCCACCATGGGTCTGGTCACCATCCTGCCTATCGTAGCTTTTCAGGAGCCAGCCGGTAACTCCCAGCCATAGGCCCCCAGAAAAAACCTCGGCCTGTTTTTCTGGCAAACAAAAGTAAGCTGCCCCGCTTCTGGATAGCAGATTGCAGGAACCACTTGGTAGTATCAAACCAGCCCAACTTGGCACTGGTGCCACCTCTGGTCTGGGAACCATCCTGCGTATCGTAGCTTTTCAGGACCTAGCGGGTCACTCCAAGCTATAGGCCCCTAGACACAAACCTCGGCCCGTTTCCCTGGCAAACAAAAGTAAGCTGTCCCGCTTCCGGATGGCAGATTGCAGGAATCACTTGGTAGTATCAAACGACCCCGACTTTGCACTGGTCCCACCTTGGGTCTGTGAACCATCTGGCGTATCGTGGATTCTAATTAGCCAGCCAGCCACTCCCAGCCACAGGACCCCAAACAAAAACAACGGCGCTTTTCTCTGGAAAACAAAACTCGCCTGCCAACATTTTGATGGCACATTGCAGGAGCCACTTGGTACTATCAAATCAGCCCAACTTGGCACTGGTGCCACCATGGGTCTGGTCACCATCCTGCCTATCGTAGCTTTTCAGGAGCCAGCCGGTCACTCCCAGCCATAGGCCCCCAGACACAAACCTCGGCCCGTTTCCCTGGCAAACAAAAGTAAGCTACCCCGCTTCTGGATGGCACATTGCAGGAGCCACTTTGCACCATCAAACTAGCCCGAATTGGCACTGGTGCCACCTCAAGTCTGGGAACCATGCTGCGTATCGTGGATTCTAAGGAGCCAGTCGGCCACTCCCAGCCACAGGCCCCCAAACACAAACAACGGCGCTTTTCCCTGGGAAACAAAACTCGCCTGCCAACTTTTTGATGGCAGATTGCAGGAGCCAATTGGTACTATCAAACCAGCCTGACTTGGCACTGGTGCCACCTCTGGTCTGGGAACCATCCTGCGTATCGTGGATTCTAAGGAGCCAGCCGGCCACTCCCAGCCACAAGCCCCCAAACACAAACAACGGCGCTTTTCCCTGGAAAACAAAACTCGCCTGCCAACTTTTAGATTGCAGATTGCAGGAGCCACTTGGTACTATCAAACCAGCCCAACTTGGCACTGGTGCCACCATGGGTCTGGTAACCATCCTGCCTATCGTAGCTTTTCAGGAGCCAGCCGGTCACTCCCAGCCATAGGCCCCCACAAAAAAATCTCGGCCCGTTTCCCTGGCAAAGAAAAGTAAGCTACCCCGCTTCTGGATGGCAGATTGCAGGAGCCACTTTGCACCATCAAACTAGCCCAACTTGGCACTGGTGCCACCTCTGGTCTGGGAACAATCCTGCGTATCGTGGATTCTAATTAGCCAGCCGGCCACTCCCAGCCACAGGCCCCCAAACACAAACAATGGCACTTTGCCCTATAAAACAAAACTCGCCTGCCAACATTTGATGGCAGATTGCAGGAGCCACTTGGTACTATCAAACCAGCCCAACATGGCACGGGTGCCACCATGGGTCAGGTAAGCATCCTGCCTATCGTAGCTTTTCAGGAGCCAGCCGGTCACTCCCAGCCATAGGCCCCCAGACACAAACCTCGGCCCGTTTCCCTGGCAAACAAAAGTAAGCTACCCCGCTTCTGGATGGCAGATTGCAGGAGCCACTTTGCACCATCAAACTAGCCCGACTTGGCACTGGTGCCACCTCAGGTCTGGGAACCATGCTGCGTATCGCGGATTGTAAGGAGCCAGCCGGCCACTCCCAGCCACAGGCCCCCAAACACAAACAATGGCGCTTTTCCCTATAAAACAAAACTCGCCTGCCAACTATTTGATGGCACATTGCAGGAGCCACTTGGTACTATCAAATCAGCCCAACTTGGCACTGGTGCCACCATGGGTCTGGTCACCATCCTGCCTATCGTAGCTTTTCAGGAGCCAGCCGGTCACTCCCAGCCATAGGCCCCCAGACACAAACCTCGGCCCTTTTCCCTGGCAAACAAAAGTAAGCTACCCCGCTTCTGAATGGCAGATTGCAGGAGCCACTTTGCACCATCAAACTAGGCCGACTTGGCACTGGTGCCACCTCAGGTCTGGGAACCATGCTGCGTATAGTGGATTCTAAGGAGCCAGTTGGCCACTCCCAGCCACAGGCCCCGAAACACAAACAACGGCGCTTTTCCCTGGGAAACAAAACTCGCCTACCAACTTTTTGATGGCACATCGCAGGAGCCACTTGGTACTATCAAACCAGCCCAACTTGGCACTGGTGCCGCCATGGGTCTGGTCACCATCCTGCCTATCGTAGCTTTTCAAGACCTCGCCGGTCACTCCCAGCCATAGGGCCCCAGACAAAAACCTCGGCCCGTTTCCCTGGCAAACAAAAGTAAGCTACCCCGCTTCTGGATGGCAGATTGCAGGACGCATTTGGTAGTATCAAACCAGCCCAACTTGGCACTGGTGCAACCTTGGGTCTGGGAACCATCCTGCGTATTGTGGATTCTAAGGAGCCAGCCGGCCACTCCCAGCCACTGGCCCCGAAACACAAACAACGGCGCTTTTCCCTGGAAAACAAAACTCGCCTGCCAACTTTTTGATGGCAGATTACAGGAGCAACTTGGTACTATCAAACCAGCCCAAATTGGCACTGCTGCCACCATGGGACTGGTCACCATCCTGCCTATCGTAGCTTTTCAGGAGCCAGCCGGTCACTCCCAGCCATAGGCCCCCACAAAAAAACCTCGGCCCGGTTCCCTGGGAAACAAAAGTAAGCTGCCGCGCTTCTGGATGGCAGATTGCAGGACGCACTTGGTACTATCAAACCAGCCCGACTTGGCACTGGTGCCACCTCTGGTCTGGGAACCATCCTGCGTATCTTGGATTCTAAGGAGCCAGCCGGCCACTCCCAGCCACAGGCCCCCAAACACAAACAACGGCGCTTTTCCCTGGGAAACAAAACTCGCCTGCCAACTTTTTGATGGCAGATTGCAGGAGCCACTTGGTACTATCAAACCAGCCCGACTTGGCACTGGTGCCACCTCTGGTCTGGGAACCATCCTGCGTATCGTGGATTCTAAGGAGCCAGCCGGCCACTCCCAGCCACAGGCCCCCAAACACAAACAATGGCGCTTTTCCCAGGAAAACAAAACTCGCCTGCCAACTTTTTGATGGCACATTGCAGGAGCCACTTGGTACTATCAAACCAGCCCAACTTGGCACTGGTGCCACCATGGGTCTGGTCACCATCCTGCCTATCGTAGCTTTTCAGGAGCCAGCCGGTCACTCCCAGCCATAGGCCCCCAGACACAAACCTCGGCCCTTTTCCCTGGCAAACAAAAGTAAGCTACCCCGCTTCTGGATGGCAGATTGCAGGAGCCACTTTGCACCATCAAACTAGCCCGAATTGGCACTGGTGCCACCTCAGGTCTGGGAACCATGCTGCGTATCGTGGATTCTAAGGAGGCAGTCGGCCACTCCCAGCCACAGGCCCCCAAACACAAACCTCGGCCCGTTTCCCTGGCAAACAAAAGTAAGCTGCCCCGCTTCTGGATGGCACATTGCAGGAGCCACTTGGTACTATCAAACCAGCCCGACTTGTCACTGGTGCCACCTCTGGTCTGGGAACCATCCTGCGTATCGTGGATTCTAATTGGCCATCCGGCAACTCCCAGACACAGGCCCCCAAACACAAACAACGGCGCTTTTCCCTGGAAAACAAAACTCGTCTGCAGACATTTTGATGGCAGATTGCAGGAGCCACTTGGTACTATCAAACCAGCCCAACTTGGCACTGGTGCCTCCATGGGTCTGGTCACCATCCTGCCTATCGTAGCTTTGTAGGACCTAGCCGATCACTCCCAGCCATCGGCTCCCAGACACAAACCTCGGCCCGTTTCCCTGGCAATCAAAAGTAAGCTGCCCCGCTTCTGGATGGCAGATTGCAGGAACCACTTGGTAGTATCAAACCAGCCCGACTTGGCACTGGTGCCACCTTGGCTCTGGGAACCATCCTGCCTATCGTGGATTTTCAGGGGCCAGCCGGCCACTCTCAGCGATATGCCCCCAAACACAAAACCACGGCCTTTTTCTCTGGAAAACACAACTCAACTGCCCCTCTTCTGGATGGCAAATTGCAGGACTTACTTGATACTATAAAAACAGCCCGACTTGACACTGGTGCCACCTTGGGTCTGGGAACCACCCTGCGTATCGAGCTTCTTAAGGAGCCAGCCGGCCACTCCCAGCCATATGCCTCCAAAAACAAACCACGGACCTTTACTCTGGCAAAAAATAATCCGCTGCCCCGCGTCAGGATGGCAGATTGCAGGAGCCATTTGGTACTATCAAACCAGCCCGACTTGGCACTGGTGCCACCTTGGGTCTGGGAACCATCCTGTGTATTGTGGATTGTCAGGAGCCAGTCGACCACTCTCGGCCACAGACCCCAATCGAAAACAATGGCCGGTTCACAGGCAAAATAACTCAGCTGCCCCGCTTCTGGATGGGAGATTGCAGGAGGCACTTGACACAGTCAAAGCAGCCCCACTTGTCACTGGTGCCACCTTGGGTCTGGGAACAATGCTACGTATCATGGATTTTCAGGAGCCAGCCAGCCACTGCCAGCCACAGGCCCCCAAATACAAACCTCGGCCCGTTTCCCTGGCAAACAAAAGTAAGCTGCCCCGCTTCTGGATGGCAGATTGCAGGAGCCACTTGGTACTATCAAACCAGCCCAACTTGGCACTGGTGCCACCTCTGGTCTGGGAACCATCCTGCGTATCGTGGATTCTAATTGGCCATCCGGCCACTCCGAGCCACAGGCCCCCAAACACAAACAACGGCGCTTTTCCCTGGAAAACAAAACTCGCCTGCCAACTTTTTGATGGCAGATTGCAGGAGCCACTTGGTACTATCAAACCAGCCCAACTTGGCACTGGTGCCACCATGGGTCGGGTCACCATCCTGCCTATCGTAGCTTTACAGGACCTAGCCGGTCACTCCCAGCCATAGGCCCCCAGACAAAAATCTCGGCGCTTTTCCCTGGCAAACAAAAGTAAGCCGCCCCGCTTCTGGATGGCAGATTGCAGGACGCACTTGGTACTATCAAACCAGCCCAACTTGGCACTGGTGCCACCTTGGCTCTGGGAACCACCCTGCGTATCGTGGATTCTAAGGAGCCAGCCGGCCACTCCCAGCCACAGTCCCCCAAACACAAACAACGGCGCTATTCCCTGGAAAACAAAACTCGCCTGCCAACTTTTTGATGGCAGATTGCAGGAGCCACTTGGTAGTATCAAACCATCCCAACTTGACACTGGTGCCACCATGGGTCTGGCCACCATCCTGCCTATCGTAGCTTTTCAGGAGCCAGCCGGTCACTCCCAGCCATAGGCCCCCAGACACAAACCTCGGCCCTTCTCCCTGGCAAACAAAAGTAAGCTACCCCGCTTCTGGATGGCAGATTGCAGGAGCCACTTTGCACCATCAAACTAGCCCGAATTGGCACTGTTTCCACCTCAGGTCTGGGAACCATGCTGCGTATCGTGGATTCTAAGGAGCCAGTCGGCCACTCCCAGCCAAAGGCCCCCAAACACAAACAACGGCGCTTTTCCCTGGGAAACAAAACTCGCCTGCCGACATTTTGACGGCAGATTGCAGGAGCCACTTGGTACAATCAAACCAGCCCGACTTGTCACTGGTGCCACCTCTGGTCTGGGAACCATCCTGCGTATCGTGGATTCTATGGAGCCAGCCGGCCACTCCCAGCCACAGGCCCCCAAACACAAACAATGGCGCTTTTCCCTGGAAAACAAAACTCGCCTGCCAACTTTTTGATGGCACATCGCAGGAGCCACTTGGTACTATCAAATCAGCCCAACTTGGCACTGGTGCCACCATGGGTCTGGTCACCATCCTGCCTATCGTAGCTTTTCAGGAGCCAGCCGGTCACTCCCAGCCATAGGCCCCCAGACACAAACCTCGGCCCTTTTCCCTGGCAAACAAAAGTAAGCTACCCCGCTTCTGGATGGCAGATTGCAGGAGCCACTTTGCACCATCAAACTAGCCCGACTTGGCACTGGTGCCACCTCAGGTCTGGGAAACATGCTGCGTATCGTGGATTCTAAGGAGCCAGTCGGCCACTCCCAGCCACAGGCCCCCAAACACAAACAACGGCGCTTTTCCCTGGAAAACAAAACTCGCCTGCCAACTTTTGGATGGCAGATTGCAGGAGCCACTTGGTACTATCAAACTAGCCCTACTTGGCACTGGTGCCACCTTGGCTCTGGGAACCATCCTGCGTATTGTGGATTCTAAGGAGCCAGCCGGCCACTCCCAGCCACTGGCCCCCAAACACAATAAACGGCACTTTTCCCTGGAAAACAAGACTCGCCTGCCAACTTTTTGATGGCAGATTGCAGGAGCCACTTGGTACTATCAAACCAGCCCAACTTGGCACTGGTGCCACCATGGGTCTGGTAACCATCCTGCCTATCGTAGCTTTTCAGGAGCCAGCCGGTCACTCCCAGCCATAGGCCCCCACAAAAAAACCTCGGCCCGTTTCCCTGGCAAACAAAAGTAAGCTACCCCGCTTCTGGATGGCAGATTGCAGGAGCCACTTTGCACCATCAAACTAGCCCGACTTGGCACTGGTGCCACCTCTGGTCTGGGAACCATCCTGCGTATCGTGGATTCTAATTAGCCAGCCGGCCACTCCTAGCCACAGGCCCCCAAACACAAACAAAGGCGCTTTTCCCTATAAAACAAAACTCGCCTGCCAACATTTGATGGCTGATTGCAGGAGCCACTTGGTACTATCAAACCAGCCCAACATGGCACTGGTGCCACCATGGGTCTGGTCACCATCCTGCCTATCGTAGCTTTTCAGGAGCCAGCAGGTCACTCCCAGCCTTAGGCCCCCAGACACAAGCCTGGACCCGTTTCCCTGGCAAACAAACGTAAGCTGCCCCACTTCTGGATGGCAGATTGCAGGAGCCACTTGGTACTATCAAACCAGACCAGCTTGACACTGGTGCCACCTCTGGTCTCGGAGCCATCAGGCATATCGTGGATTCTAAGGAGCCAGCCAGCCACTCCCAGCCACAGGCCCCCAAACACAAACAACAGCGCTTTTCCCTGGAAAACAAAACTCGCCTGCCAACTTTTTGATGGCAGATTGCAGGAGCCACTTGGTACTATCAAACCAGCCCAACTTGGAACTGCTGCCACCATGGGTCTGGTCACCATCCTGCCTATCGTAGCTTTTCAGGAGCCAGCCGGTCACTCCCAGCCATAGGCCCCCAGAAAAAAACCTCGGCCCGTTTCCCTGGCAAACAAAAGTAAGCTACCCTGCTTCTGGATGCCAGATTGCAGGAGCCACTTTGCACCATCAAACTGGCCCGACTTGCCACTGGTGCCACCTCTGGTCTGGGAACCATCCTGCGTATCGTGGATTCTAATTAGCCAGCCGGCCACTCCCAGCCACAGGGCCCGAAACACAAACAACGGCGCTTTTCCCTGGAAAACAAAACTCGCCTGCCAAATTTTTGATGGCAGATTGCAGGAGCCACTTGGTACTATCAAGCCAGCCCTACTTGGCACTGGTGCCACCATGGGTCTGGTAACCATCCTGCCTATCTTAGCTTTTCAGGAGCCAGCCGGTCACTCCCAGCCATAGGCCCCCACAAAAATACCTCGGCCCGTTTCCCTAGCAAACAAAAGTAAGGTGCCGCGCTTCTGGATGGCAGATTGCAGGACGCACTTGGTACTATCAAACCAGCCCGACTTGGCACTGGTGCCACCTCTGGTCTGGGAACCATCCTGCGTATCTTGGATTCTAAGGAGCCAGCCGGCCACTCCCAGCCACAGGCCCCCAAACAAAAACAACGGCGCTTTTCCCTGGAAAACAAAACTCGCCTGCCAACTTTTTGATGGCAGATTGCAGGAGCCACTTGGTACTATCAAATCAGCCCAACTTGGCACTGGTGCCACCATGGGTCTGGTCACCATCCTGCCTATCGTAGCTTTTCAGGAGCCAGCCGGTCACTCCCAGCCATAGGCCCCCAGAAAAAAACCTCGGCCCGTTTCCCTGGCAAACAAAAGTAAGCTACCCCGCTTCTGAATGGCAGATTGCAGGAGCCACTTTGCACCATACACTAGCCCGACTTGGCACTGGCGCCACCTCTGGTCTGGGAACCATCCTGCGTATCGTGGATTCTAATTAGCCAGCCGGCCACTCCCAGCCACAGGCCCCCAAACAAAAACAAAGGCGCTTTTCCCTGGAAAACAAAACTCGCCTGCCAAATTTTCATGGCAGATTGCAGGAGCCACTTGGTACTATCAAACCAGCCCAACTTGGCACTGGTGCCACTATGGGTCTGGTAACCATCCTGCCTATCGTAGCTTTTCAGGAGGCAGGCGGTCACTCCCAGCCATAGGCCCCCAGACACAAATCTCGGCCCGTTTCTCTGGCAAACAAAAGTAAGCTACCCCGCTTCTGGATGGCAGATTGCAGGAACCATTTGGTACTGTCAAACGAGCCCGAATTGGCACTGGTGCCACCTTGGCTCTGGGAACCATCCTGCGTAACGTAGATTCTAAGGCGCCAGCCGGCCACTCCCAGCCACAGGCCCCCAAACACAAACAACGGTGCTTTTCCCTGGAAAACAAAACTCGCCTGCCAACATTTGATGGCAGATTGCAGGAGCCACTTGGTACTATCAAACCAGCCCAACATGGCACTGGTGCCACCATGGGTCTGGTCACCATCCTGCCTATCGAAGCTTTTCAGGAGCCAGCTGGTCACTCCCAGCCATAGGCCCCCAGACACAAACCTCGGCCCGTTTCCCTGGCAAACAAAAGTAAGCTGCACCGCTACTGGATGGCAGATTGCAGGACGCACTTGGTACTATCAACCCAACCCGACTTGGCACTGGTGCCACCTTGGGTCTGGGAACCATCCTGCATATCGTGGATTCTAAGGAGCCAGCCGGCCACTCCCACCCACAGGCCCCCAAACAAAAACAACGGCGCTTTCCCTGGAAAACAAAACTCGCCTGCCAACTGTTTGATGGCAGATTGCAGGAGCCACTTGGTACTATCAAACCAGCCCAACATGGCACTGGTGCCACCATGGGTCTGGTCACCATCCTGCCTATTGTAGCTTTTCAGGAGCCAGCCGGTCACTCCTAGCCATAGGCCCCCAGACACAAGCCTGGACCCGTTTCCCTGGCAAACAAAAGTAAGCTGCCCCGCTTCTGGATGGCAGATTGCAGGAGCCACTTGGTAATATCAAACCAGACCAGCTTGGCACTGGTGCCACCTCTGGTCTCGGAGCCATCCTGCGTATCGTGGATTCTAAGGAGCCAGCCAGCATCTCCCAGCCACAGGCCCCCAAACACAAACAACGGCGCTTTTCCCTGGAAAACAAAACTCGCCTGCCAACATTTTGATGGCAGATTGCAGGAGCCACTTGGTACTATCAAGCCAGCCCTACTTGGCACTGGTGCCACCATGGGTCTGGTAACCATCCTGCCTATCGTAGCTTTTCAGGGGCCAGCCGGTCACTCCCAGCCATAGGCCCCCACAAAAAAACCTCGGCCCGTTTCCCTGGCAAACAAAAGTAAGGTGCCGCGCTTCTGGATGGCAGATTGCAGGACGCACTTGGTACTATCAAACCAGCCCGACTTGGCACTGGTGCCACCTCTGGTCTGGGAACCATCCTGCGTATCTTGGATTCTAAGGAGCCAGCCGGCCACTCCCAGCCACAGGCCCCCAAACAAACACAACGGCGCTTTTCCCTGGAAAACAAAACTCGCCTGCCAACTTTTTGATGGCAGATTGCAGGAGCCACTTGTTACTATCAAATCAGACCAACTTGGCACTGGTGCCACCATGGGTCTGGTAACCATCCTGCCTATCGTAGCTTTTCAGGAGCCAGCCGGTCACTCCCAGCCATAGGCCCCCAAAAAAAAACCTTGGCCCGTTTCCCTGGCAAACAAAAGTAAGCTACCCCGCTTCTGAATGGCAGATTGCAGGAGCCACTTTGCACCATTAAACTAGCCCGACTTGGCACTGGCGCCACCTCTGGTCTGGGAACCATCCTGCTTATCGTGGATTCTAATTAGCCAGCCGGCCACTCCCAGCCCCATCCCCCCAAACACAACTAAAGGCGCTTTTCCCTGGAAAACAAAACTCGCCTGCCAAATTTTCATGGCAAATTGCAGGAGACACTTGGTACTATCAAACCAGCCCAACTTGGCACTGGTGCCACTATGGGTCTGGTCACCATCCTGCCTATCGTAGCTTTTCAGGAGGCAGCCGGTCACTCCCAGCCATAGGCCCCCACACACAAAGCTCGGCCGGTTTCCCTGGCAAACAAAAGTAAGCTACCCCGCTTCTGGATGGCAGATTGCAGGAACCATTTGGTACTGTCAAACGAGCCCGACTTGGCACTGGTGCCACTTTGGGTCTGGGAACAATCCTGCGTAACGCAGATTCTAAGGCGCCATCCGGCCACTCCGAGCCACAGGCCCCCAAACACAAACAACGGTGCTTTTCCCTGGAAAACAAAACTCGCCTGCCAACATTTGATGGCAGATTGCAGGAGCCACTTGGTACTATCAAACCAGCCCAACATGGCACTGGTGCCACCATGGGTCTGGTCACCATCCTGCCTATCGTAGCTTTTCAGGAGCCAGCCGGTCACTCCCAGCCATAGGCCCCCAGACACAAACCTCAGCCCGTTTTCTCTGGCAAACAAAAGTAAGCTGCACTGCTACTGGATGGCAGATTGCAGGACGCACTTGGTACTATCAACCCAACCCGACTTGGCACTGGTGCCACCTTGGGTCTGGGAACCATCCTGCATATCGTGGATTCTAAGGAGCCAGCCGGCCACTCCCAGCCACAGGCCCCCAAACAAAAACAACGGCGCTTTTCCCTGGAAAACAAAACTCGCCTGCCAACTGTTTGATGGCAGATTGCAGGAGCCACTTGGTACTATCAAACCAGCCCAACTTGGCACTGGTGCCACCATGGGTCTGGTCACCATCCTACCTATCGTAGCTTTTCAGGAGCCAGCCGGTAACTCCCAGCCATAGGCCCCCAGAAAAAACCTCGGCCTGTTTCCCTGGCAAACAAAAGTAAGCTGCCCCGCTTCTGGATAGCAGATTGCAGGAACCACTTGGTAGTATCAAACCAGCCCAACTTGGCACTGGTGCCACCTCTGGTCTGGGAACCATCCTGCGTATCGTAGCTTTTCAGGACCTAGCGGGTCACTCCAAGCTATAGGCCCCTAGACACAAACCTCGGCCCGTTTCCCTGGCAAACAAAAGTAAGCTGCCCCGCTTCCGGATGGCAGATTGCAGGAATCACTTGGTAGTATCAAACGAGCCCGACTTTGCACTGGTGCCACCTTGGGTCTGTGAACCATCTGGCGTATCGTGGATTCTAATTAGCCAGCCAGCCACTCCCAGCCACAGGACCCCAAACACAAACAACGGCGCTTTTCTCTGGAAAACAAAACTCGCCTGCCAACATTTTGATGGCACATTGCAGGAGCCACTTGGTACTATCAAATCAGCCCAACTTGGCACTGGTGCCACCATGGGTCTGGTCACCATCCTGCCTATCGTAGCTTTTCAGGAGCCAGCCGGTCACTCCCAGCCATAGGCCCCCAGACACAAACCTCGGCCCGTTTCCCTGGCAAACAAAAGTAAGCTACCCCGCTTCTGGATGGCACATTGCAGGAGCCACTTTGCACCATCAAACTAGCCCGAATTGGCACTGGTGCCACCTCAGGTCTGGGAACCATGCTGCGTATCGTGGATTCTAAGGAGCCAGTCGGCCACTCCCAGCCACAGGCCCCCAAACACAAACAACGGCGCTTTTCCCTGGGAAACAAAACTCGCCTGCCAACTTTTTGATGGCAGATTGCAGGAGCCAATTGGTACTATCAAACCAGCCCAACTTGGCACTGGTGCCACCTCTGGTCTGGGAACCATCCTGCGTATCGTGGATTCTAAGGAGCCAGCCGGCCACTCCCAGCCACAAGCCCCCAAACACAAACAACGGCGCTTTTCCCTGGAAAACAAAACTCGCCTGCCAACTTTTAGATTGCAGATTGCAGGAGCCACTTGGTACTATCAAACCAGCCCAACTTGGCACTGGTGCCACCATGGGTCTGGTAACCATCCTGCCTATCGTAGCTTTTCAGGAGCCAGCCGGTCACTCCCAGCCATAGGCACCCACAAAAAAATCTCGGCCCGTTTCCCTGGCAAAGAAAAGTAAGCTACCCCGCTTCTGGATGGCAGATTGCAGGAGCCACTTTGCACCATCAAACTAGCCCGACTTGGCACTGGAGCCACCTCTGGTCTGGGAACAATCCTGCGTATCGTGGATTCTAATTAGTCAGCCGGCCACTCCCAGCCACAGGCCCACAAACACAAACAATGGCGCTTTTCCCTATAAAACAAAACTCGCCTGCCAACATTTGATGGCAGATTGTATTGAGCCACTTGGTACTATCAAACCAGCCCAACATGGCACTGGTGCCACCATGGGTCTGGTCACCATCCTGCCTATCGTAGCTTTTCAGGAGCCAGCCGGTCACTCCCAGCCATAGGCCCCCAGACACAAACCTCGGCCCGTTTCCCTGGCAAACAAAAGTAAGCTACCCCGCTTCTGGATGGCAGATTGCAGGAGCCACTTTGCACCATCAAACTAGCCCGAATTGGCACTGGTGCCACCTCAGGTCTGGGAACCATGCTGCGTATCGCGGATTGTAAGGAGCCAGCCGGCCACTCCCAGCCACAGGCCCCCAAACACAAACAACGGCGCTTTTCCCTGGGAAACAAAACTCGTCTGCCAACTTTTTGACGGCAGATTGCAGGAGCCACTTGGTACAATCAAACTAGCCCGACTTGGCACTGGTGCCAACTCTGGTCTGGGAACCATCCTGCGTATCGTGGATTCTAAGGAGCCAGCCGGCCACTCCCAGCCACAGGCCCCCAAACACAAACAATGGCGCTTTTCCCAGGAAAACAAAACTCGCCTGCCAACTTTTTGATGGCACATTGCAGGAGCCACTTGGTACTATCAAATCAGCCCAACTTGGCACTGGTGCCACCATGGGTCTGGTCACCATCCTGCCTATCGTAGCTTTTCAGGAGCCAGCCGGTCACTCCCAGCCATAGGCCCCCAGACACAAACCTCGGCCCTTTTCCCTGGCAAACAAAAGTAAGCTACCCCGCTTCTGGATGGCAGATTGCAGGAGCCACTTTGCACCATCAAACTAGCCCGAATTGGCACTGGTGCCACCTCAGGTCTGGGAACCATGCTGCGTATAGTGGATTCTAAGGAGCCAGTTGGCCACTCCCAGCCACAGGCCCCGAAACACAAACAACGGCGCTTTTCCCTGGGAAACAAAACTCGCCTACCAACTTTTTGATGGCACATCGCAGGAGCCACTTGGTACTATCAAACCAGCCCAACTTGGCACTGGTGCCGCCATGGGTCTGGTCACCATCCTGCCTATCGTAGCTTTTCAGGAGCCAGCCGGTCACTCCCAGCCATAGGCCCCCACAAAAAAACCTCGGCCCGTTTCCCTGGCAAACAAAAGTAAGCTGCCGCGCTTCTGGATGGCAGATTGCAGGACGCACTTGGTACTATCAAACCAGCCCGACTTGGCACTGGTGCCACCTCTGGTCTGGGAACCATCCTGCGTATCTTGGATTCTAAGGAGCCAGCCGGCCACTCCCAGCCACAGGCCCCCAAACACAAACAACGGCGCTTTTCCCTGGGAAACAAAACTCGCCTGCCAACTTTTTGATGGCAGATTGCAGGAGCCACTTGGTACTATCAAACCAGCCCGACTTGGCACTGGTGCCACCTCTGGTCTGGGAACCATCCTGCGTATCGTGGATTCTAAGGAGCCAGCCGGCCACTCCCAGCCACAGGCCCCCAAACACAAACAATGGCGCTTTTCCCAGGAAAACAAAACTCGCCTGCCAACTTTTTGATGGCAGATTGCAGGAGCCACTTGGTACTATCAAATCAGCCCAACTTGGCACTGGTGCCACCATGGGTCTGGTCACCATCCTGCCTATCGTAGCTTTTCAGGAGCCAGCCGGTCACTCCCAGCCACAGGCCCCCAGACACAAACCTCGGCCCTTTTCCCTGGCAAACAAAAGTAAGCTACCCCGCTTCTGGATGGCAGATTGCAGGAGCCACTTTGCACCATCAAACTAGCCCGAATTGGCACTGGTGCCACCTCAGGTCTGGGAACCATGCTGCGTATCGTGGATTCTAAGGAGGCAGTCGGCCACTCCCAGCCACAGGCCCCCAAACACAAACCTCGGCCCGTTTCCCTGGCAAACAAATGTAAGCTGCCCCGCTTCTGGATGGCAGATTGCAGGAGCCACTTGGTACTATCAAACCAGCCCGACTTGGCACTGGTGCCACCTCTGGTCTGGGAACCATCCTGCGTATCGTGGATTCTAATTGGCCATCCGGCAACTCCCAGACACAGGCCCCCAAACACAAACAACGGCGCTTTTCCCTGGAAAACAAAACTCGCCTGCCAACATTTTGATGGCAGATTGCAGGAGCCACTTGGTACTATCAAACCAGCCCAACTTGGCACTGGTGCCACCATGGGTCTGGTCACCATCCTGCCTATCGTAGCTTTACAGGACCTAGCCGGTCACTCCCAGCCATAGGCCCCCAGACAAAAATCTCGGCGCTTTTCCCTGGCAAACAAAAGTAAGCCGCCCCGCTTCTGGATGGCAGATTGCAGGACGCACTTGGTATTATCAAACCAGCCCAACTTGGCACTGGTGCCACCTTGGCTCTGGGAACCACCCTGCGTATCGTGGATTCTAAGGAGCCAGCCGGCCACTCCCAGCCACAGTCCCCCAAACACAAACAACGGCACTATTCCCTGGAAAACAAAACTCGCCTGCCAACTTTTTGATGGCAGATTGCAGGAGCCACTTGGTAGTATCAAACCATCCCAACTTGACACTGGTGCCACCATGGGTCTAGTAAACATCCTGCCTATCGTAGCTTTTAAGGACCTAGCGGGTCACTCCCAGCCACAGGCCCCCAGACAAAAACCTCGGCCCGTTTCCCTGGCAAACAAAAGTAAGCTGCCCCGCTTCTGGATGGCAGATTGCAGGAGGCACTTGGTACTATCAAACTAGCCCGACTAGGCACTGGTGCCACCTCTGGTCTGGGAACCATCCTGCGTATCGTGGATTCTAAGGAGCCAGCCGGCCACTCCCAGCCACAGGCCCCCAAAAATAAACAACGGCCCGTTTCCCTGGCAAACAAAAATAAGCTGTCCCGCTTCTGGATGGCAGATTGCAGGAACCACTTGGTAGCATCAAATATGCCCCACTTGGCACTGGTGCCACCTCTGGTCTGGGAACCATCCTGCGTATCGTGGATTCTAAGGAGCCAGCCGGCCACTCCCAGCCACAGGCCCCCAAACACAAACAACGGCGCTTTTCCCTGGAAATCAAAACTCGCCTGCCAACTTTTTGATGGCAGATTGCAGGAGCCACTTGGTATTATCAAACCAGCCCAACTTGGCACTGCTGCCACCATGGGTCTGGTCACCATCCTGCCTATCGTAGCTTTTCAGGACCTAGCCGGTCACTCCCAGCCATAGGCCCCCAGACACAAACCTCGGCCCGTTTCCCTGCAAACAAAAGTAAGTTGCCCCGCTTCTGGATGGCAGATTGCAAAAACCACTTAGTACTATCAAACCAGCCCGACTTGGCACTGGTGCCACCTCTGGTCTGGGAACCATCCTGCCTAGCGTGGATTTTCAGGGGCCAGCCGGCCGCTGTCAGCTATAGGCCCCCAAACACAAACCACGGCCCTTTCCTCTGGTAAACAAAACTCAACTGCCCCTCTTCTGGATGGCAAATTGCAGGAGCCACTTGGTACTACAAAAACAGCCCGACTTGGCACTGGTGCCACCTTGGGTCTGGGAACCATCCTGCGTATCGTGCATTTTAAGGAGCCAACTGGACACTCCCAGCCATATGCCTGCAAACGCAACCCACGGCCCTTTCCTCTGGCAAACAAAACTCAGCTGCCCAGCTTCTGGATGGCAGATTGTAGGTGCCACTTCTTACTATAAAACCAGCCCGACTTGGCACTGGTGCCACCTTGGGTCTGGGAACCATGCTGCGTATTGTGGATTGTCAGGAGCCAGCTGACCACTCTCGGCCCCAGACCCCAATCAAAAACAACGGCCAAATTCCCTGGCAAATTAACTCAGCTGCCCCGCTTCTGGATGGCAGATTGCAGGAGGCACTTGACACTGTCAAACCAGCCCGACTTGGCACTGGTGCCACCTCAGGTCTGGGAACCATCCTGCGTATCGTGGATTCTAAGGAGCCAGCCGGCCACTCCCAGCCTCAGGCCCCCAAACTCAAACAACGGCGCTTTTCCCTGGAAAACAAAACTCGCCTGCCATCATTTTGATGGCAGATTGCAGGAGCCACTTGGTACTATCAAACCAGCCCAACTTGGCACTGGTGCCACCTTGGGTGAGGTAAACATCCTGCCAATCGTGGATTCTAATGAGCCAGCCGGTCATTCCCAGCCATAGTCCCCCAGACACAAACCTCGGCACGTTTCCCTGGTAAATATGACTAAGCTGCCCCGCTTCTGGATGGCAGATTGCAGGAGCCAATTTGTACTACAAAAACAGCCCGACTTGGCAGTGGCAGCACCTTGGCTCTGGGAACAATCCTGCGTATCGAGCATTTTAAGGAGCCAGCCGCCCACTCCAAACCATATGTCCCCAAAAACAATCCACGGACCTTTTCTCTGGCAAACAAAACTCAGCTGCCCCGCTTCTTGATGGCAGATTGCAGGAGCCACTTGGTACTATCAAACCAGCCTGACTGACTCCTGAAAATCGACCATAGGCATGATGGCTTCCTGACCAAAGGCGGCACCAGTGCCAAGTCGGTGGCCAGCTGGCTCCTTAAAAAGCTCGATACGCAGGATGGTTCCCAGAGCCAAGGTGGCACCAGTGCCAAGTCGGGCTGGTTTGTAGTACCAAGTGCGTCCTGCAATTTGCCATCCAGAAGAGGGGCAGTGGAGTTTTGTTTGCCAGAGAAAAGGGCCGTGGTTTGTGTTTGGAGGCCTATGGCTGGGAGTGCCTGGCTGGCCCCTGAAAATCCACGATAGGCAGGATGGTTCCCAGATCCAAGGTGGCACCAGTGCCAAGTTGGGCTGGTTTGATAGTACTAAGTGGCTCCCGCAATCTGCCATCCAGAAGAGGGGAAGCTTACTTTTGTTTGCCAGGAAACGTGCCAAGTTTTGTGTCTGGGGGCCTATGGCCAGCAGTGTTCGGCTGGTTCCTGAATATGTATGATAGGCAGGATGGTTCCCAGATCCAAGGTGGCACCAGTGCCAAGTCGGGCTGGTATGATAGTACCAAGTTGCTCCTGCAATCTGCCATCCAGAAGAGGGGCAGCTTACTTTTGTTTGCCAGGGAAACGGGCCGATGTTTGTGTCTTATGGCCTATGGCTGGGAGTGTCCGGCTGGCTCCTGAAAAGGTACGATAGGCAGGATGGTGACCAGACCCATGGTGGCACCAGTGCCAAGTTGGGCTGGTTTGATCGTACCAAGTGGCTCCTGCAATCTGCCCTCAAATGTTGGCAGGCGAGTTTTGTTTTATAGGGAAAAGCGCCTTTGTTTGTGTTTGGGGGCCTGTGGCTGGGAGTGGCCGGCTGGCTAATTAGAATCCACGAGACGCAGGATTGTTCCCAGACCAGAGGTGGCACCAGTGCCAAGTCGGGCCGGTTTGATGGTGCAAAGAGGCTCCTGCAATCTGCCATCCAGAAGCGGGGCAGCTGAGTTTTTTTTGCCTGAGAAAAGGGCCGTGGTTTGTTTTTGGGAGTCTGTGGCTGGCTCCTGAAAATCAACAATAGGCAGCATGGTTCCCAGACCCAAGATGGCACCAGTGCCAAGTCTGGCTGGTTTGATAGTACCACGTGGCTCCTGCAATCTGCCATCCAGAAGCGGGGCAGCTTACTTTTATTTGCCAGGGAAACGGGCCGAGGTTTGTGTTTGCGGGCCTATGGCTGGGAGTGACCGGCTGGCTCCTGAAAAGCAATGATAGCCAGGATGGTTACCAGACCCATGGTGGCACCAGTGCCAAGTTGGGCTGGTTTGATACTACCAAGTGTCTCCTGCAATCTGCCATCAAATAGTTGGCAGGCGAGTTTTGTTTTCCAGGGATAAGCGCCGTTATTTGTGTTTGGGGTCCTGTGGCTGGGAGTGGCCGGGTGGCTCCTTAGATTCCACGATACGCAGGATGGTTCCCAGACCAGAGGTGGCACCAGTGCCAACTTGGGCTGGTTTGATGGTGCAAAGTGGCTCCTGCAATCTGCCAGCCAGAAGCGGGGCAGCTTACTTTAGTTTGCCAGGGAAACGGGCCGAATTCTTTTTCTGGACGCCCATGGCTGGGAGTGACCGGCTGGCTCCTGAAAAGCTACGATAGGCAGGATGGTGACCAGACCCATGGTCGCACCAGTGCCAAGTCGGGCTGGTTTGATGGTGCAAAGTGGCTCCTGCAATCTGCCATCCAGAAGCGGGTTATCTTACTTTTGTTTGCCAGGGAAACGGGCCGAGGTTTTTGTCTGGGGGCCTATGGCTGGGAGTGACCGGCTGGCTCCTGAAAAGCTACGATTGGCAGGATATTTTCCAGACCCATGGTGGCACCAGTGCCAAGTTGGGCTGATTTGATAGTACCAAGTGGCTCCTGCAATCTGCCATCAAAATTTGGCAGGCGAGTTTTGTTTTCCAGGGAAAAGCGCCGTTGTTTGTGTTTGGGGGCCTGTGGCTGGGAGTGGCCAGCTGGCTCCTTAGAATCCACGATACGCAGCATGGTTCCCAGACCCAAGGTGGCACCAGTGCCAAGTTCGGCTGGTTTGATAGTACCAAGTGGTTCCTGCAATCTGCCATCCAGAAGCGGGGCAGCTTACTTTTGTTTGCCAGGGAAACGGGCCGAGGTTTCTGTCTGGGGGCCTATGGCTGGGAGTGACCGGCTAGGTCGTGAAAAGCTACGATAGGCAGGATGGTGACGAGACCCATGGTGGCACCAGTGCCAAGTAGGGCTGGTTTGATAGTACCAAGTGCGTCCTGCAATCTGCCATCCAGAAGCGGGGCAGCTTACTTTTGTTTGCCAGGGAAACGGGCCGAGGTTTGTGTCTGGGCGCCTATGGCTGGGAGTGACCGGCTGGCTCCTGAAAAGCTACGATAGGCAGGATGGTGACCAGACCCAGGGCGGCACCAGTGCCAAGTTGAGCTGGTTTGATAGTACCAATTGGCTCCTGCAATCTGCCATCAAAAAGTTGGCAGGCGAGTTTTGTTTTCCAGGGAAAAGCGCCGTTGTTTGTGTTTGGGGGTCTGTGGCTGGGAGTGGCCGGCTGGCTCCTTAGAATCCACGATACGCAGGATGGTTCCCAGACCAGAGATGGCACCAGTGCCAAGTCGGGCTGGTTTGATAGTACCAAGTGGCTCCTGCAATCTGCCATCCAGAAGCGGGGCAGCTTAATTATGTTTGCCAGGGAAACTGGCCGAGGTTTATGTCTGGGGGCCTATGGCTGGGAGTGTCCGGCTGGCTCCTGAAAAGCTACGATTGGCAGGATGGTTACCAGACCCATGGTGGGACCAGTGCCAAGTTGGGCTTGTTTGATAGTACCAAGTGGCTCCTGCAATCTGCCATCAAAAAGTTGGCAGGCGAGTTTTGTTTTCCAGGGAAAAGCGCCGTTGTTAGTGTTTGGGGGCCTGTGGCTTGGAGTGACCGGCTGGCTCCTTAGAATCCACGATACGCAGGATGGTTCCCAGACCAGAGGTGGCACCAGTGCCAAGTTGGGCTGATTTGATACTATCAAGTGATTCCTGCAATCTGCTCCTTCAATCTGCCATCCAGATGCCGAAGATATGAATTTTATTAGGACGGGAAAAGGGCTGAGGTTTGTGTTTGAGGGCCTGTGGCTGAGCGTGGCTGGCTGGCTCCTTAAAATCTTTGATATGCAGGATGGCTCCCAGACTCAAGGTGACAACACTGCCAAGTCATGCTCATTTGACAGTTCCAACTGTCTCCAGAAATCTTCCATGCAGAAGCGGGGCAGGTGACTTTATTTCGCCAGGGATAAGGGCCGAGGTTTGTGTTGGGGACCTGTGGCTGGGAGTGGCTGGCTGGCTCCTGAAAATCTACGATACGCAGGATGGTTCCCAGACCCACGGTGGCACTAGTGCCAAGTCGGGCTGGTTTGATAGTACCAAGTGCCTCCTGCCATCTGCCATCCAGAATAGGGGCATCTGAGGTTTGTTTGCCAGGGAAAAGGGCCGTGGTTTGTGTTTGCGCGGCTAAGGCAGAGAGTGGATGTCTGGCGCCATTAAATCCAAGATACACAGGATGGTTGCCAGACCCACGGTGGCACCAATTCCAAGTCGAGCTGGTTTCATGGTGTCGAATGCCTCCTGAAATCTGCCATCCAGAAGCAGGGCAGGTGAGTTTTGTTTGCAGGGAAAAGTGCCGTTGTTTTTGCTTGGGGGCCTGGGTCAGAGAGTGGATGGCTGTCGCCATTAAATGCACGATACGCAGAATTTTTGCCAGACCCATGGTGGCACCAGTGCCATGTGGTGCTGGTGTGACAGTCCAAGTTTTTCCAGCAATCTGCCATCCAGAAGCAGGGCAGGTGAGTTTTGTTTTCCTGGGAAAATGGCCGTGGTTTGTGTTTGGGTGCCGATGGCTGGGAGTGGCCAGCTAGCTCCTGAAAATCCACAGTAGGCAGGATGGCTCTCAGACACAATATGGCAGCCATGCCAAGTCGGGCTGGTTTGGTAGTACCAAGTCCCTCCTGCAATCTGCCATCCAGAAGGGGGGCAGGTGAGTTTCGTTTGCCAGAGATGAGGGCCGTGGTTTGTGTTTGGATGCCTATGGCTTGGAGTGGCCGGCTGTCTCCTGAAAATCTACCATAGGCAGGATGGTTTCCAGACCCAAGGTGGCACCAGTGCCATGTCGGGCTGGTTTGATAGTACCATGTGGCGCCTGAAATCTGCCATCCAGAATCCGGGCAGCAGTGTTTTGTGTGCCAGGGAAAAGGGCTGTGGTTTTTGTTTGAAAGCCTGTGGCTGGGAGTGGCTGGCAGGCTCCTGACAATCCACGCATGATGGTTCCCAGTCCAAAGGAGGCACCACAACCAAGTCAGGCTTATTTGATAGTACCAAGTGGCTCCTGCAATCTTTCATCCAGAAGCGGGGCAGGTGCGTTTTGTCTGCCAGGGAAACAAGCCGAGGTTTGTGTCTGGGGGACTATGGCATGGAGTGGACCTCTGGCTCCTGAAAATCCACGATACACAGGATTTTTGCCAGACCCAAGGTTGCACCAGCGCCAAGTCGGGCTGGTTTGATAGTACGAAGTGCCTCCTGCAATCTGCCATCCAGAAGCAGGGCAGCCGAGTTTTGTTTTCCTGGGATAATGGTTGTGGTTTGTGTTTGGGGGCCTGGGCGCAGAGTGGCCGGCTGGCTCCTGAAAATCCAGTATACGCAGGATAGTTCCCTGACCCAAGGCGGCACCAGTGCAGAGTCGGGCCAGTTTGAGAGTACAAAGTGCCTCCGGCAATCTGCCATTCATAAGATGGTGAGGTGAGTTTTGTTTGCCAGAGAAAGGGGACGTGGTTTTTGTTTGGGGGTCTGTTGCTGGGAGGTGCTGGCTGGCTCGTGAAAATCCACGATACGCAGGATGGTTCCCAGACCTAAAATGGCACGAGTGCCAAATCAGGATGGTTTGATAATACCAAGTGGCTTCTGCAATCTGCCATCCAGAACCAGGGCAGCTGAGCTTTGTTTTCAAGGCAAAGTACCGGTCTTGTGTTTTGGGTGCACGTGGCCAGTAGTAACCTGCCTGCTCCTGAAAATCCATGATATGCTGGATGGTTTCCAGCCCCATGGTGGCATCAGTGCCAAGTCAGGATGATTTGACACTCCCTAGTGGCTCCTGCAATCTGCCATACAGATGCCGAAGAGGTGAATGTTATTAGTAAGGGAAAAGGGCCGTGGTTTGTGTTTGAGGGCCTGTGGCTGAGAGTGGCCGGCTGGCTCCTGAAAATCCACGATACGCAGGATGCTTTCCATGCCCAATGTGGCACCAGTGCCAAGTAGGGCTGGCTGATAATACAAAGTGCCTCCTGCCATCTGCCATCCAGAAGAGAAGCAGATGAGTTTTGTTTGCCAGAGAAAAGGGCTGTGGTTTGTGTTTTGGGACGTGTTGCTGGGAGTGACCGGCTGGCTCCTGAAAATCCACAATACGCAGGATGCTTTCCATGCCCAAGGTGGCACCTGTGCCAAGTCGGTCTGGTTTGATAGTACCAAGTGGCTCCTGCAATCTGCCATCCAGAAGTGGGGTAGCTGAGTTTTGTTTGCCAGAGAAAAGGGCCGTGGTTTTTTTTGGGGGGTCTATGGCTGGGAGTGGCCGGCTGGCTCTTGAAAATCCAAGATATGCAGGATGGTTTCCAGACCAAGGCTGGCACCAATGCCACGTCTGGCTGGTTTGATAGTACCAAGTGCATCCTGCAATCTGCCGTGCAGAAGAGGCGCAGTTGAGTTTTGTTCGCCATAGAAAAGGTCCGTGGTTTGTGTTTGGGGGCCTGTGGCGGAGAGAGGCTGCCTGGCGCCTTAAAATCCACGATACGCAGGATGGTTCCGATACCCAATGTGGCACTAGTGCCAAGTTGGGCTGGTTTGATAGTACCAAGTGGCTCCCGTAATCTACCATCCAGAAGCGGGGCAGGTGAGTTTTGTTAGCCAGGGAAATGGTCCTAGGTGTGTGTCTGCGGGCCTGTGGCTGGGAGTGGCCGGCTGGCTCCTGAAATTCCAAGATACGCAGGATGGTTCCCAGACCCAAGGTGGCACCAGTGCCACGTCGGGCTGGATTTACAGTGCCAAGTCACTCCTGTAATCTGCCATCCAGAAGCGGGGCAGGTGAGTTTTTTTTGCCAGAGAAAAGGGCCGTGGTTTGTGTAGGGGGGCTTGTGCGTGGGAGTGGCCGGCTGGCTGCTGAAAATCCACGATACGCAGGATGGTTCCAAGACCCAAGGTGGCACCAGTGAAAAGTCAGGCTGGTTTTACAGTGCCAAGTGTCTCCTGCAATCTGCCATCCAGAAGAGGGGACAGTGAGTTTTGTTTGCCAGGGAAACGGGCTGAGTTTTGTGACTAAGGGTGTATGGCCGGGAGTGGCCGGCTGGCTCCTGAAAGTGTACGATAGGCAGGATTGTTTCCAGACCCAAAGTGACACCAGTGCCAAGTCAGGCTGGTTTGAGGGTACCAAGTGGGTCCTGCAATCTGCCATCCAGAAGCAGGGCAGATGATTTTTGTTTGCCTGGGAAAAGGACCATGGTATGTGTTTGGGGGCTGGTCCGAGTGTGTCCGGCTGGTTCCTAAAAATCCACGATATGAACGATGGTTCTGAGACCTAATGCGGCACTAGTGCCAAGTTGGGCTGGTTTGACAGTTCCAAGTGGTTCCTGTAATCTGCCATCCAGAAGCAGGGCAGCTGAGTTTTTTTCCCAGGGAAAAGTTCTGTGTTTTGTGTTTGGGGGACTGCGGCTGGGAGTGGCCGGCTGGCTCCTGAAAATCTACCTTAGGCCCGATGGTTCCCAGATCAAAGGGGCCACCAGTGCCAAGTCGGGCTTGTTTTATAGTACCATTACCTCCTGCAATCTGCCATCCAGAAGCGGGGCAGCTGAGTTTTATATGCCAGGGGAAGGGGCGGAGGTTTGTGTCTGGGAGACTATGGACGGGAGTGGCCGGCTGGCTCCTTAAAATCTGCAATACGCAGGATGGTTCCCTGACCCAAGCTGGCACCAGTGCCAAGTCGGGCTGGTTTGATAGTACCAAGTGGTTCCTGCAATCTGCCATCCAGAAGCGGGGCAGCTTACTTTTGTTTGCCAGGGAAACGGGCCGTGGTTTGTGTTTGCGGGCCTATGGCCGGGAGTGGCCGGCTGGCTCCTGAAAGTCTACGATAGGCAGGATGGTTCCAAGACCCCAGGTGGCACCAGTGCCAAGTCGGGCTGGTTTGATACTAACAAGTGGCTCCTGAAATCTGCCATTCAGAAGAGGGGCAGGTGAGTTTTGTTTGTCAGGGAAAAGGGACGTTGTTTTTGCTTGGGGGCCTGTGGCAGAGAGTGGATGGCTGGCACCTTAAAATCCACGATTCGCAGGGATTTTGCAACAACCGAGGTGGCACCAGTGCCATGTCTTGCTGGTTTGAGAGTGCCAAGTGGTTCCTGCAATCTGCCATGCAGAAGCAGAGGAGCTGAGTTTTGTTTGCCAGGGAAGAGGGCTGTGGTTTGTGTTTGGGTCCTGTGGCTGGGAATGGCCGGCTGGCTCCTGAAAATTGACGATACGCAGGATGCTTCCCAGACCCAAGGTGGCACTAGTGCCGAGTCGGGCTGGTTTGATAGTACCAAGTGCCTCCTTCCATCTGCCATCCAGAACAGGGGCAGCTGAGGTTTGTTTGCCAGGGAAAAGGGCCGTTGTTTTTGCTTGGGGACCTGGGTCAGAGAGTGGATGGCTGTCGCCATTAAATGCACGATGCGCAGGATTTTTGCCAGACCCATGGTGGCACCAGTGTCATGTCGTGCTGGTGTGACAGTGCCAAGTGGTTCCAGCAATCTGCCATCCAGAAGCAGGGCAGGTTAATTTTGTTTGCCAGGGAATAGGGCCGTGGTTTGTGTTTGGAGGCCTATGGCTGGGAGTGGCCGGCTGGCTCCTGAAAATCCAAAATAGGCAGGATGGTTCTCAGACCCAAGGTGGTACCAATGACAAGTCGGGCTGGTTTGGTAGTACCAAGTCCCTCCTGCAATCTGCCATCCAGAAGAGGGGCAGGTGAGTTTAGTTTGCCAGAGAAAAGGGCCATTCTTTGTGTTTGGAGGCCTATGGCTGAGAGTGGCCGGCTGGCTCCTGAAAATCCAGTATACGCAGGATAGTTCCCTGATCCAAGGTGACACCAGTGCCAAGTCGGGCTAGTTTGATAGTACCAAGTGCCTCCGGCAATCTGGCATTCAGAAGAGGGTTAGGTGAGTTTTGTTTGCCAGTGAGAAGGCCCGTGGTTTTTGTTTAGGGCCCTGTGGTTTGGAGTGGCCGGCTGTCTACGTAAAATCGATTATACGCAGGATGGTTCCCAAAACCGTGGCACCAGTGCCAAGGTGGGCTGGTTTGACATTTCTAAGTGGTTTCCGCAATCTGCCATCCAGAAGCAGGGCAGCTGAGTTTTTTTTTTTGCCAGAGAAAAGGGCTGTGGATTGTGTTGCGCGGCCTATGGCTGGGAGTGGCCAGCTGGCTCTTGAAAATTTACCATAGGCAGGATGGTTTCCAGACCCAAGGTAGCACCAGTGCCAAGTCCGGCTGGTTGCATATTACCAATAGTCTCCTGCTATCTGTCATCCACAAGAGGGGCAGGTCAGTTTTTTTTGCCAGAGAAAAGTGCGGTTGGTCGTGTTTGGAGGCCTGTGGCTGGGAGTGGCTGGCTGGCTCCTGAAAATCCACGATACGCAGGATGCTTGCCAGACTCAAGGTGGCACCAGTGCCAAGTCAGGCTGGTTTTATATAACCAAGTGGCTCATGCAATCTGCCATCCAGAAGCAGGGCATGTGAGTTTTGTTTGCCAGAGAAAATGCCCGTGGCTTTTGTTTGGGGGGCTGTGGCTGGGCGTCCCGACTGGCTCATTACAATCCACAATACGCGGGGTGGTTTCCAGACCCAAGGTGGCACTAGTGCCAAGTTGGGCTGGTCTGATAGTACCAAGCATTACCGGTAATCTGCCATCGAGAAGCTGAGCAGGTGAGTTTTTTTTGCCAGGGAAACGGGCCGACGTTTGTGTCTGGGGAACTATGGCCAGGAGTGGCCGGCTGGCTCCTGAAAGTTTACGAGAGGTAGGATGATTTCCGGACCCGAGTTGGCACCAGTGCCAAGTCGGGTTGCTTTGATAGTACCAAGTGCCTCCGGCAATCTGACGTTCAGAAGACGGTCAGGTAAGTTTTGTTTGCCAGAGAAAAGGGCCGTGGTTTCTGCTTGGCGGGCTGTGTCTGGGAGTGGCCAGGGGGCTCCTGAAAATCCACAATATGCAGGATGGTTCCCAGACCCAAGGTGGCACCAGGGCCAAGTTGGGCTGGTTTGATAGTACCAAGTGGCTCCAGCAATATGGCGTCCAGAAGCGAGGCAGCTGAGTTTTCTTTACCAGGGAAAAGGGCCATGTAATGTTTTGGGGCCTGGGGCCGTGAATGGCCGCCTGGCTCCTGAAAATCCACAATACGCACGATGGTTGCCAGACCCATGGTGGCACCACTGCAAAGTCAGGCTAGTTCGATAGTACCAAGTGGCTCCTGCAATCTGCCATTCAGAAGAGGGGCAGGTGAGTTTTGTTCGCCAGGGAAAATGGCCGAGGTTTGGGTTTGTGGGCCTGTGGCACAGAGTGGATGGCAGGCGCCTTAAAACCCACGACTCGCAGGGAGTTTGCCAGAGGCAAGGTGGCACCAGTGCCATGTCGTGCGGGTTTGACAGTGACAAGTGGTTCCTGCAATCTGCCATCCAGAAGCAGGGCTGGTGAGTTTTGTTTGCCAGGGAAAAGGGCCGTTGTTTTTTCTGGGGTCCTGTGGCAGAAAGTGGATGGCTGGCGCCTTAAAATCTATTATTCGCTGGATTTTTGCCCGACCCAAGGTGGCACCAGTGCCAAGTAGGTCTGGTTTGACAGTGCCAAGTGCCTCCTGCAATTTCCCATTCAGAAGCGGGGATGGTGAGTTTTGTTTGCCAGGGAAACGGGCCGAGGTTTGTGTCTGGGGGCCTATGGCCTGGAGTAGCCGGCTGGATCCTTAAGGTGTACGGGAGGCAGGATGGTTTTCAGACCCAAGGTGGCACCAGTGCCAAGTCGGGCTGGTTTGACAGTACCAAGTGGCTCCTGCACTCATCCATGCAGAATCTGGGCAGGTGAGTTTTGTTTGCCAGTGAAACGGGCGGAGGTTTGTTTCTGGGGGACCGAGGGGCCGACTCGCTCCTTAAAATCTACATTACGCAGGATGGTTCCCAGACCTAAGGTGGCACCAGTGCCATGTCGGGCTGGTTTGAAGTGCGAAGTGGCTCCTGCAATCTGCCATCCAGAGAAAGAGGCCATGGTATTTTGTTTGGGGGTCTGCGGCTTTTAGTGGCCGGCTGGCTCCTGAAAATCCACGATATGCAGGACGGTTCACAGACCCAAGGTGGCACCACTGCCAAGTCGGGATGGTTTGATAGTACCAAGTGCCTCCTGCAATCTGCCATCCTGTAGCATGGCATCTGAGTTTTGTTTCCCAGGGAAACGGGCGGAGGTTTTTGTCTGGGGGACTCTGGCCGGGCGTGGCCGGCTGACTCCTGAAAATCCACGTTACGCAGTATGGTTCCCTGTCCCAAGCTGGCACCAGTGCCAAGTTGGGCTGGTTTGATAGTATGAAGTGGCTCCTGCAATCTGTCATCCAAAAGAGGGGCAGGTGAGTTGTTCTTGCCAGAGAAATGGGCCGTGGTTTCTGTTTGGGGGCCTGTGGCCAGCAGTGGCCGGCTGGCTCCTTAAAATCCACGATACGCAGGGTGGTTCGCAGACCCAAGGTGGCACTAATGCCAAGTCTGGCTGGTTTGATAGTACCAAGTGGCTCCGGCAATGTGCCATCCAGAAGCGGGGCAGGTGAGTATTTATGCCTGAGAAAATGGCCGTTGTTTTTTCTGGGGACCTGTGGCAGGGAGTGGCCGGATGGCTCCTGAAAATCCACGATACGCAGGATGGTTCCCAGTCCCAGGGTGGAACCAGTGCCAAGACGGGCTCGTTTGATAATATCAAGTGTCTCCTGCAATCTGCCATTCAGAAGAGGGGCAGGTGAGTTTTGATTGCCAGAGAAAAGGGCCGTGGTTGGTGTTAGGGGGCCTGTGGCAGAGAGTGGATGGCAGGCGCCTTAAAACCAACTATTCGCAGGGAGCTTGCCAGTCCCAAGGTGGCACCAGTGCCATGTCGTGCGGGTTTGACAGTGACAAGCGGTTCCTGCAATCCGCCATCCAGAAGCAGGGCAGTTGAGTTTTGTTTGCCAGGGAAACGGGCCGAGGTTTGTGTTTGGGGGCCTATGACAGGGACTGACAGGCTGGCTACTGAAATCCACGATTCGCAGGATGATTCCCTGACCTAAGGTGGCACTAGTGCCAAGTCTCGCTGGTTTTATATTGACGAGTGACTCTTGAAATCTGCCATCCAGAAGCAGGGCCGGTGAGTTTTGTTTTCCGGGGAAAAGGGCCATTGTTTTTGCTTTGTGGTCTGTGGCAGAGAGTGGATGGCTGGCGCCAATTATTCCACGATACACAGGATTTTTGCCAGACCCACGGTGGCACGAGTGCCATGTCATGCTGGTGTGACAGTGCCAATTGGTTCCTTCAATCTGCCATCCAGAAGCAGGGTAGGTGAGTTTTTTTTGCCAGGGAAAAGGGCCGTGGTTTGTGTTTGGGGGCCTGTGGCTGGGAGTGGCCGCCTGGCTCCTGAAAATCCACAGTAGACAGGTTGCTTCCCAGACCTAATGTGGCACAAGTGCCAAGTCGGGCTGGTTTGATAGTACCAAGTGCCTCCTGTAATCTGCCATCCAGAAGTAGGGCAGGTGAGTTTTGTTTGCCAGGGAAAATGGCTGTGGTTTCTGTTTGGAGGCCTGTGTCTGGGAGTGGCTGGCTGGCTCCTGAAAATCCACGATACGCAGGATGGTTGACAGACCCAAGTTGTCACTTATGCCAAGTCGGGCTGGTTTCATAGTACCAAGTGGCTCCTGCAATCTGCCATCCAGAAGCAGGGCAGGTGAGTTTTGTTTGCCAGAGTATAGGGACATGGTTTTTGTTTGGAGGCCTGTGGCTGTGAGTGGCCGGCTGGCTCCTGAAAATCCACGATTCGCAGGATGGTTCCCAGTCCCAAGATGGCACTAGTGCCAAGTCGGGCTGGTTTGAGAGTGTCAAGTGCCTCCTGCAATCCGCCATGCAGAAACGGGACAGCTGAGTTTTGTTTGCCAGGAAATCGGACCGTCGTTTGTGTTGGAGTCCTTGTGGCTGGGAGGGGCCCGCTGGCGGCTGAAAATCCATGATACGCATGATGAATCCCAGACCCAAGGTGGTACCAGGGCCAAGTCGGGCTGATTTGATAGTATCAAGTGTCTCCTGCAATCTGCCATCCAGAAGCGGGGCAGCTGAGTTTTTTTTGCCAGAGAAAGGGACCATGGTTTGCGTTTGGGTGCCTGTGGGTGGCAGCGGTCGGCTGGCTCCGGAAAATACATGATACGCATGATGGATCCCAGACCAAAAGGGGCACCAGTGCCATGTCGAGCTGGTTTGATAGTACCAAGTGGCTCCTGCAATCTGCCATCCACAAGCGTGCAGCTGAGGTTTTTTTGCCTTGGAAAATGGCCGTGGTTGTTTTTTGGGGGGCTGTGGCTGGGAGTGGCCGGCTGGGTACTGAAAATTCATGATACGCAGGAGGGTTCCCAGACCCAAGTTGGCAACACTGCCAAGTCAGGCTGGTTTGACATTGCCTAGTGCCTCCTGCTATCTGCTTCCAGAAGCAGGGCAGGTTAGTTTTGTTTGCCAGTAGAATGGTCCGATGTATGTGTATGGGGGCCTGTGGCCGAGGGTGGCTGGCTGGCTCCTGAAGTTCTTGTATATGCAGGATGGTTCTCTGACCCAAGAAGGCAACATTGCCAAGTCTGGCTGGTTTGATACTGTCAAGGGGCTCCATCATTCTGACATCCAGAGACATGGCAGGTGAATTTTGTTAGCCAGGGAAAATGGATGATGTCTCTGTTTTGGGGCCTGTGGCTGGGAGTGGCCGGCTGCCTCCTGAAAATCCATGTACGCAGAATGGCTCTCAGACCCAAGATGGAAACAGCACCCACTTGGCCTCTTTTGACAGTACAGAGTTGCTCCTGCCATCTGCCATTGAGAAGCGGGGCTGGTGAGTGTTTTTTGCAGGGAAAAGGGCCGTGATATGTGTTTGGGGGCCTGTGGCTGGGAGTGGCCGGCTGGCTCCTGATAATCCACGATACTCAGGATGGGTCCCAGAACCAAGGGTGATCTAGGGCCAAGTAGGGCTGGTTTGATAGTACCATGTGGCTCCTGCAATCTTCATTCCCGAAGCGGGGAGGGTGAGGTTTTTTTGCCAGGGAAAAGGGCCCAGGATTGTGTATGGGGCCCTGTGGCTGAGAGTGGCCTGCTGGCTCCTGAAATTCTGTGATTGTCAGGATGGTTCTCAGACTCAAGGTGGAAACATTGCCTAGTAGGGCTGGTTGATATTGCAAAGTGGCTCCTGCAATATGCCATCGAGATGTGGGCAGGTGAGTTTTCCTTGCCAGGGAGAAGACCCGAGATTTGTGTTTTGAATCCTGTGGCCAGGAGTCGCCCGCTGGCAACTGAAAATCAACGATTCGCAGAATGGTTCCCAGACCCAACGTTGCACGAGTGCCAAGTAGAGCTGGTTTATAGTACCCAGTGGCTCCTCCAATCTGCATTCCCGATGCAGGGAAGGTGAGTTTTGTTTGCCAGGTAAAAAGGCCGTAGTTAGTGTTTAGTGGCCTGTGGTTGGGAGCGGCCAGCTGGCACCTGTAAATACACGATACGCACAATGATTCCCTGACCCATGTTGGCAACACTGCCAAGTCAGGCTGGTTTGACATTGCTAAGTAGCTCCTGCAATCTGTCATCAAGAAGCGGGGCAAGTCAGTTTTGTTTGCATGGGAAAAGGGCCATGGTTTGTGTTCGGGTGCCAGTGGCTGGGAGTGGCTGGCTGGCTCCTGCAAATCGACTCTATGCAGGATGTTTCCTAGACCCAAGCTGGCACCACTGCCAAGTCATGCTGGTTCGATAGTATCAAGTGGCTCCTGCAATCTGCCATCCAGAAGCGGGGCAGGTGAGTTTTGTTTGCAAGGGACAAATTCCAAGGTTTGTGTTTGGTTTCCAGTGGGCGAGAGTGCCCCAAAAACACAAACCCCGGCCCTTTTCCCTGGCAAACAAAACTCACCTTCCCTGCTTCTGGATGGCAGATTGCAGGAGCCACTTGGTACTATCAAGCAAGCCATACTTTGCACTGGTGCAACCTTGAGACTGGGACCCATCCTGCCTATCGTGGATTTACAGGAGCCTGCCGGCCACTCCCACCCACAGGCCCCCAAACACAAACCACGTCCCTTTTCCCTGTCAAACAGCATTCTCCTGCCATGCCCCTTCATGGCTGATTGCAGGAGACACTTGGTACTATTGAAAAAGCCTCAATTGGCACTGGTGCCGCCTTGGGTCTGGGAACAATCCAGCGTATTTTGGATTTTCAGGAGCCAGCCGGCAAAGCCCAACCACAGGCCCCCAAAAACAAACCATGACCCTTTCCCCTGGCAAACAAAACTCACCTGCCCCGCTTCTGGATGGCAGATTGCAGGAGCCCCTTGGTACTATAAAATCAACCCGACTTGGCACTGGTGTAAAAATTGATCTGGAAAAAATCCTGCGTATCGTGGATTTTCAGGAGCCAGCCAGCCACTCCCAGACACAGGCCTCCAAACACAGTCCAAGGCCTTTTTCCCTGGCAAACAAAACTCAGCTGCCCCACTTCTGGATGGCAGATTGCAGGAGCCACTTGGTACTATCAAACCAGCCCGACTTGGCACTGGTGCCACCTTGGGTCTGGGAACCATCCTGCTTATCGTGTATTTTCAAGAGCCAGCCAGCCACTCCAAGCCACAAGCCCCCAAATAGAAACCATGGCTCTTTTCCGTGGCAAACAACACTAACCTGCCCTGCTTCTGGATTGCAGAATGCAGGAGACACTTGGGACTATCGAACCAACCTGACCTGGTACTTGTTGCTACCTCGGTCTGGGAACCATACTGCATATCATGGATTTTCAGGAGCCAGCCGTCTACTCCCGGCCACAAGACCACTAAACAAAATCCATGGCCCGTTTGCCGGGCAAGCAAAACTCAGCTGCCCCGCTTCTGGATGGCAGATTGAAGGAGCCACTTTGTACTATCAAACAAGCCATACTTGGCAGTGGTGCAACCTTGGGTCTGGGACCCATCCTGCCTATCGTGGATTTTCAGGAGCCAGCCGGCCAAGACCAGCCACAGGCCCCGCAACCCAAACCACGTCCCTTTTCTGGGTCAAAAAACATTCACCTGCCATGCCTCTTAATGGCTGATTGCAGGAGACACTTGGTACTATTGAAAAAGCCCCAATTGGCACTAGTGCCGCCTTGGGTCTGGGAACAATCCTGCGTATCGTGTATTTTCAGGAGCCAGCGGTCCAATCCCGGCCACAGGCCCCCAAACACAAACCACAGCCCTTTTCCCTTGGTAAGAAAACTCACTTGGCCAACTTCTGGATGGCAGATTGCAGGTCCCATTTGGTAGTAAGCAACCTACCCGACTTGGCACTGGTGCCACCTTTCGTCTGGAAGCCATCTTGCACATCAAAGACTTTCAGGAGCAAACTGGCACTCTCGGCCACAGGCCCCCCAAAAAACCTCGGTGTTTTCCCTGTCAAACAACACTCACCTGCCCTGCTTCTTAATGGCTGATTGCAGGAGACAGTTGACACTATCGAACAAGCCCCACTTGGCACAGGTGCCACCTTGGGTCTGGGAACCATCCTGCATATCGTGGATTTTGAGGAGCCAGACAGCCACTCCCAGCCACAGGCCTTCAAACAGAAACCATGGCCCTTTTCCCTGGCAAATAAAACTCACCTGCCCCGCTTCTGGATGGCAGATTTCAGGAGCCACTTTCGACTATCAATCCAGCTTGACTTGGCACTGGTGCAACCTTGGGTCTGGGAATCATCCTGCGTATCGTGAATTCTCAGGAGCCAGCCGGCCTCTCCCAGCCACAGGCCCCAAAACAAAATCCATGGCCTTTTTCCCTGACAAAAAAAACTCACCTGCCCCGCTTCTGGATAGCATTTTATAGGGGCCTCGTTGTACTATGAAAGCAGTCCGACTTGGCACTGGTGCCAACTTGGGTCTGGGAACCATCATGCGTATCGTGGATTTTCAGGAGCCAGCCGTCCACTCCCATCCAAAGGCCCCCAAACACAAACCACAGCGCTTTTCCCTGGCAAACAGAAGTCACCTACCCCACTTCAGGATGGCAGATTGCAGGAGCCACTTGATACTATCAAACCAGCCAGACTTGGCACTGGTGCCACCATGGGTCTGGGAACCATCCTGCATATCGTGGATTTTCAGGAGCCAGCCGGCCACTCCCAGACACAGGCCCCCAAACACAGTCAAAGGCCTTTTTCCCGGGCAAAAAAAACTCAGCTGCCCCGCTTCTGGATGGCAGATTAGACTAGCCACATGGTACTATCAAACCAGCTTGACTTGGCACTGGTGCCACCTTGGGTCTGGGAAACGTCCTGCGTATTGTGGATTTCCAGGAGCCAGCCAGCCACTCCCGGTCACAGGCTCCCAAACACAAACCACGGAACTTCTCCTCAGTTAACAAATCTCACATCCTCCGCTTTGGGTGTCAGATTGCAGGGGAACCTTGGTACTCTCAAACCATCCCGACTTGGCAGTGGTGCCATCTTGGGTCTGGGAACCATCCTGCATATTGTAGATTTTCAGGAACCTGCCGGCCTCTCCCAGCCACAGGCCCCCAAACACAAACCACAGCACTTTTCCGTGGCAAACAAAACTCACCTGGCCCGCTTCTGGATGACAGATTGCAAGAGCCACTTGGTACTATCAAACCAGCCTGACTTGGCAATGTTTCCACCTTGGGTCATAGAACCATCCTGCATATCAAAGAATTTCGGGAGCCAACTGGCACTCTCAACCTCTGGCCGCCAAACACAAACCTTGGCCCTTTTCCCTGGCAAACAATACTCACCTGCCCCACTTGCGGATGGCAGATTTCAGGAGCCACTTTGTACATTCAAAAGGACCCCGATTTGGCAGGGGTGCTTCCTTGGGTCTGGGAACCATCCAGGGTATGTTTGATTTTCAGGAGCCAGCCGGCCCCTCACAGCAACAGGCCACCAAATTCAAACCATGGCACTTTTCCCTGGCAAACAAAACTCACCTGCCCCGCTTCTGGATGGCAGATTGCAGGAGCCAATTGGTAATAACAAAACAGACTGACTTGGCAGTGTTGTCACCTTGGTCTGGGAAAAATCCTGCATATCGTGGATTTTCAGGAGCCAGCCGGCCGCTCCCAAACACAGGAGCCCAAACAAAATCCATGGCATTTTTCCTTGAAAAACAAAACTCACCTGCCCCGCTTCTGGATGGCAGATTGCACGAGCCACTTTTTACATTCAAAGCACCCCGTCTTGGCACTGGTGCCTCCTTGGGTCTCGGAACCATCCGGGGTAGGTTTGATTTTCAGGTGCCAACCGGCCACTCTTGGGCACACGACTCAAAACCAAAACCTTCGGCTGTTCTCCACGGCAAAAAAAACTCTCCTGCCCCAGTCCTGGAGGGCAGATTGCAGGAGCCACTTGGTAATGTCAAACAAGCCTTACTTGACAATGATGCTGCCTTGGGCCTGGGAACCATCCTGCGTATCATGGATTTACAGGAGCCAGCCGGCCACTCCCAGCCACATGACACCAAACACAAACCATGGCCCTTTTCCCTGGCAAACAAAACCCACCCTCTCCGCTTCTGGATGGCAGATTGCAGGAACCACTTGGTAATATTGAACCATCCCGGCTTGGCACTGGAGGCAACATTGGTGTGGGAACCATCCTGCGCATCGTAGATTTTAAGAAGCCAGCTGGCCACTCCCATCTACAGGCCCCACAACACAAACCACGGCCATTCTACATGGCAAAAACACTCACCTGCCCTGCTCCTGGATAGCTGATTGCAGGAGACACTTGATACTATCAAACAACCTTACTTGGCACTGGTGCCACCTTGGGTCTGGGAACCATCCTGCATATTAATGATTTTCAGGAGCCAACTGGCCACTCCCAGCCACAGGCCCCCGAACACAAACCACGGCTCGTTTCCCTGGCAAACAAAACTGACCTGCCCCGCTTCAGGATGGCAGATTGCAGGAGGCACTTAATACTATCAAAGCAGCGCCTCTTGGAATTGCTGCCTACTTTGATCTGGGTAACACCCTGCATATTAATGAGTTTCAGGAGCCAGGCGGCCACTCTCAGCCATAGGCTCACAAAGAGAAAGCACTGCCATTTTCCCTGGCTAACGAAACTCACCTGCTCCGCTTAGGTATGGCAGTATGCAAGAGCCACTTGGCCATGTCAAACCAGCCTGACTTGGCAGCGTTGCCACCTTGCGTCTGAGAAACATCCTGAATATGATAGAATTTAGGGAGCCACCCAGCCACTCTCGGCTACATGCACCCATACAAAAACCTCGGCACTTTTCCCTGGCAAACAAAACTGACCTGTCCCGATTCTTCATGGCAGATTGCAGGAGCCACATGATAATATTGAACCAGCCCGGCTTGGCACTGGAGACACCGTGGGTCTGGGAAACATGTTCCATATCGTGGATTTTCAGGAGCCAGCGGGCAACTTCCAGCCACAGACACCAAAACACAAACCAAGGCACTGCTCCCGGGCAAAAAAACTCACCTGCCCCGCTTCTGGATGGCAGTATGCAGGAGCCACTTGATATGATCAAGCTAGCATGAGGTGGCACTTGTGCCACCTTCGGTCTCAGAATCATCATGCGTATCGTGGATTTTCAGGAGCCAGCCGGCCACTCCCGGCCACAGGCCCCCAAAAACAAACCTCGGCACTTCTCCACGGCAAACAAAACTCAACTGCCCCGCTTCTGGATTGCAGATTGCAAGAGCCTCTTCGTAATAGCACACCATCTCAATTTCGCACTGCTACAATCATTGGTCTGGGAACCATCCTACATATGGTGTTTTTTCAGAAGCCAGCCAGCCACTCCAAGCCACAGGTCCCTATGTACAAACCTCGGCCCTTGTCCCTGGCAAAAAAAACTGACCTGGCCCGCATCTGGATTGTATATTGCAGGAGCCACTTTGTACTATCAAACCAGCCCGACTTGACAGTCGTGCCACCTTGGGTCTGGGAACCATCCTGTGTGTTGTGGATTTTCAGGAGGCAGACGGGCACGTCCAGCCTCAGGCGCCCAATCAAAACCACGGCACTTTTCCCTGGCAAACAAAACTCACCTGTCACACTTCTAAATGTCAGAGTGCAGGAGCCTCTTGGTACCATCAAACCAGCCTGACGCGGAACTGCTGCCACCCTGGGTATGGGAACCATCCTGCATGTAAATGAATTTCAGGAGCCAACCGGCACTCTCGGCCACAGGCCCCCAAACACAAACCACGGCACTTTTCCCTGGCAAACAAAACTCACCTGCCCCGCTTCTGGATGACAGAATGCAAGAGCCACTTATACAATCAAACCAGCTAGACGTTGGACTGGTGCCACCTTGGGTCTGGGACCCATCCTGCCTATCGTTGATTTTAAGTTGCCAGCTGGCTACTATTGGCTACTGGACTCAAAACAAAAACCTTGGGTGTTTTCCCTGGGAAACAAAACTCATTTGCCATGCTTCTGGATGGCAGATTGCAGGAGCCACTTTGTACTATCAAAGCAGCCACACTTGGCATTGGTGTCACCTTGTGTCTTGGAACCATCCTGCGTAACGTGGATTTTCAGGAGCCAGCTTGCCACTCCCGGCCACAGGCCCCCAAATACAAAGCACGGCCTTTTTCCCTGGCAAACAACACTCACCTGCCCCGCTTCTGGATGGCAGATTGCAGGAGCCACATGGTACTATCAAACAAGCCTGTCTTGGCACTGGTGACACCTTGTGTCTAGGAACCATCGTGCGTATCGTGGATTTTAAGGAGCCAGCCAACAACTCCCGGCCACAGTCTCCCGAACACAAACCACGGCCCTCTTCCCTGTTAAACAAAACTCACCTGCCCCGCTTCTGGATGGCAGATTGCAAGAGCCATTTGGTAGTAACAAAACAGCCCGACTTGGCAGTGTTGCCACATTGGGTCTGGGAGCCATTCTGCCTACTATTGAATTTCAGGAGCAAGCCGGCACTCTAGGCCACAGCCCCCCAAGCACAAACATCGGCATTTATCCCCGGCAAAGAAAATGCACCTGCTTCGCTTCTGGATGGCATATTGCAAGAGACTCTGGGTACTATGAAACAAACCCGACATGGCAGTGTTGCCACCTTGAGGCTGGGAAACATACTGCATATCATGGATTTTCAGGAACCAGCCAACCACTCCCAGCCGCAGGCCCCCAAAAAAAAACCATGGCCCTTATCCCTGGCAAACCAAACTCACCTGCCCCTATTCTGGCTGGCAGATTACAGGACACACTTGGCAATATCAAAACCGCCCGATTTGGCAGTGTTGCCACATTGGGTCTGGAATCCATCTTGCGTATCGTGGATTTTCAGGAGCCAGCTGACCACTCCCAGCCACAGGCCCCCAAACACAAACCACGGCTCTTTTCCCTTGCAAACAAAACTCACCTGCCCCACTTCTGGATGGCAGATTGCAGGACCCACTTGGTACTATCAAAATAACCCGACTTGGCTCTCGTGCAATCATGGGTCTGAGAAACATTCTGCATATCAAATATTTATTTTCAGGAGCAAGCCAGCCACTCTCCACCACAGGCTCCTATACACAAACCTCGGCCCTTTTCCATTTCAACCAAAATTCCCCTGCCCCGTTTTTGGAGTTTAGATTGCAGTAGCCATTTGGTACTATCAAACGAGCCAGACTTGGCACTCGTGCCACATTTCAGCTGGGAAAGATCCTGCGTGTCGTGGATTTTCAGGAGCCAGCCAGCCACTCCCAGCCACAGGCCCCCAAACACAAACCACGGCCATTTTCACTGGCAAACAAAACTCACCTATCCCGATTCTGGCTGGCAGATTGCAGGAGCCACTTGCCAATGTCAAACCAGCCCGACTTGGCAGTGTTGCCACATTGGGTATGGAATCCATCTTGCGTATCGTGGATTTTCAAGAGCCAGTCTGGCACTCCCAGCCACAGGCCCCTAAAGAAAAACCATGGCAGTTTTTCCTGGCAAATAAAACTCACCTGATACGCTTCACGATATCATAATGCAGGAGCCACTTGGTACTCTCAAACCAACCCGACTTGGCACTGGTGTCACCTTGGGTCTGGGAACCATACTGCCTGTCGTGGATTTTCATGAGCCAGCTGGCCATGCCCAGCCCTTGGCCCCCAAACAATTACCTCGACCCTTCTCCCTGGCAAACAAAACTCACCTGCCCCACTGCTGGATGCCAGATTGCAGGAGCCACTTGGTACTCTCAAACCAACCCGACTTGGCACTGGTGCCACCTTGGGTCTGGGAACCATCCTGCATATCGTGGATTTTCAGGAGCCAGCCAGCCACTCCCAGCCACAGGCCCCCTAACACAAACCACGGCACTTATCCCCGGCAAACAAAATGCACCTGCTCCGCTTCTAGATGGCATATTGCAAGAGCCTCTGGGTACTATCAAACCACCCCATCTCGACAGTGTTGCCACCTTGGGTCTGGGAACCATCCTGCGTATCATGGATTATTTTGGTAGACAGCCAGCCATTCCCGTCCACAGGCACCCGAACACAAACCACGGCCCTTTTCCCTGGCAAACAAAACTCACCTGCTCCGTTTCTGGATGGCAGATTGCAGGATCCACTTGGTAGTAACAAAACAGCCCGACTTGGCACTTGTGCCACCTTGGGTCTGGGAACCATCCTGGGTATCATGGATTTTCAGGAACCAGCACGCCACTCCCAGCCACAAGCCACCAAACACAAACCTCAAACTTTTTCCCTGGCAAACAAAACAAACCTCCCCCAGTTCTGGATGGCAGATTGAAGGAACCACTTGGTACGATCAAACCAGCATGATTTGGCACTGGTTCCACCTTGGGTCTGGGAACCATCCTGCTTATCGTGGATTTTTAGGAGCCAGTCGGCCACTCCCCGCCACAGTCCCCCAAACACCAACCACTACCCCTTTTTACAGGCAAACAAAACTTGCCGGCCCCGATTATTGATGACAGATATCAGGAGCCATTTGCTACTACAAAACCAGCCTGAATTGATACTGGTGCGACCTTGTGTCTAGGAACCATCCTGACTAACGTGAATTTTCATGAGCCAGCGAACCACTCCCAGCCAAAGGCCCCCGAACAGAATCCACGGCCATTTTCCCTGGCAAAAAAAATTCATTTGCCCCGCTTCTGGATGGCAGATTTCAGGAGCCACTTGGCAATGTCAAAGTAGCCCGAATTGGATGTGTTGCCTCATTGAATCTAGGAACCATCCTGCATATTGTGGATTTTCAGGAGGCTTCAGGCCACTCCAAGCCTCAGGCCCCCAAACAAAAACCACGGCCCTTTTCCCTGGCAAAAAAAATTACCTGCCCCGCTTCTGGATTTCAGTTTGCAGGAGCCACTTGGTACTCTCAAACCAGCCCGACTTGACACTCGTGCCACCTTGGATCTGGGAACCATCCTGACTGTCGTAGATTTTCAGGAGCCAGCCGGCCACGCCCAGCCACAGGGGCCCTAAAAAAAACACGGCCTTTTTACCTGGCAAACAAAACTCATCTGTCCCGCTTCTGGATGGCAGATTGCAGGAGCCACTTTGTCCTATCAAACCAGCCTGACTTGGAACTGGTGCACCCTGGGTCTGGAAACCATCCTGCATATCAATGAATTTCAGGACCAACCGGCACTCTCGACCACAGGCCCCCAGACACAAACCACGGCCCGTTTCCCTAGAAAGCAAAACTCACCTGCCCCGCTTCTGGATGTCAGATTGCAGGAGCCACTTGTACAATCAAACCAGCTTGACTTGGCACTGGTGCCACCTTTGTTTGAGACCCATCCTGTGAGACGTTCATTTTAAGTTGCCAGCTGGCTACTATTGGCTACTGCACTAAAAACACTAACCTCGGGTGTTTTCTCAGGCAAAAAAAATTCACCTGCCATGCCTCTGGATGGCAGATTGCAGGAGCCACTTGGTACTATCAAACCAGCCCGATATGGCACTGCTGCCGCCGTGGGTCTGGGAACCATCCTGCGTAAAGTGGATTTTCAGGAGCCAGCCAGCCACAGGCCCCCGAACACAAACCACGGCCCTTTTCCTGGCAAACAAAACTCACCTGCCCCGCTTCTGGATGGCAGATTGCAGGAGCCACTTTATACTATCAATCCAGCCCGACTTGCCACTTTGGGTCTTGGACACATCCTGCATATTGTGGATTTTCAGGAGCCAGCCGGCAACGCCCTGCCACAGGTGCCCAAAGACAAACCAGGGCTTATTTACCTGGCAAACAAAACTCACCTGACCCTCTCCTGGATGGCAGATTGCAGGAGCCACTCAGTACTATAAATCCAGCCTGACTTCCAAATGGTTCCACCCTGGGTGTGGGAACCATCATGGTATCGTGTATTTTAGGCGCCCGTCGGCCACACCCAGCCACAGGCCCCCAAACACAAACCTCGGCCCTTTTCCCTGGCAAGCAAAACTCCACTGCCCCGCTTCTGGATGGCAGATTGAAGGAGCCACTTGGTACGGTCAAACCAGCATGACTTGGCACTGGTTCCACCTTGGGTGAGGGAACCATCCGGCGTAACGTGAATTTTCAGGAGCCAGCCCGCAAGTCCCGACCACAGGCCCCCAAACACAAACCTAGGCACTTTTCCTCGGCAAAACAAATCACCTGCATCGCTTCTGGATGGCAGATTGAAAGAGCCTTCTGCTACTATAAAACCAGCCCTACTTGGCAGTGCTGCCAGCATGGGTCTGGGAACCATCCTGTGTATGGTGGATTTAACGGAGCCAGTCGGCTTCTCCCAG